>NC_051176.1:241500473-241800473 GCF_013339695.2 Rhipicephalus sanguineus
ATCATCATGACCGGATTTGTATGCACCTAATAAGTCAGTGCTACACGTGTCGGTATGGCGCTAGGTCTAACCGTCGTACCGGCCATTCGCCAAAATCATTTCAATGTGGCCACCAATTTGCCTTTCAAGCACATCACATAGTGCACTTGACGTCGTCCAAATGCACTAAAAAAAGTACTAAATGTCGAGGTGTGGATGCAGAATTTAGCGACCCATCTCGTGAAGTGTTCGCAATTTGGAAATCCTTGTGATTCCGCAAAGCGTGAACTAGCGTCTGCAGAGGATGGTTAGCAGTGAAAAATACCTGAAGCCACGCATTTCTATAGCGGTACACGTATTCATGCAAACAGAAAAGCAGAGTGCACAAAGTTCTACTTCATCTAATTACGCAGAAATACAGGTACTCTTTCTTTTGTAGCCGCTAGAGCAAAAAGTAAATACTTAATTGGCTCAGTCGCACAACACCATTTATATTGTGGTATATGCCAAACACAGTTTAAACACGTGCAAATAAAGCAAGAAAAAACATCAAGCACAGTGCAAAACACGAATGTGACCAAAGGCCAGTACCAGTGGTTGGCAGATTGCGCTTCGCTGACACGTAATAGGAACGTTAGGCCGGTTTCGTGCATTCATGTGACAATGGAGGGCGTATACATAACCATTAGGCTGCAGTCAACGCGCTTTATTTGCCGACAATCGACTCAAACCGCCTACGACGAAGCGCGGCTGCGTAATTTGTATACGCGCCGCCGACCGCCTATCCACACTAACGCGGCGACGGTGCGGCCACCTATAGGCCGATCTCGCGGTGAATAGTCTATTCAATAAGCCCCCCCCCCCCCCAAAGAAGTTCAGTAAGGCCTTAATTGATTTCTGGTGCGACGACAGTTCTGGTCGGCATTCTAGCCCTAACTGTTCCGACAGGGGTCTGTCGTCAAGGCAGTCCATGCGCGCTGCAGCGAGGACAGAGACAAAGAACTTGGTCTTTGTCGTTTCGATCGTTTCTTCACCGCCGCAGTGGTTGCAAGCAGCACTGTCTTCCATGCCAATTCGAAAGGCAAAAGATTTGGTGAAAGCGACAGCAAGCCACAGACGGGATTTATTTTTAAGTAGGTATCTGAGAAACTGCAGGTTTTATGTTATTAATAATCTAATATTCGTCTAACTTTTAAAAGATTATGTATAACCCACGCGCCTGCGCACGACCCTTGTTGCAAGATCCTGCAATGAGGCTCCTCGCACAGTTTGGCTCACGAGAACTATGCTTAAGCTTGAGTCCGTACTATTTGTGTGTATAAGTGATCACTGCATATATCATAGTGATCACCCGACACCTGGTAGCAAGCCTGGCGACAAGCCAGGCTAACCTTTCCGGGAATTTCATTAAAGATTATTATCTCTCGCTATTTACATTTTGTTGTTTCAGGAGTTAGAAATGGGAACCCTACTCTAAGGACGTAATGTATGTATGTATGTATGTATGTATGTAGTATGTATGTATGTATGTATGTATGTATGTATGTGTATGTATGTATTTGTATGTATGTATGTATGTATGTATGTATGTATGTATGTATGTATGTATGTATGTATGTATGTATGTATGTATGTATGTATGTATGTATGTCAGCAAAGTGAGAAGGAAATCAGCAATCAGCACCTTGAAATCAGCAACAAATTCCTGAATAAAAATATTTACAACAGCAAGTGTGTATTTACCGGTGCAATATTTTTTTTTTTTTGCCAACTGCGGCTGTTGCTCACATATGTTCTACTATGTTTCGCTGGTAATCCATGTCAGATGATTGCATGGCCACATCGCATGGTCAATTGCGACACGAAAAGTTTAGAGAAAAGAAACAAATGACTAAACAATGTGAAACATAGAACTGACAATAGCGACTAGCAGTGACGTAGCGACTAAGGTTTGGCGCTGCTAAGACCGAGGCGCGGGTTCGGTTCCCTGCCACAGTGGTTGCGTTTCAATAGCGAGAAGAGGAGGGGGGACGGGGGAGGGGGGGTGATGCGAAAACATCCGTATGTTTAGATTTAGGCGCACAGTGAAAAACTCCAGTTGCTGAAAATTAATCTAGAGCGTCACTATGACGTGCCTCCTAACCATATTGTGGTTTTAATACGCGAAACCCCAAAATTTTTGAAGTACAAAAACTAATTTTAAGAATTTCGCATTCTTGAATGCGAAATAAAAATACTTTAACAATATACTGGTAGCATTATTCGTTGTTGCAAAGAAATATATATCATGCGTATTGTACTCATGCGCATTGCCAGTTGACTCATGATCTGTAACGAGCATGTGTATACGCTCTATCCACGAAAAGTTGAGTTGACAGGAAAGCGTGTAAAAAAGTCACTAAGGCGAAAAACGCAGAACTATTTCAACTTTGGGGAAAAAAAAAACAGCTTATTCTAGCCCGAAGCACACAAATGGTCAAAGACACCAAACGCGATTGTTGCCTTGTGACAAAAAATGCACGGTAAAAATTCTGTACCGGCATTGTTCACAGTGGACTATCAGATCACTGTCCGCAACAGGGCTTTCAAAGCTTCATTGAATACAAAGGCACAGGAGCTTCACGGTCCAACCACTTTCTTTAGCGATAAGGGACGCCGATTTATGACGACAAGACGGCAATAAGTGTTTCTCGATGCTAGACACATTGTGAGCCTTCGATGAGGATGTTCTCTATTGTAGCGTCTGAGGTGTCAGGGTAACCGCAGTTTCTAGCTCTTCTTTTTTTACTTTTATTTTACTGATATTTTGCTACTACAAATTAAATGAAAAGAGAAAACCCATTCTTCTTGTAAAAATGAAGCGGAAGCCGATATCGATGATCGTTTCTAAGCACAAAAGAGAGGAAAATAGAAAAAAAAAACGGCTCTTCTGATTAGTTCTGAAAGTGCAAAAAAAATAATAAGTTACTCAGTTCAGAGAATCGCTGACGGTTGTCTCCAGAGCGGCGCAGGTGAAGACTGCCAGATATACCATTGACCATCCAAAGTCACTACTGGGTCATTCCACGCCAAACGTCCCAGACATTGCGCTCGACCCTCTCCAATTGTATTGTAAAAAATTGTGGACGTTCACATCAGTGCAGTATTTGCCCTCGGAAAGTATTTTTGCGAAAAAAATTTTTTCTTGTCTGTTACAGTGATTTGAATTTTGCCGTAGTGGGTGAAACATAGGTTGCGAAAAAATACTCTAAAGAGTACAATACTTTACAGAACGCCTTAAATATCTGCTGTTTACTCGAAAAGGAATGGCACTATCTTATTATCGCCCATTGACGACCACTACTTTGTCTCACGATGTGCTTTGTGGTGAAGCAATGCTGCAATTCTGCGCCCATTTTGATTATTTTTTAAAAATTCTACGAATATTACAGACAAAATAGGACTATATCACATGGCTGGATAGTTGGCAGTAAGCGTATCAAAAAAGTATTGAAGTCGATGACCGAGTAGTTTCGATGTGGAAGGGGCGCCAACATTGAAAAATGTGTGAAATGCTCCACGTTCAGGCACATGTAGAGTGGTGATTCAGTCCAAGTAAAAATGCACGCTTGGTCTCGTTGGGAAGAATAAACAAAGGAGATTTATTTGTGAAAGTTTAATCGGAGTGTTTTTTTTTGTTTTTGGCGAGAAACAAAATTTAATGTTGAGCATTCGTGGCGTGCCTGGGCGCGGGCCCGTAAGTCCGCTTCACTGCGCCGCCATTGTTCCTTGGGGCAACGGAAGTATGCAGCGCCCACGCGGGTGGCACGATCGTGTGCTGCTGTGAGTTTTCACGTTGCTGAAAACTTGCAAACAGTGTGTATGGCTGGCAGAATGTTTCGGAAGGGCACTAAAGGCTGCCGGTTAGTAGTCGGAGCAGAGCACGATTTCGTTGCCACGTCACTGCATGCACACGTACGACAGGCGCAGAGCTTGGGTTGTGTTTTCGATCTCTGCGGAGGTTGCAGTTCTTACTTCCGTTGCCGACGTATGGTTTTCGCCACTTGAAATGCCTGTGTTGCTGAGTAGGTGGTGAGCCCGGCATTAAGAGTGGTCAGTGATGATGGCACGAATAGGTGAAACGTGCGCGTACCTTTGAGGGAGATTGTAGACTAAAACCTTGCTGAGAGCTCAACTTTCTGCCACGCTGCATGCGATGCTTTCATCTTAGTAATCGCCTTGCGATTACTAAGGGAAGGCGATAGACATTATCGCTTTCGGTTTCCGTTGTACAGGCTCTCCGTCTAAAATATGACACGATAGCAGTATACTCGCCATTCGCAATGTTTATCTTACGCGCTGCCAAGGGATGCGGCCGAAAGACGAACCTTCGAGTGCCGCGTGCTCGCTCGGCGACGCGATTCACCGGAGCAAAGTTCACCTCTGCCGAAGATCCGAGCGTAAGAATACGTAGCACCATTCGGCTCCGAGGCACGAATGGCGCGAGTCACGTTCAAGCGAGCTGCCCATAAAAAAAATTATAAGTGTATTCCGGTGCCTGTTAGCCACTTTTATTATAATAATATATTTTAAACGAACCATCACTCGTTTTCCCTGACACTTCGTCGGCGGCACTGCGGAAAGCCGAAAAATGCGTGTCGAAACGTGAAAACTCACAGCAGCATACTATCGTGCCACCCGCGTGGGCGCTGCATACTTCCGTTGCCCCAAGGAACAGTGGCGGCGCAGTGAAGCGGACTTACGGGCCCGCGCCCAGGCACGCCGCGAACGCTAACATAAATTTTTGTTTCTCGCCAAAAACAAAAAACACTCCGATTAAACTTTCACAGATAAATCTCCTTTGTTTACTCTTCCCAACAAAACCAAGCGTGCATTTTTACTTGGACTGCATCACCAGTCTACATGTGCCTGAACGTGGAGCATTTCACACATTTTTCAATGTTTGCGCCCCTTCCACTTCGAAACTACTCGGTCATCGACTTCAATACTTTTTTGACATGCTTACTGCCAACTATCCAGCCATGTGATATAGTCCTATTTTGTCTGTAATATTCGTAGAATTTTTAAAAAATAATGAAAATGGGCGCAGAATTGCAACATTGCTTCACCACAAAGCACATTGTAAGACGAAGTAGTGGTCGTCAATGGATAATAATAAGATAGTGCCATTCCTTTTCAAGTAAACAGAAGATATTTAAGGCGTTCCGTAAAGTATTGTATTTTTTAGAGTATTTTTTCGCAACCCATGTTTCACCCACTACGGCAAAATTCAAATCACTGTAACAGACAAGAAAATTTTTTTTGCAAAAAATACTTTCCGATGACAAATAGTGCACTGATATGAACGTCCACAATTTTTTACAATACAATTGGAGAGGGTCGAGCGCAATGTCTGGGACGTTTGGCGTGGAATGACCCTACTGTAATCCGCCGCTCCGCCGTGGGATCGGGGTAGTGTTGGCATGTAGTGGAAACGGTGGCGACGTTAAATGCGGTGTCAAAACAAGGTGTCGGAGTGACAGAGCATAGCGTTTGATGTAGACGACACAAAGGAAACCATAATACCACTGAAAGATATCTCGGTGATCAAAGGTTATCTCGTTTCCTGTTGGCCGTCCCTGTTTTGCGTAATGGCGACCGAACCTGTAGATAGGCACCAACTGTCCCAGTAAAATGCCCTGTCATCGCGGCAATATCTAAGAAGCATAGCGAGAGTATCAGCATCGGCAGCTTTGATGCCTTCAGTGAGCATGCAAGGTTTCATTGATCAGCTGCCTGATCCTAAAGTTTCCGTAATTCGCGATGCCATCGATCAAAAAGATGCGAGACATCCGCCAACGTGCCCATGTAGGGCGCTAGCTAATACTCCTACGTTCACATCTTGTACACATACAGAATACTCAAGACAGAATGTAGACCAGGGAATAGCCGCCGCCTTAGTTCATCTTGTACAGCAACGCACGTGTAACGCGGCAGTTGTGAATTCAGCTCCCACCGGTGGCATGCTTTCTCTTCATATCTTTCATTCCCCTTCACCTTATCACTTCTACACTCCACTTGAAAGATGTATACCTTTAATAATTTCCTTTATTCTTTACTTGGTTTTATTACATTTGCTTAGTGTGGTTATGACTAAGATATATTGTCCCTCGATTCCTCTTTTTCATAACAGGCAGGGTTAAAAATCAGGAGGGAGAGGGGGTTCGATGGCACCGAGTCCCTAAACCAGAAATCAGGAAGGCGGCGAGGGCCTGGTTACCCACAAGTGCTCAGTGATCAGCAATTCATGTACACATACATGCCCTCCCCCACATACATATGCATGTACATACAAACTAATTGTATGTATGTACATACGTACATACATACAATTGCAGCCCATATGGGTTAGGGGGCAGGGGGGGGGGGAAGGGGGCCCCCGTTGAGCAACAGGGTGCTTTAAACCCTGATAACAGTGATCTCAGTTACACAACCTTGTGGGTGGGTATATATAGGTTGCAGCCTCAGTTGTTGACTCAGGAAGAGGACATAGATTTTTACTACTCCCTAAATTACTTGCATCATGTGGAAAGGATTAGGATTGGAACCTTACTATTGGATGTGTAAAGTTTTCTGTCAGTGGCTTTTCTTGCGAGTTTACGTTTATGTTGGCTGGATTATCCTAATATTACACATTTTCTTTGCCAAGATAACACGTATTGCTCCTTCTCATTTTCGCCATCAAGAATAAAAGCCACCCGTATTGTTCACTCTGCAGTGTGAGGATGTTTATCTACATACAGCAGCTGGTGATAGTTGAAGAGTTTTTATATAACAAAATTTGGGGCTTGCATCACTGAGCTTACTTGCACGGCGAAATTAGAGAGGCGTCGATTTAGTGCAAAAAAATATCTCAATAAAGCGTCAAATTATACGTACTTGGTGATTAAAGACGACGAGTAGACGTAGCGCTTTTTGGACGAAGATCGAAAAAGCGGAACACTTCAGCGCCAAGTGTGTCATCTCCGTTTTTTTTTTTTCATTATTATTGCTTTGTGAACATTTACTGCTTGAAAGAGTCTATCGTAAATCCCGAGCAAGCGCCTTCACCCGAGCAAGCGCCCCCCTTCCTTTTTCGGGAGATTTCAAATATGCGCCAATGACCGAGCAAGCCCCCCTCCCCTCCCGTCATTTTCACTGTTTCATTCACACTTTTTATTTATCCGATGAGGTGAATAAATACAGTGAATGCATGCGTGTTCAATAAAGCATTTCATTAGAAGCACGGGTGTGCCTTCTTATTATGAGCGGCTCTTCCGCCGCCATCTTGAATTTTGATCCATGAACGAGCAAGGGCACCCCTCCAAATCTTGTCGGATTATCTTTCATCGTAGGGGGAGGGGGCGTGCTCGGGATTTTACGGTGTTTAAATTTACATTTAGCCACACTGTTGGTAAGAAGATTATATTAGAACACAACTGTGACGTCGGTAAAATGTCACCAGCTCACCGCGGGAAATGCACATTTTTTAACTCCATTTGGATGACGATGAGAAGTAGCTCATCTCCTTAACGTGCACAGTCGATAACATGCAGAAAACACTTCGCAAGGAATTAGCTACGTAATATTACAAGTAATAATATGAATACGCGCTTTGCGTATAAGAAGCGCTGAACCTACGCAGGGAGTGTGGGACCGGAGCTCAACGAAGAAAAGCTGCAGCCGAGAGAGCATTATTACTTATCTGTCGCTAACTGACGCGTGTTTCTTAGCGACGACCAGGAACAAGGGGACTGATCTGCGATTCACTGGAGGCGAGAGGGGCCAGCCATTCCGCGCGGTCCTCCGATGGGCTCGCAAGAGGAATCCCCGAAGGAAAGGCAAGGGCCTCTCCGGGGCCTTCTAATTAAGTCATATGAGGGTGGGATCCCACGGCTCTCGCTTCTCACTGATGGCTCGAATTTCGACTTGTGCTCTGCCCACCGCCCTCTCGGGGCTGCAGTCCTCGTAATGGTTCCCAGGGTGCTTGCCAATACTCCGAGTTAATGATAATAAACATGCCATTATGGCTCTCCTGCTGGTTTTGGTCCGATTGCGCTCCACAGTAGCAGAGAGGCTAATGCGGAAGCAAGCTACTAATGAAGCGATCAAGGTAACGGCGTCAGGTTCAAAGTGCGCTCTGCTTATCGCTTTCGTCCTGACTTTTGCAGCCGCACGCCGTAGGCAAGAGCAGAAAAAAAGAATTGGCAGTATCACGATAGAGTCAAATCTGGGGCAACGCGGGATAGACATTCTGACACCTATGGGCTCTTCAGAACAACATTGACATCTATGAAGAAGCGTCTAACTGCGGTTTTTCATAGCGTGCTGCTATTCGAAAGCGGCACCGCAGTAATTTGCAGCCTGAGTGGCAACGAATAATGTGTGATACCATCAGATATTTAAATACATACGTCGTCTGCCGAACTCTGTCGAAGTACTCTTCGCTAACCTATAATTGGAAATTTTTTTCTGACACGACGAACTTTGGAGGTGGCCGAACTAAAATGTTTATCTTTCAATAATTTATATGGGCCCTCCATAAATTTGGCAAAAGCTGCAATAAAAAAAAAAAGTCTCCTCACATGATGCTGGACACCGGCCGCCACAAAAATTTTCTGATTAGCTGTGGGCATATGCGTAAAGTCAAAGCATTGCGCTCTTGAAAGAAAGCGACCTAACGATAAGTGAAAGGCAGGGTGGTTAACAAGTAGCGAAGTGGAATCCATTGAGACGTTTACTAGCACTTCTAGTTAGCAACTGTTAACAACACCAACATTTGTAACTGCCGCTGTGCATAGAATTGACAGTGACTGATATGGCATTGGCAGCGAAGGTTTTTGCTCTTACAAACTCGTGCATGTTCTTAACTGCGATACCAATCGGCGAGAGAAATTGTATTGAAGTTCTGGGAAATATGCGGGCTGTTTTTGTTTAAGAAAATGCAGTTTTTTTTTTAAATAAAAATGATGTGAGTCAGGCACCCGTTGTCTTGGCACACGAACTCTACGTCGATGCGCAAATACTTTGCATCAACGGAAGTTACATTGAAATGAATATTTAGCAAAAGTTGTTAATTAAAGATTTAATTGTCACCCTGAGGCCAGTTGTTTATATGGGAAGGTTGCAGGCCGTCAATATTTATGGGATAGCCATCTTTTAGAAATCACCAAAATTGCGCGTAATTTGAGAGACTCACCGAATTTTAATGCCGATATCGAGAACGGGCATGCCGTGTGGGAAGACGACATGTGCTTAACTGTCGTAGTATATTTATAAAAAATCTTCATTGTCTAAAAAAAAACTGAAAACTGAAAACGCCTGTGTAGTAAGATTTGCACTCAGAATATATGACGAAGCTTTAATGCTTGTACCTGCATCCCAAAGAAGTTTTGAGCCTCCATGAGAACAGATGCGATGGCAACGAACGTGTTATCGTCTATTTATTATGTACTGTAGTTTCCTGCTAACTAGATCGAAAAATAATGTTTTCGCAAACCTTTCCCTGATACAGGGCTAACGTGATATTTTGCAATTACTCGGAACCGTGACACTCGCACACACGCATGTCATCGAGCGTGAAGGCAGAGCCCGCCCGCTAGTTACCTTGCCATGTAGGCTTTGCCTTTTCTCGCTTGTTCGAACGTGCGTGCTCTGCCGTACCGCTGCAGTGGCCATATTTAGCAGACCTCCTTCGCATAAAGCCATATGCAACGTTTCGTTTTCCCCGAGATTGACCGAACAGAACGTCGTCCTCGTGATCAGTTATTGAGCGTTCTGACTTCAGTTTGAATCCGCGCATACGTTCGGATTGACGTTACGTTCTTTATTTATTTTTTTACTTCGTTTTAAGAAGCTGCAGTGCGATGTCTGAATGTGTTTTGCTATTGAAACAACCTAGCCTTGCAAGGCAGGCCTGATCTGCGTTCTATTCCGCATAAAGCACTCTGCGCGGCGCCTCTCTTATGTCATCCGAGATCTCTGTAATGCTATGACATATGCATCGATGCGTTCATTGCATATAAGGTCGTCTCTTGCTGCACAGACCATCTCTGAAGGCAAAGAGGGGCTTTGAAGAACTGTTTTGTATAGAAAGGAGGCCGTTGGATTGAATAGAGTCGCGAACAGTAGGGAGCCTCGTTTTGAACCGTAGCGGAAGTGCCGCTGTCTGCTGGCCTCCGTAGACGTTCGCGACCGGCACGAGGAGGGAGGCGGTGGGAAGAGGGGCTCAGAACGCCTGCGATAAGGGTCTGCTATTTATATGCACGTGATTAAAGCCTCAATACGAGATGCACAGCGCGTACCCACATGAGTCGTCGTCGCACTTGTCGCCTGTGACGAGTCTGCAATCGGCACAGTTGCGTCGGAACCCTTGTTAAACGTATTCGCAATAAGGAAACCGTCGCTCGTTGTCATGCTTCGTCGCGCGGGCTAGATAAGGACGCTTTCCGAAGGCAGCAGGGCCATTCGAAAACCCCTTGTACAAGTAGTGCCGTGCAAAGGGATGAAGCCGCGTGGCAAGTTGTAGAACCATGTGATCATTGTGTTATACCCGTAGCGACAATGAAAGAAAAGGGGAGGCCGAGCGAGAAGTTCGTGCTTCCTTGTTTTTGTTTGCAAAGTCGCATAAACGTTTCCTTTTTATTTTCATTCCAGGACAGGAAGTCTTGCGTTGCGCCTCCTGTATCAAGCACTGGCGATGCAAAACATATAGGCATATTCCTACAGAGTTGCTGCGACCGTTCATCATTGTTCATCCAGTCGTTCTGGTGACTACATCACGTTAAGACGATACGGACGCGTGATGTAAATTCGGCCAAGTGCGCTTGCTCAGCGACATGTTGGACATACTTTGCACGTATGTGCTGCACATACGTCCCCTCTATGTTTGCCTTATATTCTTTACACGTCTTTTTTTTCATATTATCTGCATGGCTACTTGCATGGTTGGTTACATGCTTGGCTACTTGCATTAAGAAACAAAAAAAAAATAAATGTGGTGTGTGTGGGGGGGGGGAGGGGAGGGGGGGTCTTCCTTATCCCATCACTGCCTTGGAAAACTCAGCTAGCCGTTTTCACTCGTTGCCGAAAGTGTCAGATAATAGGTTACTTTATCCTAGTCTAAATCAGCTTATTTCCAGTGGGAAGCTTCTTATTTCACTATTTCAAACTGCTAAAATAGCAACTATTGGAGCTTCTTCTGCAACTATTGTAGCGCGGCATGAAAACATGCCGCTGACGCGTCCACCAAAGAGCGTGAAGTCTTGTACAATGTGGCGATGAACGAACGCAGCCGTGTATCAACCAACGAACATTTGGAAGCGTTTGAGTAGCGGTGATCGAGCGCGCGTCTATAATCATATTTGGCGTGTTTCGCGCGCCTTTGTTTTTTTCTCGAAAAAAAAAAAAAAAACTAGGCGGATTTCAGCACAAAATAAATGCTTGATTCTGAGGTTATTTGAGGCAGCCTACAACTTGGAGTTAATATTTTACCAATTAAAGTAAGAATTAAAAGGTTGGCTCAATAAATATAACTAATTATTCACACTTAGTACATGACTACCACTAATACAGCAGGTACAACTGTCCTAGAACGCATGTTTTTTTGTGTTTTTTTTTAATCTTCGTCTGAGTTAGCTGGGGCACCTGGCATAACACTCTACTCACTCTAAAGAAGTACACAGGGTGCGTGTTGTGTCGTGGGAGGCAATTGTATTATTAAACCCGCCTCTTACTATCCGAGGTAGCTTAGCGCGCCTATGACATTGCACTGCTAAGCGCCAGACCGCACGTGCGATTGGCAGCCGCGGCGGCAGTATTTCGACGGGGGCGAAATGCAAAAACGTGCAGATAGATGTACGCGCGCGTTAAAGAACACCGGCTGGTTGGAATCTGGAGTTACCGTCTTGTTTCATAATCATATCTTGGTTTTGGGATTCTATAAACCGTGGAATTTAATGTTGTCAACGGGGGTCGCAGTCACAAGAATTACTTTGCACCCACCTTTCCTTTTCTTTTGTAACATTAATTCACTAAAGGCAAGTGACCTCTTAGGAGTCTGCGCCAAGGTTCGTGAGTTCACAGCCTTATCGCAGTTACTGAGAAAGCAAATTGGATGGCTTGCTATCACGCCTGACGCAGCTACAGGATCCTCTGTAGCGCTTCCGTTCATGCCACCCTATGGGTGCACGCTTTGGAAGCGAGCGTTGCTGGGCTGTCACTGTATCCACTGCGTAATGGGCGGCGTTCGTTGCAAATGCTAATTAGTCACGGCACGTCACAACGTACCGAAAGGGGTTCGCTTTCGAACCAGCGCACGGAAATGCCTTACACGGCAGCGAGTTGCTTGGCGATACGATGCAACTGGCGAATAAACCCCTTCTCTCTCGCCCCCCCTTTTTTTTTGTTGTTGTTGTTATCGTTGTTGTCTGGTTGTTTTTTTTTTTTTTTTTCGCTTCTTCGTCCTCTACTTTGGCGTAGCACAGAGCGGAAAACGGCCATTAGGCATGATAGGCTTCGTGATCGCCTGCAATTGTTCTTCCAAGTCGCCACCGCTTGCGCCGGTCTTTATTACTATATTTGCTTTTTTTTTTCTTTCTCGCGAGAGAGGGACAATTACGGCGTCGGGAAATTCGCGCGTGTTTGGACAGTGACAACCTCCTTGGCGGTGATATATCTCCTGGGAAAGTGCGGCAAACATTCGCCGGAACCGACGCTCTCGCTTTCGCTTGTTTGCACAGAAGCTGCGATAGAGCTCGCTTGAGTGTGCATAGCTTAGGCCAGAGGCTGGAATAACTGCGCTAAATCTATCTCAGCCGCTACATTCACTTTAGTTTCATTTTTTACGTAACCATGTGAAGCAAAAAGACTGTACAGCGCTTTACTTCTCTGATTGTAACTTGAATGCTGCGAGGAATTAATTACCGTAATATACAGAGACAATTGTCAAGGTGTATCTGATGTATACATAGCAGATTTCTTTACTCGTCAGAGTTACTCTGTGAATCCTATCTACCTGTATGTTTGCTTTATTATATCCTTTCAGTTGGATATAATGCTAACAGGAAGGTTTCTTTTTCTATTGATATTGTTGACGGGAGAGGTTGGTGCCTTTAATGGAGCCGGTTACTCCTTTTTGTATGACAAACATAACTCAAAGCACAGAAAAAAAAAGATTGAAAAGCAGAGCAAACACTTCAATATATTTGCTAAGTTACGCAGTGCATGTAAATAAAGGCACTCAAGAAGCCATTGGCAATAGCAGCCCCAAAGTTAGACGGTGCTAACCGTCAGGTGCGCCAATCATCTAAGCGAAGAAATTCGTTCTTTGCATGCGCTAGACTGTCAACGTGATGTTCATCGGTCTGGGCAACAGTTTCCGTTGTACTGATCATTATGTGCATTCTATAATATTTGGTCCCAGCCTGCTCCTTTTCCGTTCTCTACACTGACAAGCGTGCAACCTCGTATTTAGAGAATAACTATATGAATTGAAAAAAGAAGCGAGCTTCACACTTCAAATCCAGCTGATTCACTCAACGAAAAAAATGATAAAAAAACGTCAGTCATTCATTTTTTTAATAGTTCGGGTTTCACGTCCCCAAACCACGACATGATTATGAGGGGCGCCGTAGTGGAGGGTTCCGGTAATTTCGATCCTCTGGTGTTCTTTAACGTGCACCTGAACCTAGGTACACTGGCCTCTAGAATTTCGACCCCGTCGAAATGCGACTGCCACGGCCGGGATTCGATCCCGCGACCTTCGGGTGAGCTACCAAGCACAATAAACACTGCACGATTGCGGGCTGAGTGGGTCGGTCATTCGACTACATGCTTTGAGTACGTTAAACCTGCTGCACCCTGCTCGCGTCGAATCATAGTAGCAGCAGCATTCACAAGTGAATGAGTTGCCGGGAATATCCTCCTAAGACAGGCAAGTCGGTCCTGTTTGTTCAGCAAAGATTGTTAGGTGAAAAAAATAGTTCCATAAAAAATAGGGGAGCGGTTGCACTGACCGTTGAGAGCGATTGTGTTATACGGGAATGAAGTTCAACCTTTGTAAGGTGCACTCTACATGAAATTGGTCGCAATACTTCTAGCTCAGCAAGGAAGCTGTGAACCAGACGCACTTTCAAATCGTGAAGAGCCCACAAAGGACACCTTTATTGGCGAAGTTTCATGCCACGAGTACATTTTGCGTGTGCAATATTACAAGCACACAAATTTTGCCTTCTGTTTGCGGTTGTAACTTTTCATGCTTTCTTTAGAGGTATGAAAGCATTTTTTTTAAAACAGAACATGGGTGAAAGTGTAATGTGCAACGACATTCCGGCGAGTTCAGCCTCTGCTGTTCTTCTACACGCCGCGTTTCGCACCCTGCCTGTTCCTTGACAAAAACATTTTTCTGCGACACCGACCGAACAAATCACGTACATCGCAATGAATAACGCAAAGCAGCGTAATAACGCGATTCACGCCGCCGTTTAGACAAAGACAAAGTGGTACGTGAGCCCTGTCCTAAATCAACAGTTGGACGGATTGGGGAAAATAAATGAACGACCACAAAAAAGATACGAAGAGATACGTGTGCAGATAAGTGCCACAGCAACAGGAAATGTGGCCCTTAAAACGACTGCGGAGAGGAAAATTTGGCCTGACTACACCGACACATTTCTCTTTACGAACGCTCTCCAAGTATTGAAAGACCAAGCCTCGCTAAGCAATAGAAATATAAACAATAAAACGTACAGGGGCTTCGCTAGTTAAGCTGTTGGCTTTGCATTACTTGGGAAGCCGATTGGAGACCACTGACCAGGCCCGGCGTGCCGCAGTATATCCAGTGTAATCCTGGAAGAGGGGCTCCACCGAGCAACCAAGTAGTGTTATTTTAATCTATCTATCTATCTATCTATCTATCTATCTATCTATCTATCTATCTATCTATCTATCTATCTATCTATCTATCTATCTATCTATCTATCTATCTATCTATCTATCTATCTATCTATCTATCTATCTATCTGTCTGTCTGTCTGTCTGTCTGTCTGTCTGTCTGTCTGTCTGTCTGTCTGTCTATCTATCTATCTATCTATCTATCTATCTATCTATCTATCTATCTATCTATCTATCTATCTATCTATCTATCTATCTATCTATCTATCTATCTATCTATCTATCTATATCTCGGGGCACCCGTGGCCTAACCGTTTCGCGTATCTGCACCCTTCCTCATAAGCTTTATTGAGTGCAGGAATCCTCTCTTCGGAGAATATGGTCTTTAGACCTTTTTCCCCTAGACTTGTGGACCAATCCCTCCACTTCGGCTGAGGAC
This sequence comes from Rhipicephalus sanguineus, assembly GCF_013339695.2. NCBI lineage: Eukaryota > Metazoa > Arthropoda > Arachnida > Ixodida > Ixodidae > Rhipicephalus > Rhipicephalus sanguineus. The sequence goes on from NC_051176.1 coordinate 241,515,802, forward strand.
ATTCACCAGCTGTCTTAGCGCTGCCCAGCAACCAGAGCCACTAGAGGACAAGCTGCGAACGGATCCGACAAAGCGTCACGGGCTTTTGCTCGCACGCCATAAGTTCGCTAAGCCGCTATTGCGTTTCTGTAGGATGACGCTTTCATTAAGATAAACAACTGTTTCGCAGGGCAAGCTTCATAAAAAAAATTGTCAATTACTTGTTGTCACCGTAAAATGTTGACATATTTTCGCTTTTTTTTAAAATCAGGTATCGATTCAAGTGGTATATTTATTCTCCAAAAGTAATGTGCTAAGTCAATATAACCCGCTGACTAGAGGCATCATAAGGGACATATTTATTTGAACTTCTGACGTTTTCTTTGACATTATCATGGTCTTACTTAAATTGTCGCTTGTATGTGCAACGAATCATTTGTGTTCTCATGCTACTGTCAGAACGTTGTTTGACATGTCTTTTTTTTTTAAATCGTCCTGGTGTTCCAGGTGTTACTGTGAGAAAGTTCTTATCATCATCACCACCACCACCACAGTATCATCATCATCATCATCATCATCATCATCATCATCATCATCCTGACTAAGCCCACTGCTGGACGAAGGCCTCTCCCATGTTCCGCCAATCAACCCGGTCCTGTGCTTGCTATTGCCACGTTGTACCCGCAGACTTCTTAGTCTTATCTGCCCACCTAACTTTCTGTCTCCCCCTTACGCGTTGGCCTACTCTTGGAATCCAGTCAGTTACTCTTAATGATCAGCCGTTACCTTGCCTACCCGCTACATGCCCTACCCATGTCCATTTCTTCTTGATTTCGACTAAGATGTCCTTAACACCCGTTTGTTCCCTGACCCACTGCTCTCTTATAGTTCTGATATAGATTGCAATTGTAAACCCTGTATGTTGTACTCTCGACCCCTTCAAGAGCTAAGGAGTAGCCGCGGCTTCTTATCTGTGCGCCAACATCTCCTTATATCATGTCAATAAAGAATTGTATGACAAGTGAGCCTGACCTGACTCGGGCAGACATGATATAGACGTTAAAAAATCCACGCAGAATCTCCTTTCGAGGGTCGTCTGTGTGATGAGCGAGAGTAGAGTTTTGCTGTAGGAAACTCGATCGGCGCGGCCTTCCCTGAAACGTTGAAGGGTGGAATCGGCACGGCATCTTTCATCTTTCTAGCGTTCGTCAGCGTCTGGAACAGCGCATTGGAAGGCGCATCAGATTTTCGCCAAGTAGGAATTTTCCTCGGGTGTACAATCTTCCACATCGGCTTTACACGCTGTCCTATAGAGAGGGCTTTTATTCCGCGACTACGAAATACTTCAACGAAGCCCTTTACGTTTACGGTTTTCTGGTTTTTTTGTTGTTTTTTTTTTTGTTTTTTGTGCTGGCGGTACAACGCATACACATGGTTCAGATATATTCTCATTATACAAGCGTGGGTGTGTAGCCCAGTGATTAAGACAATCTAATTTCTATAAAAGCGGCGCAACGAAATACAAAGATCAGAGACGAGGCAACCTCGCCTCTTGTCTTTCTCTTTCGTTGTGGCGCTTTCTTAGAAACTATCCATGCACCAACCAGCCCAGCATCGCATTTTATTGGATTAGGACACTCGTTCTTTGCACGTTGTGTCATGGTCGTTCTAAAATAAAAGATGCTGCATATCTTCATCCACGTGGCCGCAATTACATTGTTTACTAACAGCCCGTGAAATTTCGTGCAAAAAGTTTTTTGTAAACACGTAATCAAGCCGCAGATAGTAAACGAGCAAAGTGTGAATGTGAAAGAAATCTGAAAGCTTTGATTTCTGATCGAGTTACACTACTCGGCAGTCATGGCCTGAAATCTGTGTAATTACATGCCCCAATTCGTCTTGTGATATAGGAAGTCTAAATGAGACGTTCATATACGTTTTTTTTTAAAGCTGCCTCGTCCCCTTCAGCATTCCTAAAAATATTGCAGCGCCCAGCCCAGGTATTCACTTTCCGGGAGTTCTTTAAAAGGTTTGTACACTTAAGCCTGCCAGCCGTGGTAGCTTACCAGGTAAGGAGCCGAGCTGCTGAGCTCGACAGGGGCGGCCGCATTTTGATGGAGGCAGAATGCACGAACACCCACGCACTTACATTTACGTGGACGTAAAAGGACCCGTCACTGCGGCGTTCTTTATTATCATATGATGGTTTTGGCGCGTAAAAGCCCAGAGATCCCTCGTACACTAAAGCCATGTTCTGCGAATTGCCGCGGTCACTACAAAGCTACTATAAACCCACCTCGCGGTTTACGCAACGTAGCGAACTACACATGAGAAGTGTGATCACTGACCTGGTTTGATGTCCCTTTGAGCCTCGCCGTCTACCTTGTCACCACAGTCATTGTCCGTGTCGGACGCACCACCATCCGCCTTGTCGTCGCCGGATTCATTGTTTTTGTTGCGCGGCTCCCACGTCATTTTATTCTCTTTCTTGAGGCGCCGCCGAGCGTTCGCGAACCACGTTGACACCTGCAGCGAAATGCGTCCACTAATTTCAGCCTATCCCGCCTGCATCACCCACCACCGGTGAGCAAACCGTCACTAGTTCAGCAAACCAGGTTTCCGAGAGAAATACTTACCTGCGTTAGAGTCATCTTCGTGATTATTGCCAGCATGATTTTCTCTCCTTTCGTTGGGTACGGGTTCTTGCGGTGTTCGTACAGCCAGGCTTTGAGCGTGTTGGTTGTCTCTCGTGTGGCGTTTTTTCGCCGTGCTGCACTGTCGATTGCCCCATACCTAAAAAGAAAGGTGAACTAGCTATAAGTATAATACGTTTGCAACAAGAACTGCGACCAGCCGTCATGGGGCCGCTCACAGGGGTTTGAACAACGCAAGTGTCTTGAAAATGTTCTTTGTTGGTTTATTAAGTGAAGGTACTGAATTTGAAGTGAAGTCACCAATTTGACGGCACCTTGTACACCTATATCGTATGCGAGCGATATGCATCCCTCCCTCTTTGGCTGCATAGTCAAGAACTCATCTAGGGTCTGTAACGGGCCTTGCGAGCCGAGAAGCGTCACATAGCTCGTGCAGTCCTGCGCACCGCGCTCCACCGGTACATGTTTTGAAGGCTCCGACAACACTGAGGACAGCTGTGGCTTCCATGCTTTCAAAACTTCTGTGAACAGCCACACACAAATTTAGGTCCCCTGAACTGACGACGCAAGGTGTTACTGTTCCTTCTTTCAATTCATATCAATTTTCTTTAACTGTTTTTACCGTTATTGGAATATCATGCACGCTTCTTCTGATCCGGGAATTACATTTTTCGACGTTTTTATTTTAAGAAAAAAAAAAGTCTCGGCTGCTTTGAGTACTCTAGGCGTCAGTGTATGCCGCGTACAAAGGCATTGTTTGTTCGCGTGGTCATGGATGGTGGCGTCCCCAACATAACTCATCGCTGCCGAGCGCTGCTGTGCATCAATTCAGAGTAACAGCGAGTCAAGTGATCAATCGCTTGCGTACCAATTATTATTGAGCTAAAATAATGAACTAGTGCAGACGAGTAGATACCGTTCAGCCCTAATATACGAACTTTCATTTATCATGAAGAGCAGAGACGATATTTCACGGAGTTGACTATACCACTGACCTGTCGCCGTACGGGCTGTAGGCAGCCAAAGCAGGGTCATATGGATAGCAAGCAGCAGCCGCTTGCGGAATAGTTCCCCAGGTTGCCCGGTTGTCCTGTTGGCAAAAACAAGGTCCCTATTAGGTCACTTGTTTTGATAATCAAAATGGAGGAAAGCTATGCTTGATGTCGGTGTTTTTATTAAAAGAAACCGTTCCTTCTTTCCCTACTGCAAGGTTTCCTTACGCAGTTCATAAGATTCCACGTGCCTCCCGTAGTACTCAAGATCCACTTACAAGTGCTCCGCACCATTCCATGTGGTAACCACATAAGTGGTACAAAAAACAGATGGTGTCATAGCACTGCACGCGGTTAAACTTCATGCTGATATGCCGAGCAGGCACCTAATCACTACGCTGGAAAACCGTTTCACGAAAACTTCGCCTGACACAGATTACAATATTTGCGTTTAATTTGTATAAACTTCTTTTTATTATCTTTTATTGACGAATCATCGTGTCTCACTAAAGCACACCAATTTCATTTTTAAATTTCCCAGAAAGACTAAATAGCTCCCGCATTGCATATTTATTTGATTTTAGGAACACGCAATAAATACCCCTCTACTGACGTGATCGCTAAATATGCAAGCCTCGGAACAACTCCAAATTTCCCGACCTTGTTAAGTCGACTGTCAATTTGACGATAATACCAAGTGACAAACGGTCGACATTCAGTTCACTGAAATTGTGGTTCTATGAGAGTCAGTGATTGTGCTTTAAAAAAACTTGGGGGACACTTGAGCTTCGCCTCCAAGAGTAGAACGCGATAGCGTATTTGGGCCCCGTTGGCGTCGCCTTCACAATGCTTCACTTCTTGGTGGGCACCTCAACTGTGCCGCGAGAAAAGAAACATCTGTAAGCATAACATTGGCCGTTTTAAACTATCCTAGAATACCCATTGCAAGCAAATTTGCGAAGTGCCCACTATACCATAATTCATCATTCTGCGAATTAGCGCAGTATTCACTGCGCGTCCGTAACGCAATACGCGCACTACGCAGCTGCACGCTTTGTTGATGCTGTTGTTGATGATAATAAATAATTACGCCTCAGCGCTTAGTAACGGGTGGGCCTTGAAAGCACCCACTCATTGCACAATTCACATGGTGTGACGCCTGTTGCGATTCTACTCTTCTGCCACGCAATATTACATGTGCTATTGCGACTCCTCCCACTATATAAAACCTGCGCAGGTTTTTTTTTTTTTTTTTCAAGCAGTTTCAAGCACTGGAGTGGCTCTGTGGTAGAACACCTGCTTGCCACGCAGAATGTCTGTGTTCAAATCCAGCTCGGACTCATGGTTTTTATTATTTGCTTCCATCGCAATTTTTCGCTCACGGAAAACGCCGATTTTTCGCTCATAACCAACTACGCCGACGCCGGGGTTTCTGCGAAACGTGCTCTTTAACGCTATCGCGTTAATATTTTCAACAAACCATTCCCCAGGCGCATACAATCATCCAACCCTTTCAGTCGTTCTCCTTAATGCAAACTAAAACTGCCAGTAATCTCGCAACGGACTCTGCAGAGCCACAGTTTTTTCAGTGGATCAGTTGAAAGAATTTTCCTTATTCGGTCCCTGCCCCCTTCATTGAAGGGAGTGCCTCTGATGTAAAAGGGGGAAGCTATGGGGAACGCTGAAGTGCACCATGCATTTCGCGTGATCGAGTGCAGGAAGGTCTACAAGTGATAAGCAGTCTGAAAACAACGAGACCAGATGAGCTGTGCAAGAATAAGCCCCAAATGAATGGAAATTTTCATGTCATTTAAAATTGCATGAAAATTTCATCTAAGATGGAAACTAGTTTTTTCCCCGCATAATGGTAATACTTGTACCCAATACATTCATTCATCCGTAGAATATTGTTCAACTGATTGAAAACAACGTTGAAAATGGGGTCACATTTTGTTGCTTGGTATCATTCACTATATCGCCTAGGAATGGGGCAGTGATGGGGATCACCTTCAGCTATTGTAAAGAGCATGTGCATTCTTACTATCTATACCTGAAAGATACCCCGGTGAACATGAAAAAGCTGTTCAATATGAAGGCTGTCGAAGGCAAGCACAGAAATGAACTTGACCTTCTCTCTACGTGACGAAATAAGCGCGGCAAGCGATGTAGTCTATAAGGACTATAAAATCCGGGACCTGGCCGTATAATGAGAAGGGCTAGTCATCTAAATGGGATCGCATCTTACTAGTTAGCCAGTGCTTAGTAATCTACCGATCGGCTGGGCAAAAGCGTGTACGTCCCTCGATATTTTCACTCGTTGCGGAAAATCTAATAATCACAGACAATACCATTCTTGGGCAATGTGAGGCATACAAAACAACATAAACATTCATGGTTCCAGTTTCCTCCTTGCAGGCCTTAAACGGCTACGCCGAAAAAACGGCAGGCCTGCGCTGAAACCGCAGCACAGTCACAGCGAAAGCTGGAAGAGCGGCGTTTCTAGATCGCATTGTAAGCTCTCTTGAGGCTACAATACAAGTACACTAGAAAGGTACCCACTACGCCATAAATCACAATTTTTGTGAAATTGGGAAGCACCTACTAAGCCATTATTCGTCATTCTGCGGAGAAGCGAGGCACCAGCTACACGTCTGTAAGGCATTATGTGCACTTTGTTGACGCGACGACTGATGACTATGAAGAATTATGGCTCAGCCCTTTGTAATGGGTTGGAAGCTTTAAACGGCCCAAAAGTTATGTAATTGCATTGGGTGTCGCCCGGTCGCTATTTCCCTCTCCCGTCATGCTGTATAACATACGTTGACGTGGGAGAGAGACGGGGGAGGAGGCGAAGAACTTTACTGAGACCCCGAGGAAATTGATCACGCGCTTATGGGCTTCCTTGGCAACCAATACAAGTGCACGTGCGAGGAACCCACTACGCTATAAATCATTGTAATTTTTGAGAAGTAGGGCAGCAGGCACTGTGCCATTTTTCGTCATTCTACGGAGAGCGTTGGTACCTGCTAAACGCATGTAAGGCATTATGCGCGCTTTGTTGATGCTGTGCGTGATGACGATGAAGAATTATGGCGAAACCCTTTGTAATGGGTTGGAAGCATTCAACAACCTACTCGTTGCGCAATTCGCATTGTTCGACGCCTGGTTACAGAATTCGCGTTGTGCGACGCTTGGTGCTTATTTTACTCTTCTACCATGCTATATTGCATATGCTAATGAGTCTCCTTCCCGACATGAAGGCTGTATAGGACCTTTTTGCAAAGCAGTTTCAAGCACCGGCATGGCTCAGAGGTTGAATACTGGGCTCCCACGCAGAGGGCCCAGGTTCGAACCTCGTTCCATCCTGGATTTTTTTTCTTATCTCGTTTTTTTTTTTCTTATTTCGAGCGATACTGGTTACGGACACCGGCGGCGGCGGCGGCGGACAACTACGGCGCCAAAAACGGCCGGTGAAATGATCTCATAACAGCTTTCGCTGTAAAAAGGCCAGGCCTGCACGGAAAGCGCAGCACAGTCACAGCGAAAGCTGGAAGAGCGGCATTTCTAGAGCCCGTTATAAACTCTCCTGTGGCTACTAATACAGGTACATTAGCAACGTACCCACTACGCCACAAAGCGTAATTTTTGGGAAGTTGGGAAGCGCCCGGCACGACATTATTCGTTGTTCTGCGGAGAAGCGAGGTACCATATGTAAGCGATTATGTGCAGTTTGTTGATGCGGCGGTTGATGACGATGAATAATTATGGTTGCGCCCTTTGTAATGGGTTGGAAGCTTTAAACGACCCACTAGTTACGTAATGCATATTGTGTGACGCCCGGTCGTTATTTAACTGTCCCACCACGCTTTATAACACACTTTAACCGGAGAAACGTAGAGCGAGAGAGAGAGAGAATTGGCTTTATTGAGACCCTGAGGAAATGGATCATGGGAGCCTTATGGGCTTCCTTGGCAACCAACAGAAGTGCACTTGCGAGGAACCCACTACGCTATAAATGATTGTAATTTTTGAGAAGTAGGGCAGTAGGCACTGTGCCATTTTTCGTCATTCTACAGACAGCCGTGGTACCTGCTAAACGCATGTAAGGCATTATGCGCACTTTGTTGATGCTGTGCGTGATGACGATGAAGAATTATGGCAGAGCTTTTTGTAATGGGTTGGAAGCATTCAACAACCTACTCGTTGCGCAATTCGCATTGTGTGACGCCTGGTTACAGAATTCGCGTTGTGCGACGCTTGGTGCTTATTCTACTCTTTTACCACGCTATATTGCATATGCTAATGTGGTTCCTTCCCGACATGAAGCCTGTATAGGACCTTTTTGCAAAGCAGTTTCAAGCACCGGCATGGCTCAGAGGTTGAATACTGGGCTCCCACGCAGAGTGCCCAGGTTCGAACCTCGTTCCATCCTGGAATTTTTTTCTTATTTAGTTTTTTTTCTTATTTCGAGCGATACTGGTTACGGACACCGGCGGCGGCGGCGGCGGCGGCGGCGGCAGCGGCGGCGGCGGCGGCAGCGGCGGCGGCGGCGGCGGCGGCGGCGGACAACTACGGCACCAAAAACGGCCGGTGAAATGATCTCATAACAGCTTTCGCTGTAAAAGAGCCTCGTTGCCAATAAAGCTGGGAATGGCTGTGCATACGCTACGATGTAGGCCCCAGCGTTGCAGAAATGACGTGCCCATCCATGTGCCTTATGTCACGAGGCGGGACGCGTCGAGAACTCAGGTGTCCATCATAACGTTGTCTGCCGGGGGACAAGTACTATATGCTTCAGGCTTTGCAAAATGGAAGTCTTGACATGCCTGTGTGTGACCTATATATCTATAGTTGCCGACGAGGCAAACGCGTAGTTTGTGGCGACACCTTTGTGTTCGCAAGCGCACTGTTTATCACTGCCATTTAACAAGAATTTGAGAAATTATGTACCGACAATTCTACAGACCTCACGTCTGCGCATCACGGACACCGTGAGCAGCTGCTGTATGGAAACACTCGAATTGTAGCGCGGTTGCGACAGTCACGACTGCCGTCTGAAAGCGTTCGGGACGTGCGGATGCAGCGCGAGACGTGCAGGTCACAAGGTTGTTCCGTGCGCACCCGAGTGTCTCACCACTCGGCCCGACTAGGGATCGTTTCCCCGCGTTCGCCCAGCATACCTGTGGCGACGAGAAGCTCTGCGTATGGCCTTAAGTACAGGCCCGAGGAGCTCGCGAGGAGAGGCAGGGAAGAGAAAAGATTTACGACTTTGTGATGGAGGCTGCGACTGCTAATTGCTCTCCGTCTGTCGCTGCAGATCTTGTTGAAATGGCCAGCGCACATGCGCTGCGAGCACGCTGTCATCCCGCAAGGAAGCCGGCGGCGTAGCCGAACGGAGGCTAATAGCCGAAGGTCTTAAATTGCGCTCGTAGTAGCCCTGTCTTGCTCCGAGCGCTCTGTTGCGAGTGCTTCCGCTCGCCATTGCAGCCCCGTAACGATGTCTCACTCAACGGCCAGTGCGGCCGACCGGCTGCTCTCTCCTGGCCATCGAAGATTTTTTGAAAGAGCGTGTTTGCTTAGCTACTTCACGAATTACTCTTACGCTCTTCTTTAGGAACTATAGGGTGCGTGCTGGTCGGTGGGTATGTCCCGTGCCCCCGTAATGGGTTTAATGATGGCCCATTTTCCGCTTGCTTCAGCTGCGAGAGGCAATGTAATTAGCGAAGATTAATCTAAATCTTGACGTCACTGGGGATAACTGTGGACGCGAAAGAAGCAAAACAAGTCGTCTTAAAAAGCACTCAGTGAGTCTAGAAAGCGTTTCGGGCCATTCATCATGAGCAGACGACCACTGTCAGTTAGAGAACATAACTGCGTTAGTGCAAAATAGAAATCGTTGTGTCACATGAAGTGTGCAAGCGGCTCTCATCGCTCAAGGTGCCCCTCGCTCTCTCGAAGCTCCGTATATTTAGCGTTTTGATGTGTTTGCGAAACTTCTGTCAACACATTGCGGCGAGGGTAGCCTTGTCTTATTGCAGGTTTTCAAAAAATTAGACGGATTTTATTTCTGTGGGAGGGGGGCGGGGAGAGGAAATTTTCAGTACTCTAGCCTTCTGTGGTAACCTAGCAGGCTCACACGCTATAGTTGGTGTGAATAAGCAAATGTACGATACCTGAGAAATAACCACCTAAGTTATCTCAAGAAAGAAAATATCAAGCAACATCCTGAGTCAGCTTTAATAGCGTGACAACCCAAGTATTCTTTTGTTTTGTCATAGCTCAGGCAAGCTCATTGTGTGAAACATGCCGCAGCCAAGAAGATGAGACAATGGCGAGTCAGTAGTGCCGTAGCTGATTACAACGAAAGCCTTCTTTGTGTTTTTCGGCGAGTTTTTTTTTTTCTTCTTCGCTGTTTTTTTTTTTCCGCACACCTTGTTAGTAGGAACAATAGACGTACAGCCGCAACAGGTAACTGAGCTTGCGAAGTTATGCATTTAACTTCCACTCTATCTAGAACACCAAAAAGCTGATTCACAGCATGTGTTCGTGCCGCAGTTCGAGCTTCCCTCATCCTTTATGTGAAAAAAAAAACATTTCAAGTAAGGTTACTCACCACTGAACAAATGCGCCAAAATTACATGTATTTGTACGAGGTGATGAATGAGGAATATATACCTATGTAGAACTCTTTCAGAAAGACAGTTCAGTTCTGCAGAAGCCCGACTTGGTGAAAGAATGTTCGTGAAAGAGGTAATTTCCAGTCAACCGTTCCCGTGCCAGGACGAGTTTTTATTCGACTAAGAAGCTTATTTCTCCAGAAAACCACTTCCTTTGTAGCTTCATGCAACAAACAGATGGATTACAACTTTTCCCTTTCAAGAACTCTTGCAGACATCTGCTCAAGGCATTGCAATACGCAGTTGAACAAACAAGGGTGGGAAAAAGTGTAGCATGATACCCTCTGACCAATCTTGAGTATACCTGTTGTAGTAAACAAGTTCAACCATTATAGAAATTGCCACACTGTATGCTCAGCGCTCATTACACCTGGCCTAAAGCCAGTCTCCTTAATTTTCGCCAATCGTAACAAAGAACTTTTTTTTTTCATCGGATTTGTCCGCACTTATCAGTTGCAATTAAGCTGCGCGACGTTACCTTTCCCCAAAGCTACGCAACGAAACTACAGAGGTTTCATGCAACTACAGCAGAATGAAATTCGTTCAAGAGAAAGAAAAAGAAATGCAATACATAATAGGGTTCTTCACTTCCCCATTAACTTGATATCAGCCAAAGAAGGCGAAGCGCGAGCGCGTTGCATGTTGCAGTGACCTGCGTGCTGCAAGGCTGCACATAGCTGGGCAAGACAGCTATTTTCCTCGCAGATCACAGAGTGCGGCTCATGGAATAACCGAGATGCCGACGGACAGCTTTGCTTCGTGCGGCCCGGGAGGTGCTGAGGGCCGTCCCTTGTGCAGCAGTCCGGGACTATTCCTTCAGCCTTGCGCAAGAGAAAGCGCGAGCTGTCGGTAAAGTGTAACCTGATTCCACTCCGCGTTCATGTTTAATGTATGCTCTCCTGCGAGCGGCACGCACACCGCCTGCTTATCATCGCCGCGGTTCCGTTGCGCTTCGCGGAGGGCGCGTGCCTTATTTAGGGGTAGCGTGGCGTGTCTGCGCCTGCATATGACTACGACGGGGAATACACTGGGCCGCGGATTGCATTGTGATCGCATAAATTATGCCTTTGGCGCGCACGCAGGCGCTATCCGCAAGGAGCCCTCGAATCCGTGCTTTCCTATGGCGAGCGCCACCGATGCATGCCGCGCACGGATCGCGCGCGCGGCTGTCTGGATTCCCGCTGGCTATGCAGCAGAGTTGTCGTCGTTGGCCGTGCAAATTCTGCGTGCATGCCTCGATCATTACTGTCATGCAACTGACTTCGCTTGGCTCTTGAAGAATATATGGCTTCACAATCGTATTCACAATCACACAGAAGTATCATTCTCACAAAGGCACGCTGACCCTGCCAGAGAGCGTTTGCTCTTTCTCTTCCTCTTTTCCCCTACGTTTCTACACTATAGCGTGAAATTCGCATCGCTGCACGTTCGTCGCTGCTGTGACATAAGGCACAGAGATTCGTGCTTTTGCAGCTTTGCGGAAGCGGTTTTATCTCGACTTCTTGAATAATGCCGTTTTTGAAACCATAAACGCACAAAACAGTTTTTGAGAATAAAACGCTTGGTTTTTTTTTTATTGATATGATATATAAGGAGATGTTGGCGCACTATTATGGCGCCGGCTACTCCTTAGCCCTTGAGTGAAACTTGAACACATATCTTAAAGTAAAACATACAAGGCAGTTCATGTAAAATAGAACACTCTGGCACACATATGAAAAAACACACTTATAGGCACATATCACAACAAAATGATAAAGAAATGTTCCAAAGACAGCGAATGAAGTCTCTGATAATGTCCGTCGTTAATATTTGGTCCGACCAGCACAAAACAGCAGAGCACACGTCTGGTCTTTAAGAAGATGTATTCGCTCGTGAGTACATAACAGTCGATACGTTATTCACTTCAGCACACACATATGATGGGTGTCATATGAGACTGCGCATAAAAGTACGACATGTGTGGTGAATCACGGGCACCCTTCCACGTAATTCATCACGCGAAGAACAAATGCAACATGCCAGCAGGAAAGGGTTACAAAAGTGCGCCAACTCAAGCGCTGTTTGCGGCTATAAAGCATGGTGTAAGCCGGTAAAAAAATTGTGACTAGGGCATGCATTCTCATCATTAATATTAGTTATTAAGATAATTTATTAAATGACGATTTTAATGTTTCGGTAGCATATTCTTCACTTGAGCGATAACTTTGCGTGCGGAGCTTGCTATTCCCGTTTCTTTTAATTTTTGGGCTCGTTCCTGCAACCGTACTTCCATCTTTGACTACGACATGATCTTGAAGACTGTGCAGTAGAGTGGACAGAAATTTCGGAAACTTTCTAAAGCCATGGATAAGCCAGTATCCTGCATACAACGAGGTATAATAAAGAACAACATTCACTACCAGTACATTATTTAGAGAACGCTAACCTGGAGTGAGCAGTTTAGAAAGAAGAAAGTATCAGGAAAGTAAAAAAAGAAACGATGAAGCGCTTTGCGTTCGTATCTAGTTTTGAGGCCTGTCATGATGATAAGAAAACCTGCAATTTTTGTCGATGGAAGGTGCGGCTCAAAAAGATCGATAGGTGCGATAGATTTATGCTTTATCTTCTTTTTTTTGCCGTTTGATTTTTTTCTTGTCGTTATATTTTTCGAACCAATATTGGGTTGAAACGAGCAGTCATCAGCGTTACTTGGTGCCAGAACCTTCTAAAAGTTATCTTCACTTTAATGCAAAACTAGAATCGCATGTTTCGTTGCTTCATTACTCGCATGTGCCTGGAAAACTAGTCATAGTGACCGTATTTTATAACAACTGGTTTCACTTTCTATAAATTAGTCGTGGCCTTTGTCACTGGCTCGAACTAAACCGCGCCCTTGATATCAACAGGATCAGCCACTCAAAAAGCGCACAAAAACAAGGACTGAGGGAGGTGGTGACGACAAATGCGCTCGTGTTTTCATCACCTCCTTTTGCCCTTGTTTGTGGGCGCTTAACAGGGCTCTGGTTTGCAAAACTAACTTACCCAAAAGTCGGTGCTTTTTAGCCACTCAGTCGGACAGATTATAAGAAGAAAAAAAAATAAAGATTTTGGATAGAAAGTATGCCTACAAGTTAGAGACTCAGACTTCTATGCTAGGTATATATAGTCTGACGATGTACGACAAGTTCTAAGAGTTTTATGCTAGTAAATATGTCAATGACGTGAGCCCAGGCTGTAGACGAATATGTTGTTTATGACATGACTAAATATTACGGTAAATCACGCTGCTTATACGGGGATATTGTAGGGCTTCACAATTAATTGCCTACGAATATTTCGGAAACAAAAGCAGTAGAAGATAATTGGACATTCATTATCGAAACTCAAGGCCCCGATTCAAGCGATATCGAAACCGAGGGGGCGGGACGTGAAGAAAAGGTGACGACTCTGATACGTCAGGCACTGTGCGACTGTGTGTTCGGCACTGTGCGACGAACGTTGTCAGTCGCGGACCCGTAGGGACCGATCAGTCCGACGCCGAACATGGGATCCCCTAAACTCACTGACCAAAAAAAAAAATACTGCCTCTGACCTTGCTCTTCTTCATAAGCGAAGCAAACATGAACATGTAAGTGGCGTTCTTAAGCAGTTGAATTGCCACCTTGTGCATAAGACGTGCACGGCATCCCATGTTCAATGTTGAGTGGCTACAATATCTTCAGCTTTGCAGTCCCCCAAGCACTCACACAAGTACTTCTTTGTGTTCACGTGTGGCAGGGAACAGTGTTTGACTGACACGAAAACAGCTTTTACGAAAACGTCGACTCCACCTGAGTTCACGTAGCGTTGAATAAGACCATGTCATTTATGTATGTGTGTTTTAAGAGCATGACACCGGACCCACAACGGAGTGATACGAATGACACTAGTTCTGGCGGCACATCGTTTGGTACAATGATTGAGCTCACCAGGGAAGGGTAAAAAGCTGCCGAGCTTGTGCCCAGTGCTGCCACGTATCCCGACTGGTCGGCGTACGAAGGTGGATAGAGGCCGTTGACGGCGAGGCCCGTGGCCAGCCGCGGGTACAAGAACCGGGACGGTTCGTAGCAAACGGGCTGCTCGGCTGCCATGGGACTTTCGGGCGCGCCGCCGCCAGCGCCGCCGCCGCCGCTCCCGCTTGACGTCGAAGAGGCGCCCGAGGACGGTTCGGCGCAGCTGGGCGAGGACGCGCCGCCGGACACCAGCAACTGTGCACAACGCAAGACCAGAGCGGTTTACGACCTTTTTGCCACTCATTACTGAAATACAGGAAATGCCACTGTCAAAAAACTGTTTCCACATGACACATTACCTGTGATACGTACACGCTTCCTTTTCACACTGCACATGTGTAGAACCTCTTCGATCGAAATCTGTCGAGTTGCGACTCCTGACATAGAAATGTCTCACTTTTTTTTTTCAAATGGTAACATCAGCTGTTACAATTGCTTATTAACGGGATACCTGGATGTGGCTCAATTGTGGGTGTGTAGAAAGAGCGCGCTCGCAGTTACATGTTTTATATACGCTCATGCACGCATACAGCTGAACGAAAAAAAAAAAAAAAACGTCTTAACGTTGGGAGGCGGGCTGATAAGCTTGAGGTCGCGGATTCGATTCCCGGCTACGGCTTATTTTTTCTCTCAGTCCCAAATGAAAACTCTTAGATATATATTTGCTTTTTTCACTTGCATGTAGTTACTTCTAGGGTTGTAATCCATATAATGCATAATGTTGTGATCTATATAATGTCTTTTTATGCAGTGTATTATATGTCTTATATTTTGTTTCTGGATGACAATCGCGTTATCATGTTTATGTTTTCTACACAGTGTAATAATTTCGTTTTCAATCTGTGGTTCATATATGTATTAAAATCACAACTACAATGTGTACGCCCTGTCATGGCGCACTGCCCGTGAGGTGCCTTATCGCCATGTTTACCAAGGTGCTGCTACCGCTCCGACTTTTTACTTTATATTTATTTTCTGCTTTCTTTTTTGTATGGGGCTGTGAACTAGTCAAGCTGTCTAACACAGCTTTTTTTCACAGTCCTTTCTTTCTGTACGGCAGAATGGAAAATAAACTTTGACCTTGACTTTGTCGCATTCCGAGAGGGGCCATAATGCAAGGACACGCGTGCACTTAGATTTAAAGGCACGTTAAAGAACCTCACGTGGTCAAAATTAATAGAGAGTCCCCCACTGCGACATGCTTCATAATCATATCGTGGTTTTGGCACTAAAACGCCAGAATTTTTTTAAGTTAATGAAAAACTTCTTCCTATTAACAAATGGGGCCATAAAGTCGTGCTTCCTTGGTATTTCTCGTGATTAAGGTGAAGGGAAGATAAGCGATGATGGAGAAAATGGTGACGACGGGAATAACAGCTAGGACAACGAGGGCCGATATTAACGTAAAACCCGAGAACGCTAGTATTGCTCGTAGGAGTAAATTCTAGCCATTCCGAACTATGCACGTCTACCATCATCGATGGCACGTGGTCAGCGAAGAAGAGCACTTGCAAAACGAAAGCATTGTCAATTACGCCTTTGATTAGTTGAAAAACTGCTTGTGGTAACATATTACCTGGCTTAATGTTACTTTACATTAAGTTTTCGCGTGTTATGATGTTCTTCCTGATATTCCTTCAGTAGTGCGTTTTTCTCGGGGTGAAATGGATGCATCCCTTAAGGACACATTTGCATTATACAGTGATGCAGTTGCGAGCACTATTAAAATCGCGTGATTGCGTCTCGTAATCATTTCCTGATTTTGGCCCGCAAGGACTCAGAAATTATTACTATTATCTAGGCGGCTGATTGAATTTCTGAGATGTCATGCCGCAAAGCAACACAAGGACCAGGAAAGAGAAGGCACAGAACACCAGCGGTGAACACTTTGCGCAAGAATGCACAAATACTGCGTGACAAGCTGGAGCGAGCAACTGAGCGTCCATTGCGGGGGGAAAAAATTAAAAATACAAAAAATGACGTTTATACGCAAGCCACTCTGGGCGGGTGTAGCAACGAACAACTCGGGGAACAAAATGCTTTTGAAGTGACGGCGCACATTTACGAATGCGGGTGCACTGGATAGTTTACCAATTTCAAAGAACGTCTGTATGCAAACGTCTCTTCAAACATTGTTGCGTATACATGAGGACAGAGAGGAAATTTTTTAATGAGTTTCATATCATCAGGAAGGACAGCAAGTGCATCACCGTTACATGCAACAGTGATGCATAAGCCTCACTGATAAAGATATATGCTTGAGTGTTGCGCATTCCCGCGTCCTATATATATATCGGTCGTACGGAGCAGGGATCTCAAGCTCACCTAAGTTCACCGGGTCGCATTCACGAAATTCAACACCGCAAGGGCTAGGACAGTGAAGAAGGTAAGCGGGGAAGGGGGGGGGGGGGGTAGGGGGGGTCGTAGTTTGCACAAGTCAGCTAAGGTTACCGTCTGAAAGGCTGCCTTTCCCATATCTCATATATGGGTCGTTTCTGCTGGGAATTTGGCCTCAAAATTCGAAAAACATATCGATACCGAATTACCGATCTCCAGAAAGAATAAAATCTGGACGCCGATTCTGAAATATAGATATTTTGTTTCGCGGTTATGTTTTAACACATGGTGACCGCATGGGGTGCCTCACGAAAAAAGTACTTGAGAACGGTCATGGCTGGGCAGCTCATGAATATACCTACTTAAAAAATAACAAAGGAATATGAAACGAAGACAGTCATGCGCGGGCCAAGTCGCTGGTGAAAGGTCCGCGGACCGAGTGATTGAGTCCCCTGGTAAAGAGCTGGAGGACCACTACTTGCTTTTCTGGAGTTAATTTTCGCGCATACTCCGGTAGTTTTGCCGGCGGATCCTTGTCTCTCTTTTTCTGCATAGTAACTATTTATTTGCGAGTGTAGCTTCGCGAGTCTTTTTTTTGTTGTTGTTGTTGTTTTGCGTGTACCATGTTCAGTTTTTTTTTTTCATATTTAAACTATGAGATGCACACTTTTGGCGAGGTTCTGATTTATTTTGATTACCTGTGGTTCGTCGACGTTCACCCAAAACACGGCTCATTCCGTTACCCATTAAAACGAGGCCAGGAATCGAATCTATGGCCTAGTGCTCGGCTGCATTTGTATTTGCGGCAGCATTGATACAATCTACCGCTGTAGTCTTACCGGTCGAGAACTACAATTTGAAATGCTCAGCTCCAAAGACATAAATCGACTAGAACGAGTGATCTCAGTTTTTAAATGCGAAGCATTTCTTAGCGAACTCTAGGCACTTTGAGCGTTTCTATCTACGTATCTATCTATCTATCTATCTAGCCGCCTACGTTTGGGTGCTCCCATGATCCCCTCCTTAGCTTGGTGAAGACCATAATTGGCATGGGAGGTTAAGAGGATTTGATGAATATGAATGTCTGGTCATGACATGAATAACGTAAAAATCCTCTCGCGGACGTCGTCAAACCCTTTCCTCCAGACACGTGTGGCACATACCTGTGTACTGCGGGCCATGGTAAGCGGGTATGCGCCACAGGTGATTGACAGATTATATCTTCCCAGGAACGGCGAGAACAGATATTCGTAATTAAAATGCGAGAGCGTTAGGAAAAGCCGACATCGGCAGAGTTGACCGACGAATGCAAAGAATACATACTAGTTAAAGGGATCACGAGCTCGTACCTAATTGGCTCATTAAAGGGATCACGAGCTCAATTAGGTACCTAATTGACTCAGTAGGGCGCCAGTTGGCTCGTGCAGTGCCCGCCCAATCTGGACCCACACAGAAACGGGCCGCAATTCCGTACGTTCCGGGAGTAAGCGAGCCCCTTGCACGAGTTCTGCGGTCTTATGACGTGCAGGCTGCGCACGTCCCGTCCAGGAAGCTCCGGCACGAACTCGTACGTGTGAAGGACCCTCTTGAAAAGGAAAGGTACCCGGGTGTTGTGTACGTCATCCCCTGTGCGGACTGCCCTTACGTCTACGTGGGGGAAACCGGCAACTTCAAGACGAGACTTCAACAGCACAAGAATGACGTCACGAATAAACATGTTGCGTCCAATGCCGTGGCCGAACACTGCGCAACTACGTCACACGCTATCAGCTGGAAAGACGCCCGTGTGATTGCCAAGGAAAAAAAATCGTGCTACACGCCTTTATCTGGAGTCCCTGTTCATCCAAACTACGCCGCACACCCTTAATCGCAACGAGGGTAATCTTCCTCCGATGTACGCCAGGTGTCTTGGTCACGTGATGCGCCGCGCTTAAAAAGGCGAGCTGCTGTGCCGATCTTTTATTGTGAACATGGTTCCCGTGGGGGAGCCGAAACGTCAATACATTCGTTTTTAAATCATTTGGTCGGTGTCCGGATCCCTTTAACTAGTATGTTTCATCCCGGCCAGACGGGTTTCCGTCATACTCTCAACTTAATGCAAAGAATGAAAATCAGTACCCCAGCAGGAATCGAACCCAAGCATTCTGCGTGGCAGTCAGGTATTCTACCACAGAGCTACGCCATGTCTTGAAACTGTTTTGGAAAAGGACCCTATGCAGGCGTAATATCAGTGCAGCGTCAGTTGTAGTTGCTGTGCTGGCTATCTAATTTTAGAACAAAGCAATAAATATTACATATGTACTCCTATCAGGCACGTAGCCAGGATTTTTTTTTTTTTGGGGGGGGGGGGGGGGCAAGGCCTAATTGTTCGAAAAATGTCTTTCCATGGCAAAAAGAAAAAGAATTTGCCCGGAAATATAGAAGGCTAGACGAATTGCGCCCCCCCCCCCTTGTACGTGCCTGACTCCTATGATACATGCGTCATGCCGTGTTAGTGTCAACTGTGGTTCCAGTGTTGGCTCCGCTTTCATAGAAGTCGAATAAACATTACATTTGTATTCCTATGATTCAGCAAGCTGTATTCAAGCGCTACTCGACTCCGGAGGAATACGCTAACGAAAGTTGCGTATGATATTCACATCATCGCATCGTAAAGTGCACTTCGTTGCGTTAATACTCACGTCTGTGCTCTAAAATGAGTGCTGTCGTTACGTCAGACCATAAGTTACGCTTTAAGCGCCAGTGTAGTCGACGTCCTTGGTAAGGCCACGATGTGCACACAACTACTACGCTTACAAAAACACGTCGATCCACCTCTGGCTGTTGGCGCTCAATGAAAGCACCTCGCGTGGGCCCTCCTGTAAATATATGTAAATACTCTCGAGAGATGGGAAGTTTTTACTGTCAAAATAATAATATTCGACAAAAAGAATGCCCAGAGTTGTTCACAGACGTTATCTCGTTAAAGAACACACGTACAGTGGACGCACAGTAATGGAATTTCCCAAAGCGCTTCTTGCGTAAAAGGTGGGTAATCGCTGAAAGCAAACTATGTGCATATGTTCTTGTAATGGTTTGTCTGTGTATCTAAATGCAGCATAACATTGAGGCCCGTGTACTTAGATTTAGATGCACGTTAAAGAACCACAGGTGGTCGAAATTTCCGGAGCGCTCCACTACGGCGTCTCTCATAATCATATCGTGGTTTTGGGACGTTAAACCCCAGACATTATAAATGCAGCATAACAGACGGAAACCCCAATTCAGCGGCATATGAGGATTTGACTGTACACAAGCAACCATTGTGGCGTGTACGCTATCAAAGCTGTTCTAAAGTACATTCGTTAAAATTTTAGGGACTTCGACGCCTGCATCGACTTGTTAGGTGCCGTCGCGGTCGAAGATTCATTATTTTCGTTTGCGTCAGCTCTTCGCCCGAGCCCGGCGGGTGGTCCAGGCCAGAGGGTTCCTGGAATAAGGGACCCCTTAACCTTCACTAACTATATAGCGATTCTTCAATACATGCTTTTTCTCCCTCTCTAAATTCTTCGACGTTTCATTATTATTATCTCTTAAGTTGCGTCCCAGTGTATGTCTACCGGTCTTCTCGACGAGTAATTTCCCGCTGCTGTTTTTTCGTCATCCAGTGCATTCATCGTTTAGTGCTAATAGAAACGGGAGCATATGTCATGCCTTTTATAATGTGCTTCTTACCATTGCCTTTTCATTCCAGTGAACTTGCAGTATTTAGCATCAACACGTGCATAAACCAAAGCCTCATGACTTCGCGGCTGTTGTTGGCAGAAGCAGTCTACGAGGCGAAAAAAAGGGTAGCATGCAGCGTGAAGGAGAAAAAAGATGACATATGACAGCGTTCGCTGAACTTGTTCTCCAAATGTCGGCAGTAAACAAGGATCCGCATGAGCTAGAAATTGTAACGAAAGACAAGCTATGGCAGCTACTTGAAGCTGCAAAGGAGGGTAAAAAACGAGGTGTGAGGACTAAAATGCAAATTTTCAATGCGCAACATACTTTGGCGAGCACTCCAGCAATTTTGGTGGCAAAATCATGTCTACGTAGTGCAAAAAGCATGACACCTCTCCAATAGGAATACCTACGGCTCCATGGAAAACACATGGCGTTGAGGTGGGCCGACTTGAATTTAGGAGTGGGTCAACCTAACTTTGGGGGTGTTATGGGAACGGGCAACATAGGGGGGTGCAGGAGGTAAGCATCAGGTAAGCGGGCCGCGCGCACGGGAGACCATTCCAGAGCGCGCTTTCGGCTACGCACGGAGCATCACAGCCCCACGCCGTAGCAAAAATCTTCCTCGCGGATGCGCTGGCTACACGCATGAGTTGTAGCCGATGTCTGCTTGACGGCTCTAAGTTTCGCAATCCAATCTTCACGCAGCTTCTTACCCCATGCGAACACGAGTGAAGGCTGACGCCGGGCTTCCATTGCGTCCATCCAGCACTGCGGCTACTATGTCAGACGCCTTCACAGGCAAGTACTGCATATTGTAGTGCTTTTCAAGCACAAGCTCGAAGCGGGAAAACCTCCCGACGTAATCAGAGCCGCAGCGCAGGTGGGACTTAAAACTTTCGTTTTCAGACCTCTTCGGCGCTACCGCGCGATTCCCTCCTACCACTTCCCGCCGACGGTGGCGCCAACTTTGGCAGTGGTGAAGCTCGCCCTCAGTAGAGAGTGTTAAGTAAGTGTGCGTGATACGGAAAGGCCCAGATGCAGATGTCATCTTTCTAGATAGATGCTTTCCCACACAGTCTTCATCTCTTGTTATTGAGCGTTTTACAGCGAAAGCTGTTATCAGATCACAACGGCAGTGGAGTAGTTATCCGCCGCCGCCGCCGCCGCCGCCGCCGCCGCCGCCGCCGCCGCCGCCGGTGTCCCTAACCACTATCACGCGAAATAAGAAAAAAAATGAAATAAATAAAAAATATCCAGGATCGGATGGGATTTGAACCCGGGCCCTCTGCATAGCAGTCGACCATTCTACCACAGAGACTCGCTGGTACTTGAAACTCACTTGCAAAAAAACCTTACACAGGCATCATGTCGAACAAGGAGTCGCGTTACCATGTGTAATATAGCGTGGCAGAAGAGTAAAATAACAACCAGACGTCACACAATGCTAATTGCGCAACGAGTCTGTGGTTTAAAACTTTCCACCCACAACAATGTGATCAACCATTAATTATCCATCGTTATCGGCCACATGAAGCATCAGCAAAGTATACATAATGCCTTACAGATGTGTAGCGGGTACCTCGCTTATCCGCATAAAGACGAGTAAGGGCATAGTAAGGGCAATACAATATTTCATTACAGAATACAGATGCTAACTTCAGCAATACAATAAAAAGGCAATTCACTGTGCACTTACGTAGAGGCACATGGCGTTATCAGCCTTTACAAGGCCGCGGGCTCGCCAGCAGAATCCAATACATAACTAGTAACATGCTAAATAAACAAATACAATGCCAATAAAACAAAAACAGAGAACATATACAAAACAACATGACACATACAATGTACCCCGAATGTGGTGTCACCGACGTCCGACTCAACACGGGAGTCCGTGAGCCCGAGCAGCGGAATCATACCCACGGACCTCCCCGAGGGCCGTCCGTGGCCGACCACGCTAAGCCTCAAAAACAAAAAAAAAAAAGAAAAAAAAACGGCAGGCCTGCGCTGAAACCGCAGCACAGTCACAGCGAAAGCTGGAAGAGCGGCGTTTCTAGATCGCATTGTAAGCTCTCTTGAGGCTACAATACAAGTACACTAGAAAGGTACCCACTACGCCATAAATCACAATTTTTGTGAAATTGGGAAGCACCTACTAAGCCATTATTCGTCATTCTGCGGAGAAGCGAGGCACCAGCTACACGTCTGTAAGGCATTATGTGCACTTTGTTGACGCGACGACTGATGACTATGAAGAATTATGGCTCAGCCCTTTGTAATGGGTTGGAAGCTTTAAACGGCCCAAAAGTTATGTAATTGCATTGGGTGTCGCCCGGTCGCTATTTCCCTCTCCCGTCATGCTGTATAACATACGTTGACGTGGGAGAGAGACGGGGGAGGAGGCGAAGAACTTTACTGAGACCCCGAGGAAATTGATCACGCGCTTATGGGCTTCCTTGGCAACCAATACAAGTGCACGTGCGAGGAACCCACTACGCTATAAATCATTGTAATTTTTGAGAAGTAGGGCAGCAGGCACTGTGCCATTTTTCGTCATTCTACGGAGAGCGTTGGTACCTGCTAAACGCATGTAAGGCATTATGCGCGCTTTGTTGATGCTGTGCGTGATGACGATGAAGAATTATGGCGAAACCCTTTGTAATGGGTTGGAAGCATTCAACAACCTACTCGTTGCGCAATTCGCATTGTTCGACGCCTGGTTACAGAATTCGCGTTGTGCGACGCTTGGTGCTTATTTTACTCTTCTACCATGCTATATTGCATATGCTAATGAGTCTCCTTCCCGACATGAAGGCTGTATAGGACCTTTTTGCAAAGCAGTTTCAAGCACCGGCATGGCTCAGAGGTTGAATACTGGGCTCCCACGCAGAGGGCCCAGGTTCGAACCTCGTTCCATCCTGGATTTTTTTTCTTATCTCGTTTTTTTTTTCTTATTTCGAGCGATACTGGTTACGGACACCGGCGGCGGCGGCGGCGGACAACTACGGCGCCAAAAACGGCCGGTGAAATGATCTCATAACAGCTTTCGCTGTAAAAAGGCCAGGCCTGCGCGGAAAGCGCAGCACAGTCACAGCGAAAGCTGGAAGAGCGGCATTTCTAGAGCCCGTTATAAACTCTCCTGTGGCTACTAATACAGGTACATTAGCAACGTACCCACTACGCCACAAAGCGTAATTTTTGGGAAGTTGGGAAGCGCCCGGCACGACATTATTCGTTGTTCTGCGGAGAAGCGAGGTACCATATGTAAGCGATTATGTGCAGTTTGTTGATGCGGCGGTTGATGACGATGAATAATTATGGTTGCGCCCTTTGTAATGGGTTGGAAGCTTTAAACGACCCACTAGTTACGTAATGCATATTGTGTGACGCCCGGTCGTTATTTAACTGTCCCACCACGCTTTATAACACACTTTAACCGGAGAAACGTAGAGCGAGAGAGAGAGAGAATTGGCTTTATTGAGACCCTGAGGAAATGGATCATGGGAGCCTTATGGGCTTCCTTGGCAACCAACAGAAGTGCACTTGCGAGGAACCCACTACGCTATAAATGATTGTAATTTTTGAGAAGTAGGGCAGTAGGCACTGTGCCATTTTTCGTCATTCTACAGACAGCCGTGGTACCTGCTAAACGCATGTAAGGCATTATGCGCACTTTGTTGATGCTGTGCGTGATGACGATGAAGAATTATGGCAGAGCTTTTTGTAATGGGTTGGAAGCATTCAACAACCTACTCGTTGCGCAATTCGCATTGTGTGACGCCTGGTTACAGAATTCGCGTTGTGCGACGCTTGGTGCTTATTCTACTCTTTTACCACGCTATATTGCATATGCTAATGTGGTTCCTTCCCGACATGAAGCCTGTATAGGACCTTTTTGCAAAGCAGTTTCAAGCACCGGCATGGCTCAGAGGTTGAATACTGGGCTCCCACGCAGAGGGCCCAGGTTCGAACCTCGTTCCATCCTGGAATTTTTTTCTTATTTAGTTTTTTTTCTTATTTCGAGCGATACTGGTTACGGACACCGGCGGCGGCGGCGGCGGCGGCGGCGGCAGCGGCGGCGGCGGCAGCGGCGGCGGCGGCGGCGGCGGACAACTACGGCACCAAAAACGGCCGGTGAAATGATCTCATAACAGCTTTCGCTGTAAAAGGATAGATAGAGAGAGAGAGATAAATAGCTCTTCTTGAAACGCCCGCGTCACCTCGCTCCCGCCAGGCAGCGCTGCTGGCGCCACCTCTCGCCCGGCGGCTGTTTAAAGGGACACTAAAGAGCAAAACGATTTTTCTCGCATTAGTAAAGTAGTCTTCCACGATACCAAAAACACCACGCTTGCTGCGAGAAGACGCTTAATAAGGGAGAAAACGCGAAAAAAGAAAATACAGGTGGCGACGCCACCTTGGAATTCCCGCACCATTTGCCATGACGTCACATATTTTTGACGGCGCCTGCTTGGGCCTACGTAGTTCCTAGCCGGTTAAATCGAAGTACATTGTCTCTGAGGGGGCCAGAGACTTGACATAACGAGTTTGTGGAAATTTCGTCGGGCCAGTGGCGCCAAAATACGTTAAATGCTCTTTGAAATGTTTTACGTCACGAATGACAAAGTTCGGCGCGAAATTTAAAAATGAAACTTTGAACTTGGTTTTCTCCTCTAATAATAAACCTGTGGTGGTGAAATAAACTACACAAGAGTTCTCCGAGCACGCTTCATCAATATAAACCAATTCATTGTTTCTCTTTAGTGTCCCTTTAAGCTAACTACGACTAATCCACCAGATGCGCGTGCCCTATGAGACGAAAAGGACTTTACAGGGGGTGATAGCACCCTTCATTTTCTAAAACGAAAATTGTTAGCGTGACCACATCCATCGCAGGTCGAGGCTGTTATATGTGCGCTATTTCAGTTTTTTATATGCACTGAGCTCAGTCACAATTTATAGTTTTATGTATTGTCCTGAGAACCGCTACAGTGTATGTACACTGATTTTAATGCCAGAAAACGTTTATTGTTCAGAAATTATACATTAAACAATACATCGATCAAAAGTATAATAACGTATAGAGATATACAAAATAAAAATTAAAAGTAAACGGTCACATAAAATGCAGGCAGAACTACAGCAGGAAGTAAAGGAAAAATTGGGAGCAAATGTAACATGAAACGACCCAATGAAATAGCCGTTACATATGCCTGGATACGATAGGGACAACAATATGTCAAAGAAGGAAAACTGAGAAGTAAAGCAATCGAAACCCGGTGGAAATTTGTGCACAGTGTTAACGACACAACGCGAAAAATAGAGCTAAGAGCAATGTTTTACAGTATTAAGTTGAACAGAATAACACCATCTATTTTTGGTCAAATGGGGAAAAAAAAACCCCGAGGGGCTGAACAAGTTACTGTTGTGTTTATTCGAAGCTATAAGAAAACATGGCCAGGTTTGTGCGGAACACACAGCACTGCCATAGCGCAAGCTGGAAGAGCGGCTTCGTAGATCATAGAAATCTTCTTTAAAAGAAGCAACAAAACAAGACCGATGTTAAAAACTGGGTCCTTCTTGTACCAAAGCCTTAGCCGTTAAATAAAAACAGATTCGTTAATGAAGACAAAAATCAGCTTCGAAAGAGAGTATTATTTCAAAATTTTCTGCCTTCATATATAATGTCGTGAATAACAACGAGTTCGCCGAGTCTTGCACGCGAAGTATTGCAGTTAAAGGGACCGACAACTGACTTTTCTCGACCCAGGTTTTTACGGCGCGACAGGAAGCTCATCCTTCGTAGCGTTTTTAGCTGCAGTGGTTCATCCGAAAAGCACGTAGTTATTTTATAAGCAGTATTTTTCGATCTGAAAGGCTCCAAACACGCATGGAGGCTTGCTCCAGCAACGCTGAGAATTGATAGCGATGCCGCTAGCCCTCGTGAAAGCTGTCGTTGTTCTCCTTTCGCAGGAGTTACTGTAACTATGCTTAACCACCTTTATTTTGAGCTTTCCAACCATTTTTGAAAATAGCAAGCTGTTACAATGAGATGTGTGGTTTTATACACCTTCCCGGTATTTGTACAGCGTTGTGTGCACCTGCGCCCAAGGTTGCCTGCGCCTGTGTCATGGATGGCTTGTCCCGGCGTCGTTACTCTCTCGATACACGAGCCAAGCCAAGTAATCGAAAACGTAACTGTGCATATGCACGGCCGCACCGAGTAGCAGCGCGCGTCATTTCTGAGACGAAGTGTACGTAGCAAAACTATGTCGCTCCAAAATCTTAGCGACCTCGAAACTGCGTGCACGGTTGCATGAGCACGCTGAAAAGTTGCTCAAGACGCGCTGACGAGCATGGGATCATAACGTCATTCGAAGGCAGCGCCACTTTACTGCATACTACTAACGCAGGCCTATATGTACATTATTATGGAGTAATACTTTTTAATATAAAGAAACGAACAATATTTCAATACTAACAAAAAAAATCGTCGACCGCGTACAGCAATCAACGGTCACGTGGCCGTCTTCATCGGATGATTCATGTTCTTGCCGCCAGAGGCGCCGCAGGTCATTTTTCGCGACTTTCTATTAAAAAATAAAAATATAAATCCATCTCTCACGAAAAAAACAGGGTTGGTTTGAGTAAGTGCAGCGGACAATCTTTACATCAGTGGAGTCAACTCATTTCATATTCTGGGCAGTTGTCGGTCCCTTTAAGACCATCGAAGAGGGCTCTTCTAGGCTGAAAACAGTCATAAAGCAGGGGCTATCAAAAGCGAGATCGTTCGACGTGGACTCTCCCTCCCCAGCCTTCGTGCGACTAAGTAAATTCATACACCTGAAGTTGCTCTCCTTTATCGGTTCCACTCAGTGTCAGCTCAAAGCGTAGCACGGCGTTGTAACACGGGATTTAGCCCATGACCTTGGCGTATGCATTGTAAAGCTCTCCGGCTCTTCATGATGCTCCTCCACGATACGGAGGAACGGGGAGTCGCTTGGGACGACGTGGAACGAACAGTGCGCATCCTGTTGCTCTCGAGGTAAAGTTCCTTGTATCACAAGGTGCTGTAAGTTGTAATGTTACCAGGTAGAGCATGACGGGTTTCGGACCCTCCCGCGCGTTTAATAAGTGGAGCTCGTGCCCAGAAATCACCTACAACTTTTGCAAGGGTATACACGGGCCCTGCAGCGAGCAACAATTCTCCTTGCCATCCTATTATAATAGTGTTTTCTTTCCAAATGCCTGCGTATACAGTTGGAGTTTTAGTTTCGTTGTAGTGATTTACTCTTTCCTTATGCATGCGTGCTTCGAACATTAATTGTCTAGTCGATTAGATGATAATGACTTTTTGATATGTGTTGAGCGTGTGTTAGGAGTGAGGTGGTAATGCAACTATTCTTGGTTAATACCAGTGTCAAGCGGGCAAGTTAACTGTACCTGCGGGGAGTACACATCGCCTAAAGTGCGCTTCACCAAATCTAAACGACGCAAGCGGAGCGTCGCTTGCAGAAGAGTATACTCCGGTCGGAGTGCGTTCGGTGAACGCACTTTGCTGCGTCTCGACCGCATGCGTCTCGGCCGGTATTGACTTGCGACGCTTGTGTAAAAGACAGCTGCGTTTCTTGGTGAGAAAAATATTACCTAACTTTGTTTTTATGTGTAATTCAACGTAACGCAATCACACTTCTGAATGTTTTTTTTTTTTTGCTCTTTTCATCTACATCGAAACCGCACTCGGAGCCTGTCGCCATTCCTTCTTCGCTACAAGTGTGCTCTGTTTTCCCGTTTAGCACCGCGTACCGAAGTGTCACTCAGGGTTCCGAAGCGTACTCCCCGTAAGTGCACTTAACTTGCACGCTTGGAGTGGGTATAACTTGTTTCTGTGTATCGTGTCAAGAGCCTCCTTTAACTATAAAGAAGGCCCTTTCCTTTTATATCACTTGATATAAAATCTAGAGACGTTAAAGAAAGGTTGCGATAAGCGTTATATGTTTAGTATAGGGTAACGGAAAAATAAAAAGATACCGAAAGAAAATACAGAATGATGCGAGTGAAAGTAAGAACTGAACGCACGACCTCCGCACAGAGTTGCCAGTTCGGTTTATAATACGCGAATTTGGGCTTGTTTTTTCGCCGAGTTGCTTGCAGAATTTTCCAGTCGCTTGTCGCGTTTTATTGCGATAGTAATTATATGGACACTCTAGGTTAATTTTTGCCGTCGCCGTCGTGTCCCGGATATGTATATGTATGTGTCTATAAATAAAAGCCATAAATAAAAACATCCCGCAACGATCGACCCGGGTTTCGAACCTGCAATCCCTCGCCCAGCAGCTCGTTGCCTTTGACAATTACGCCATGCCTCATTCGCTCGCCAGGGTGCTAACGGCAGAATACAAATGCACGCGGCGTTGGGTGAAACGCACGGGACGCCACACGTGGCGAAATTAAAATTATGCGAGACGCGAGCCATGCTGCACTGTTGCCCGCGCTGCGTTTGCGTCGTATATTGCTGGCGACCATAGCTCGGCACACTCACTCATGAGTGCACTCGCTCACACTCACTTACACTCATTTGAACGTTGTGAGTGTGAGTATGAGTGAGTACTCATGAGTGTGAGTGGACGTGAGTGTGAGTATGAGTGAGTACTCATGAGTGTGAGTGGACGTGAGTGTGAACGTGAGTGAGCGCTCATGAGTGTGAGTAGTCGTGAGTGTGAACGTGAGTGAGCACTCATGAGTGTGAGTGGACGTGAGTGTTAACGTGAGTGAGCACTCATGAGTGTGAGTAGTCGTGAGTGTGAACGTGAGTGAGCACTCATGAGTGTGAGTGGACGTGAGTGTGAACGTGAGTGAGCACTCATGAGTGTGAGTAGTTGTGAGTATGAACGTGAGTGAGTGCTCATGAGTGTGAATGCACGTGAGTGTGAACGTGAGTGAGCACTCATGAGGGTGAGTAGGCGTGAGTGTGAACGTGAGTGAGTACTCATGAGTGCGAGTAGTTGTGAGTATGAACATGAGTGAGGGCTCATGAGTGTGAGTGGATGTGAGTGTGAACGTGAGTGAGCACTCATGAGGATGAGTAGGCGTGAATGTGAATGTGAGTGAGTACTCATGAGTGTGAGTAGATGTGAGTATGAACTTGAGTGAGTGCTCATGAGTGTGAGTGGACGTGAGTGTGAACGTGAGTGAGCACTCAGGAGCAGGGGCGTAGCCAGAAATTTTTTTCGGGGGGGGTTCAACCATACTTTATGTATGTTCGTGCGTGCGTTTGTATGTGTGCGTGTATATATACGCAAGCAAAATTGAAAAATTTCGGGGGGGGTTTGAACCCCCCCCAACCCCCCCCCCCCTTGGCTACGCCCCTGCTCAGGAGGGTGAGTAGGCGTGAGTGTGAACGTGAGTGAGTACTCATGAGTGTGAGTAGATGTGAGTATGAACGTGAGTGAGTGCTCATGAGTGTGAGTGGACGTGAGTGTGAATGTCAGCGAGCACTCATGAGGGTGAGTAGGCGTGAGTATGAACGTGTGTGAGTAGTCGTGAGTTTGAACGTGAGTGAGCACTCATGGGAGTACTATTAGTGTGAATAACTGAGTGCACTATAAGAAAAAGAAGTCAAAAGAGGGTCACGGCCGCGTGACTCTCTTCGGGTGTCCATTTGATCCCTTTTGAAGGGAAAAGGGAGAAAGAGAGCATTTGGGCTGGAGTCACGGGACTCTCCTAAAGCGCGTTTCGATTGGCTTCCGCGATGAAGGCGCCGTCGTATGCGCCATACGTATCGCGCGTTTGCCGTTCGGCGCCGTTTTGTCGTGGTGGCTCGCCTCCCTCGCCGACGGAGGCAGCCGGGCTGGCGCCGCGCCTAGGCCTTCTCTCTCAGTCTGCTCGGTCTCTTGGAATGCGTTGTGCATTGCGTCGGTTGCGCTGGTTGCGCCAGTTGCCTGTCGTGCAGTTTTGTGTTCGATCAAAAATGCGCATCTTCGGTGGCATTGACGCCAGGCTCCGTGCTCGAAGTCACGCTAGGAGGGCGGAATGTTCATGGAGCCGCGGACACGAACAACGTGCGCCCGTTAACGGTGAGTGTACTGCTTTCGTAGGTACTAATTATACAGCTTTAGCTGGGCGTCTGCAGCAGCTCTGCGGAAGTTATCTGCCAGCCATTTCCAACAGCAGCCTGCGTCCGCGGGGCTGTTGCGGATGCCGTTATGCGCGTTGCTATACAAGCTCCCATAAAATGAGCCATGCAAACAATTATCAAGGGTCATTTCTTGCTGATCGCCCATTGTGTCTGCACTGCTGAATGTTCAAGATGTCGTTTGGAGATGCGCTTTAGTCTACTTCATAACAACATTTCTATCAACCTTGAGTGTGCAGCGTGCTTCCGCGCGTGGGAACGTGAAAAAAAAAAGCCCGTCTACAGAACGCTTAGACGCACTATATATTATGGTTTTTCTTGGCTTAAAGAAGCTAGTTTGAGGTGCAGATATAGTAGGATGCTTCCAGCACGTACGCGTTGGCCACTTAAGTTGGACACACCTCGCCGGTAAGGTGAAAAAGCGAGAGACTTTGGACGGCGCGCGTTGTTGCGGTCGCCGCCGTGCACTTTTTTCCTTGGTTTCTGTTTGCTGTTTTCGTGGTTAGCCAACATCTGCGATGACGCTGTAACAGAATCAAGTGAGTTTACGTGATCGTGGGAGTTATGTGCGCCAATTCTAGCATATGACATGTCTGATCTCGACGTAGACGGCTTCCGCGCGCGCTGCGTGTAGTTCGGGTGCTCGTACTCGAATGTGTTTGCTGAGTATTTAAGGATGGGTTACGTTTCTAAAACATGCGGTCAGTAACCGCTCACGGCGTGCCCCTGACTGCCGGAGGATGTGCTTGGGTGTTGGAATATGCTGGCGCAAAGTCGTGCTTATTCTGAAACCAAATTTTGAAGCGCTTTCTGAGAAAAGAATTGCTTTCATTCGTGCATAGCCAGTGCCGACGCGACGGCGAGCCCCGGCGCCGCGCCAGGCAGCGTACGCGAACTGCGTGAACCGCGCCGAACGGCAGGCAGCCACGCGACCACGCGATGTATATGATGCATACGGCGGCGTCTTCGACACGCTAGCCAATCGAAACGCGCTGCAAGAGTGACAACTGACTCTTCCAGAAAAGTTAAATATCATTTTCTGATTCTACCTTCCAAAAGGGGTCAAATGAATTACCGAAGAGAGTCGGTTGCCGTGACCTCCTTTTGACCTTTTTTTTCTTCGAGTGTAGCACTGTTTCGACTATTAATTTTCCTGGGACCGGTGACGTGTGCAACACCACCACGAGCAACCTTTTTGCTAATACTAGAGAAAGTAAGAGTCCGCCGCGGTGGTGTAGCGGACGGTGCTCGGCTGCTGACCCGAAGGTCGCGGCTTCGACCCCGGCCGCGGCGGTCGCATTTCGATGGAGGCGTGGAGGTAGATGCCCGTGTACTGTGCGATGTCAGTGCACGTTAAAGAACACCAGCTGGTCAAAATTTCCGGAGCCCTCCACTGCGGCACGCCTCATAATCATATCGTGGTTTTCGTGCGTTAAACCCAGATATTATTATCAGAGAAAGTAAGTGAGCGCTCAGCAACTAACATTTCGCCAACTAACATAGTGGTGTTCCAGTTTCTACAGTCTACTAATTCTACTTGATCACTGGAGTTGGTAATACTGACGCGTTGTCGTTTCTTTATCATTTTTTTTTTTGTAGTTTTGGAGAATTTACTTAATGCTTGCCTTCTTGATTTACCTTCAAATTGCTGTTTCGTAAATCAGTGTGGTTAAGGTATTGTTCATCATTCCACGTCCATATTTTCTTCTTGTTCTAAAGCATCGTGTGATTTGTCAGGAAAAATCCGTTTTTTTTTATCCTGACTGTATCCATCTTGGCCTGTCTCTTACGGGTTTACTTTACTTTATTTCTCTTCAGATTGAGCGCAATTTTCGGCATCACTAATCACTACATTTTACTTTGGCTATAGCAAAAATATTTCACGTTGATACTCCGCAAAGTGCGAAAACTAAAAGCCAGAAATGACATTACAGGACAACCTGTATCTGTGCCAGTTCGTAGTCCGTAGAGGTCGGGCTGCTCCGTAAGTTTACGTCTTTCATAATACTTTCTCACGCATCCCAGACTTCTCACATGTACTTAAAAGCAAAAATTGTAAAAAAAACGCGATCATTCTGTGCGTTACGGCCTCTCTCTTGACGTCGCGACAATATGATAAAGAAGTTTTGGCTACCTCGGCACGATGGCTTTGAAGGAACCGAGGGACCGTGAAATATCCTAGAAACCAGGAAAAAGATTCACAGTGCCCCTGATGCATTCTCCTAAGACGGCTTGAATACCAAAGCCATCGGGTGCGACTATTTTACATTGCAGTTTATATCGCACAAGCGCCGCTTTGCTTTTTCTTTTTCACACGAAGGCCACAAAGGCGAAGGTAGCGCACAGTTCCGCGCTTTAGAGGTCACTAGATTTTGTGAGCCAGCCTTTCGTGCTTCGCGTGAGACATAAAAGGCTTTCGCCTTCTAAAATTATGAGTTTGTGATGACCTTTTGACCCTTGCGCATAATGAGGTAGGTAGGTAATGAACTTTAAATTATTTAGAGTCCGACGAGGAAACACTGACTCGGGCTAGGCCTCCAGGAGCCGTCGTCGGGGGAACATCGTGCGACGTCCTCGGCGATAGCCCTGGCTCGCTGGACAGCCCAGATTTGGTCCACTATATGTGGGCTGAGAAGGGCGACTCGCCACCGCTCAGCCAGTCGTCATGGGGTACACACTCCCTCGTCCGGGTAGTGGCGGCGAATACCGCACTCGCACCTCCAAAGTGTGTGTGCCATGTCGGCTGTCTCGTGCCCGCACCACGGACAGCCGGGTGACGGGTGGAGCGACGGACACAGTCTGTTCAGATGCCGGGAATATTCGAATGTGTCAATTTGCAGACGTCTCAGGTCAGACGCCTGAGACCTCTCTAGCTGCTTGTGGGGTGGCGTTTTCCTGTAGTGGCTGAAGATGTCGTGGTACGTGACCATGATGTCCTTGCAGTCCTGTAAGGCTTCGGGGTCTGTTATCATCGTCGCAGAAGAATGTCCTCCAACCTTGGTGCCTCGCCATCGACGATGTCTCGCACAGCGGTGGCCCTTTCGTCCGCGTCGCGGCGGGTTAGCAGTCTCGCGACGCGGTGGGCGCGCTTGTTGTGGTTCGACGGGAGGTCGGGTCTTTGTTCGTTGCCAAGCTCTCCCACATGCGCAGGGAACCACTTGAGAGATTTGGTGGTGATCCGCGACTCTGGCGTTCAGCATGTGCGCCGCCTCGACGGAGACCCATCCCTTGGTAAAGTTTCGCACCACCGTCTTGGCGTCACTCAAGACAAGTGTGTCCTCGTTGCTACTATGCTGCCACCTCGGACGATGGCAGCCTCGCCGGTCCCGTGGCGGTGGTCGACACGAGCGCATAATGAGGAGATGATGCATTTCCCGTGATCTCGTGTGTGTGTGTGTGTGTGTGTGTGTGTGTGTGTGTGTGTGTGTGTGTGTGTGTGTGTGTGTGTGTGTGTGTGTGTGTGTGTGTGTGTGTGTGTGTGTGTGTGTGTGTGTGTGTTTACTGATTGGGCTTGTACATGGACGAAGGAAAAGGACTAGGAGGGAGCGTCACATGGCATTACAGGTCACTTTTCCCGCTTGATGAGGCATATAAGACTTTCGCCTTAATACGAATAACTTTATATGAAGTACACCGGTTCAATGTACTGGATACACATTTTTATGGCGTAACGCAGACGTCCATACTGACGAGGCATATAAGATTTTCGCCTTAATACGAATAATATTATATGAAGTACACCGATTCAATGAAGTAGATACACATTTCTATGACGTAACGCAGACGTCCATACTGCGGCGTCAACTCGCCATGTCTCAAAAGCGGCATAATCCAAGGATTAACGCGGCCGCTGGTGTGGCGCACAGCAATCACAATGTGGCACAAGGCCGATCAGCGCTGTGGTTGTGTGCTTCTTCCTCGACGTCATGATTGTGCGCTGGATTTTCACTGTGTTCGCCGACAAAGCAAACCTAAGCATTCAATGCTATTTTGGTCGAGCAGCGTGCAAGCGCAATGCACTTTCAGGGGCGAGAGGAGGGGGGGGGGGAGAGAAAATTGTCCCTGACATAGCGGCGGAACATGTTTATGCATGGCCTGACATTTTGTACAAACTAGTCCTACCCGCCCCCCGCTCTTACCTTCGTCAGTGTGTCCTGACCCTTGCGGGAATAAATTTTCGTGACTGCGGCTCGTTAGCTGACGTGAGTTTTAAACCCCTGGCATAAGCAGTGAAGGTGGAGTTAGCAAATAAGCGCCCCATACATTTGCTGTTTGGTCACTCCACGAAAATGAAAAGTTATACGCTAAAAGGTCGTTGTTCGCTCTTCGTTAATTCGGAAAATCGGATAATTCGGACGTGCTCTCTGGCCGCGGCAAGCTTATGCATTGTTTAATTGTATCAAACTCTTGTTAATTCGGTCATATTTGCCCGCAACCCGGTTAATTCGGACGATCCTCGGAGCGCACCAAGCAATCCGAGGTTCGACTCCGAGTTCGACTCACAGGAGGAAAAACGGCATTCGCGAACAACTCAAACGGCTGCGGTCCTTCATAAAGGTGTGGTCGCCGTCCACGATCTAGCCATAATCACGTTGTTGGCGACAAAGACTTCGACGGCTGCGGCCCACTTGCTTTGTCTTCGATTTTGCTAGGCCAGCGCCTCCTCTATTTTTCTGTGCCTGGGCGAAGGAGCGGAGCGCAATGGGAGCCGACCGTCGGCGTTAGTGCGGCTTTTAGCCGCCGGGCGCCGCTACCGAAGTAGACCCGCCGACGCGTCGTCGCTAGTGGAAACGAGTGCCGTGGCTGCATTCGAAGCTGCTATATGGTTCAGTTTTCGGCTGTATTCGCGTTGTTTAAAGTATAATGAAAACTTGTAAAGTTAAATCATGAAACCCTTGTCGTTCTGGGCAACCAGCCCATTTCGAAGGCGTGTGTCTGTGATCGAGACGCTCGCGCGTCGTCTGCTAGCCCAATTCCAGAGAGCGCATGCCAGTGATGCGCGTAAAATTGTTTTGTCACCGTTACGTTCGCTTGACTGAGAGTCGGTTTTTGACTGTCTGAAAGTCGATTTTCGAAAGCAGCATTTGCTAAGAGCTAATGCTGAAAGCTTGGGCGCTTAAAGTTCCCCGATGCGTGCTACCGTTTACTGGTGTAGCGCACTATACGCAAGCCTGGAGTTCATGCGCTAAATAGCATGAAATGTCACTAGACTGCTTCCAGGGATATACGTGATCGCCCGTTCCCTTCGTAAAGCTTTTGAGAATTGCATTTGTTGGCACCGGGAGAAAGCAACAGCTGGTGCCAGAAAAAGAGGAACTATGCCAAGTCATTCCACCATTTCAGAGCTTCAACCAGTTAAATCATGGTGGTACGAAAAACAAACAAAAACAGCTACACATGCCGCGCGCTTCCTCCAACACTGACCGATGTGTGTGAACAGACGCTGTCGTTCAAGTATGAAGTCGTAGTGCCGACTCTCAACTTGAGCGAATGTCAAAGGCGTGAAAAAGGGCGTGGCCTGTTGTCAGTTGCTTGAGCAAGTCGTTTGTATTTGTCGAGGGATTGTTGTAGCCTCGGCATCTGGCTCCTCAGGTATCTTTCTTTTCTCTTCCATTTGCCCTTTTCGGTAGTGAGCAAAGTATAGAGGCCGAATGGCTGTCGACCTGGACGCTTTTGTCGCGTGGGGCCTCCTGCTCAGCCTTGTGCACTCATCTATTGTGATACTGTACATAATTATTGTCGGTTGTTTCGCCGATAGCGCATTTGGTGTCCATGGGCTCCGATTCTTCGGCTTCTGGACCTAATGTCAGCGCTGCATACACATGGCGGCGATCGCGAGGCAGCGTTGCTACTGGTACTACATGCATTCGTTGACTGTTCGGACGCAACACGGTCACGTTTAGGGATACTTGACATGCTCGGTTCAGTTGTTACCTTGCGCTGCAAACGTCAAGAGTAGTCTGCAAAGAGTGACGCTACTGCATACTTCTTAAGCCGCCGCTTCCTATATTCTATGAAATCTTCGCGTCGTAAACGGCAGCTGCATATTCTAGTGTAGTTTGAAGATGCATTAGGCGACCAATTATCCCGCCTAATTACTGTAAGCCACCTCTACCGAACTCCAGCGGCAGCTGGAATCTCATGGAACGAGAGCCGAACAATGTACTAAGGCGAAAGCCTTAGATGCCTCATCAAAAGCGAAAATTGACCGTCGGCGGCGTCAGCACGAGTGATTCAAAAAGTAATTACGTGATGACGTCATCATACGACGTCATAGATCATAAAATTTTGTGATATCATCGTGACGTCACATCACGTGACGTCGTCATATTACATCTTCGCTTGGTCAAAATGGACTGATCACGGAGGCAGTGCATGCCTCCGCTGATGTGCAGAAAGCTTGCACTGCCTCCGATCCTTGAGGCTGTAAGAAAACCACGTTAGGCGCAGAAATATCTTGGAGGGAGGCAGGGAATATTCAATATACTGACTGGAAGAAAAAGAAGAAGATGGCTTTCGCCTTTGAGTCGTCTTAGATGAATGCATAATGAACCCTGTGAGATTTTATTTCTTTATCAAGGAAGGTAAATAAAAAAAAGACAATCGTGATTTCCTTCAGTTCCATTTGCAGAGTGGAACACAACAGTATGACATACTAAGGCATTGGTGCGGTTGCATTAGCCTGAAATAGAAAATAAAACGCGAATACTATCAAACTCGAGTGCAAGTATCGAACCGGTAGCACGGACTGACAGACTGCCTGCGGAATACGTACAGCGGGGATGGAAAGACACGCGAACATGCGGCATCTGCATTCTTTGCTGTTTCGCATTTATTTTCAAGTGGTTATAGCCTGGATGATTGATGAAAAGACGGCGTCATCCACGACACAATAAAAGAACATCTAGCATCTTTTTATTGCCACCACGGTTAGAGCGTAGTGAAAACAGCGCGCCGCTATGTTCGCGTTTCTTTCCATCCCCCTGTACCTGTGAAAGCTTGCAAGAAGCACAAATGCAATTAAACTCGGATGCATACACGAATTCGTGAGCTTCGTGATACGCGCGGCCGCTCAGCGCCAGCTTCCCGTAGTCTACTCGCACAGCACCACCACGCGGCAGCGGCGAGCGGACGCGGAGCGCGCGCTCGACGGCCTGAGGAGAGCGTTCGCCCAGGCACTGAGAAATAGAGGAGGCGCTGGCTAGGCGCACGCGAACTGCGTGGGTGATATATCTATGATCGCGTCCATAGCGCCAGCGGCGACTGCGGGTCAAAGCTGCGACAAGCAGTAGTTTCGTTTTCGCCGCGTCGCTTCAGAACTGTGTAGTAGCCATTCATTATTGCGCATTAGCGAGCCAGGTTTATTCAGCAGCGGATGCTGTGCCGAGCAGTTTCGTTTCGACTGTGGGCGCAGGCCGCGCACGCGCCTTCGGAACTGCGTGGTCGCTATGATCGTGTTTTAATTTAGCGACCGCACTTTCGTTCACAGGGGATGCGGCACACAGTAGCCTCGTTTTGACTTCGGGCAATGCACGCGCGATGTCACGCAACTCGAACATAGTGGAAGCTGTTGAAGGTGAAGAGATTCAACCGCAGTGCACATGCTAGTATAAAATTCGGTTGCGACTTTACGATGAACGAACGATCATTTGTCGATCATTTTTCCGGCGCAGAAGTTATCTTCACGTGCGCGTGGTGGCGGTGACGGTACGTAATAAGGGAGGGGGCCAGATTACGTTTAGCGTTAAGACACGGCTGTCTTGAGCCGCGGTCACAATGTGAACGGAGTTGCGAATGAAGAAATTTGCGGCATTTGCATATGCCAGATATGCACCATGAATTTAAGTGGTCATCAAGAAAATGCGAATGCATTGATGTAATAGACACTTGTTCATTGTTTCCTTGATACTTTCGATAATTCGGCATTCGGATAATTGGAACAAATTTTTCGCGGTCCCGACATCTCATATGACATCCCCTGAGCAATGTATGGGTAGGGGGGCTTTCGCCAGGGAGTTGCATCTGCCTTTAGCCCCTTCATGCCAGACAATGTCTGTCTGAATAAAGTTCAAATTAAAAAAAAAGTAATACATATACATAGCACATTTCGCTTGAACCAGTGTTAACATCCGCGGTTTGTTTCTGAGACTATCCATTACGAACTTACAAATCTGCACGTTCCGATATAACGAGAATATATGAGATGATCATCTTAGATGCGAATGCATACAAAACTTTTGTCCAGTGTGACAGAGAGATGTGAATGAGACCCGGCAAGGTTGAGTAGGTGCGAGTAAAGTCGCTAGATTTTTCCCTGTTCTAGGGACTTTAGGTGTGAGTGGTAATGATCGAAGATGGGAGGTATTGGACGTGTAAATGCTAGTATCTGTGAACGGGAGTGTACTTCAATATGGACATCAGGGGCCGCATGTGAGTGTGAGTAGAGCGGAAAGCTTGGCATGTTCATTCATCAGTAGACTCATTTCAAAGGCGTGAGTGTGAGTATGAGTGAGTGACGAGGGATATGAGAAGGCATGAGTATGAAGGCAACATACGAGTGTAATAGGTGTGAGTATGAATGTGAGTGAATACCCATGGGAGTGAGTAGACATGAGTGAAGGTGAGTACAAATGGCTGTGAGTAGGTGTGAGTATGAACGTGAGCACCGGTGTGAGTAGGTGCGAGTCAGTACTTACCAGTGTGAATGGGTCGGTGAGTACCGATGGGTATGAGCAGGTATGAGTATAAACGGGGAGCGAGTGCCCATAAGTGTGAGTGCCCTTGAGTGTGAACGTGAGTACTTATGAGCGTAAGTGGGCGTGAGTATGAACGTGAGTGAGTGCCTATGAGTGTGAGATGGCGTGAGTGTGAACGTCAGTGAGTACGAGTAGATGTAAGAGCGTGAGTAAGTGCTACGAGTGTGTGTACGTGTGAGTGTGAACGTGAGTGAGTAGGTACGATAGTCAGTGCACGTGATTATGAACGTGAGTGAGTACCAATGAGTGTGAGAGGCGTTACTGAAAGTGAGTGAACACTTATGAGTGTGAGCGGGCGTGAGTATGAGCACGAGTGAGTACCAATGGTCGTGACATGTGAGCATGAACGTGAGTGAGTGCCTATGAGTGTGAGGAAGCGTGAGTATGAACTTCAGTGGGTGTGAGTGGGCGCGAGTATGGGCGTGAGTATGCCCATCAGTGGGTGTTGGTGGGCGTGAGTATGAACGTGAGTGAGCGCCTATGAGTAGGAGTAGGTGTGAGTATGAACGTGAGTGAGTGCCTGTAAGTGTGAGTATGAATGTGAGTGAGTGCCTATGAGTGTGAGTAGGCGTGAGTATGAACGTCAGTGAGTGCCTATAAGTGTGAGTAGGCGTGAGTGTGAACGTGAATGAGTGTGTATGAGTGTGAGTAGGTGTGAGTATGAACGTGAATGAGTGTGTATGAGTGTGAGTAGGTGTGAGTATGAACGTGAGTGAATGCTTATGAGTGTGAGTAGGTGTGAGTATGAACGTGAGTGAGTGCCTATGAGTGTGAGTGGGCGTGAGTATGAACGTGAGTGAGTGCCTATGAGTGTGAGTGGGCGTGAGTATGAACGTGAGTGAGAGCCTATGAGTGTGAGTAGGCGTGAGTATGAACGTGAGTGAATGCTTATGAGTGTGAGTAGGCGTGAGTATGAACGTGAGTGAATGCTTATGAGTGTGAATGGGCGTGAGTATGAACCTGAGTGAGTGCCTATGAGTGTGAGTGGGCGTGAGTATGAACGCCAGTGAGTGCCTACGAGTGTGAATAGGCGTGAGTATGAACGTGAATGAGTGTGTATGAGTGTGAGCAGGCGTGAGTATGAACGTGAGTGAGTGCCTATGAGTGTGAGCAGGCGTGAGTATGAACGTGAGTGAGTGTGTATGAGTGTGAGTAGGTGTGAGTATGAACGTGAATGAGTGTGTATGAGTGTGAGTAGGTGTGAGTATGAACGTGAGTGAATGCTTATGAGTGTGAGTAGGTGTGAGTATGAACGTGAGTGAGTGCCTGTAAGTGTGAGTATGAACGTGAGTGAGTGCCTATGAGTGTGAGTGGGCGTGAGTATGAACGTGAGTGAGAGCCTATGAGTGTGAGTAGGCGTGAGTATGAACGTGAGTGAATGCTTATGAGTGTGAGTAGGCGTGAGTATGAACGTGAGTGAATGCTTATGAGTGTGAATGGGCGTGAGTATGAACCTGAGTGAGTGCCTATGAGTGTGAGTGGGCGTGAGTATGAACGCCAGTGAGTGCCTACGAGTGTGAGTAGCCAAGAGTATGAACGTGAGTGAGTGCCTATGAGTGTGAGTAGGCGTGAATATGAACGTGAGTGAGTGTGAAGGCTGAAAAAATTGGGGTGAGTGAGTGTGAGTGAGTATTCTCTTACAGTGCCGACCTATGCTGGCGACCCACGCTAGTTTTCCATATTGGGGTTGTAGCGCCACGCCACTCGTGGCCAGTCGGCCAGGGAAGCTCGTGGTGGCGCGAGCTAGTGGGAACGCTTTCGCTCTTGTATACTCATGCCACAGGAGGGGAGAAACGAGACGGCTTAACCAGAATGCTACACTGCAACCAGAATCTTGAGTCTAAAATTACAGCGCAAACGCACAAGACACCCATGAAGAAAAGAAACGAACGACACACGCGCTGACTAACAACTGCTTTATTCTTTCATACGCCAATGCATATATAAGCCCAAGGCAAACTCACCGCACATGCGCACACAACAATAGCTCTAAACTAGGGGTGTGCGAATATCAAATTTTTCGAATACGAATCGAATACGAATATCCACCTTCGAATATCGAATCGAACATCGAATATCAAAGGAAAAATGCCTCCACAGTAACAATATTTTATTTAACATGTAGCTATTTGAAAAAAAAGAAACATTAACAGCCTGACTGGCAACACAGCATACACTGATATCTCCAGAACACATTGTTCAGGCTAGCACAATGCACATCACAACACAAGCAAATATCACGGCACAACGAGAGTAATGACTAGATGTTATCATGAAGAAATATGAGTTGCTTCACATGATCAGGCAGCAGGCGCTCCTTTGTAACCGAGACACCCCCCCCCCCCCCCCCGCCCTGCCACTGAAAAGGCACGCTCGCTTGGAACAGAAGTGGCTGGTATAGGGAGGTACGTACATGGGGCAAAGCTTTGCCAGAGTGGGTTATCTGAAGGTGCCTACAGTCCGCCACCAGTCACACTGTCTTTCTTCAGAAGTGGTCCCGCATAGTGAACGAGTGGTAGAGCGGCACGTTACGGCCGCATAATATTGAAAATGTACGGTTACATGATCCCCAACAGCGCTGCACGTCGGAGATGCACCAGCAATAAATCATACGTATTGGGGCGCTCGTCGCAGGCACATATCGTGCCTCCGTGTACTTACGATGTTTATCGCTCCTCTCGGCAACGTTTTTAGCGATACGAACGCAGCAGAAATGTGGAAGACGATTTATTTTATGCATGATAATCGGATCACATATTCGAATTTTTCGAATACTCGAAGTTATCGAATATTCGAAACTTTTCGAATACACGATTTTCGAATCGAATACGAATATTGCGAATGTAATATTCGACGAATAATCGAAACATTCGAATATTCGCACACCCCTACTCTAAACCAAAACGTGTAACAAGGATGATAGTGTATTAGATACGCGAATACATGAAATTAGATTCAGATGGGTGCAGGGACAAAGAAGCAAAGAAGAAATAAGAAGGACAAAGAAGTGCGTTTGCGCTGTAATTTTAGCCTCAGGAATATGTGCCAACTAGAGCCAAATGAAGGTATATCTTAATGACC
The DNA here is from genome assembly GCF_013339695.2 of Rhipicephalus sanguineus. Lineage (NCBI taxonomy): Eukaryota > Metazoa > Arthropoda > Arachnida > Ixodida > Ixodidae > Rhipicephalus > Rhipicephalus sanguineus. The sequence goes on from NC_051176.1 coordinate 241,558,149, forward strand.
AGAATCTACGCCCGCAGGGAACGTGAACCGTGGCTTCACGTGCCACTGCCAAGCGCCTTCCTTTTTTTCTTACACGAAGGCCACTTTGCTCGCTGCAGCGGCCGTGTTTGCGAAAGGAGTGATTTGCTAGCTAGAAGAGCTAGTTGAAGTAACAAGTGTGACAGTTTGCGCTCGTCCTGTGCATATACCTGTGCGTTCTTTCCGTGCGTTCTGCTTTGTGTTTGAGCAGCGCGCTACAAGTGTCGAGTTGTGACTGTTGTTAGTTCGCACTCGCCTTGTGGTGTTGTGCTTGAGCAGCGCGCAGCAAGTTTCTATAGCCAGCTTGCCGTTCTTCCAGTGACATTCCAATTTCTTGCTATCGCATTCATTGCTTCGCCGTTGAGGTGAAACAGTGACTTTTTTTGTGGGCTTATTTGCATTTTTTCAGCAAATATAGTTATTTTAGTGATCATCACGTCCACCAATAGCGCGTTTGTCTTTCACTAATAGCGCGTTTTGTCGATGACTTTGTGCATTTTAGAGTTGAAGTCAAGCATAAGTTGGGGGAATCAACAAGTGACGTTAATCATGCACTGGCAAACGTGCATTCAATCGAATGGAGACTACCTTGGAGACAATGTTAAAAGTATGCATTCGTCTACAGTTGCGCATATTTTCGCTGCACAAGATAATTAAAGTGATTTTTTCAACTCTCCTTCGTATTTGAGTGACATTGTTTATTATAACTGAAATATTTTCAAGAATATCAAAATTCAATAAATTTCCGCTTCTTTTGGGGTTCTTCGCGAAAGTCGCGGAGCTTTTTTGGGGCTTCTTTTGTGATGAATATTTGCTTGTTTGCTCGGCAGTATCTGGCAACCCTGTCTCTGTATAATGCATCATCATACAGTGAATTGTGGGCTCTTTCTATAGACAGCCACGCATTATCGCTTTTCGTGTCTTTCTTTTATTTATTTCATTGAGTTTTGTTTTGTATATACTCTTGCGTGTTTTAGAATGCAATATTCCGCGCGATAGTGTGAAGAAATAGCGTCCTTTTATGAGCGATAACCGAAGTGAAGTAAATTTCACAGCAGAAAATTCCCTTTTCTTTGTCGCTTAAGTCAACATTCTGTCAAATTTAGCACACATTGAGTGGCTATTACTATACAAACAAAGAAGCTATGTGCTCTCCGAATACACTATAACACAGATAGAAAAAGTGATAAAAACTATTGATCGGCAACGATCAGTTTTCCGGAGGAAAGCCAGCGTATATTATGATAAGCAACGTCTCATTCATGCGCGTCATTGCAAAAAAAAAAAAAAATGCTCAAAATACACAGAAGACAGTGCATACAAAATTGGGCCAAAAGAAACAAAAAGCGATGAGGTTGAAGGTAGCATGCGATAGCCTACTTTATGCTCGCATGTATGCGCGCGCCGCGTTCTGCTTCCTTGCTCATGCAAAAGGTACAGAAGACAAGTGCTGACAACCACTATAGGCAGCTCCATCAGCTTCCCGTACGTTCGCAACTTTCTGAATGAAATCATCTAGTGGACCGTGAAAATGGGACACGGGCTAATCAGCCGTGACATGTCTGTCGTCGCCATGTGGTGTGCCGTAATTTTTGCATTCATCTCGCAGCATAGCGCTGCCGCGCAAAAAAATTGTGAGACGAGCCCTGTAACGACGCGAAACGCAACTGTGTAATTGCTTAAGCACAGTATCCCACAAAGTAAACAGTATAAATCTGTAATTCTTTTGATGAAAATGAGAAAATTTCAAAGTATAGGATTATACTACATGTCTAGAACAAAGTGCAGCCCAACTGATTAGGGCTGCTAGGTTATGTGGCCCAAAAGGGGAGGGGTAGACCACTCCCCCCCCCCCCCTTTTTCACCCTGTCAGTGACGCCTCTGACCGCGACAGCAGAAATATTCCTATGCTATTCGTTATGCTAGAATTAACCATGTTACTAAGAAGTGCATAAAACCACAAATATAAGCAACGAGTATAAATTACTTTATGTCAAAATTAAAGATCTGCGCTTACACTGCGAAGAATTAAAGCATTTCTTCACTCAAACGCCAGAACTAGCTTAAAGTTATAACTCCGCAAGGATTATTATGCCCGCGTCAGCGGCGCTGACTGGCCCCCCTACAAAGCGAGGTCATCCATTCTTAAGCCTCTGACATCCTATTTCTTTCGCATCAGCGCTCTACTCTCCGTGGGAGGCATGACAGATTGCCTAAACTTTCGCACTCGGACAGGCCCTCCACATTGTTTCCCCGCCCAGGTTATGCTTACTTATCCTTTAGATCTTGGTAAGCCGTGCGTAACTGAATTATCAGAGGCATTAACGACGGAGCTCCTATAAAAGCTCAGCGCGCTCCCCGTTCCACGGGCTCTCCCCATTCCATTTAAAATACTGCACAAGCGCTCGAGAATTGAGCGGAACAAGCTGCAAGAGTTCCAACAGACATACGGTCCGCTGAAAAGCGAGCTTGGCTGAAAATCCTCTTATTCCGTTGAGAGAGCAACGATAGCGTATCCATGACTTAACACCAGAAACAGCCTGTAGAGATGGCTCACCATGTGCACAGCGATGTTTCGTACATGGCATCAGATCTTCGAGAACTCTTAGCTGGGCGGCAATTCTTTGCGGATGATGCGTAATCAGGAGAGCAACTATTTGTGTAGACCAGTGTCGCGAGTAATGCGCGTGTGTTGTCATGAGGGTGTAATTAAATCGTCGTTTACTCGTAATAAAAGTTCCGAAATGAAGTTGTTGCCTCATTTCGGCCAGAAATGACACACGAAAGGCACTTCGTACGACACTGGACCTGGCCCTGATTGTCACGATGGCGACGATATCTAAAGAAAGTGTGTGGCTAACTATGGGACGTTTGCATTGTAGTAACAATCTCGTAATTTGACATCACCGTGCATGTACGTATACCGCGCTAAGCACGTATACGTATACCATATACGAAGCCTTCATTCAGATGAACGCGGCATAGGAGACTGTTTCTTTTGCTGCAATAAATTCGGTAAGTTTAATGAAATAAGCAGCAGTTAACAGCCCACGGGAGACAATGAACGACGCAAGCGAAGTCGTTTTAGTTATGATTTCGCTGCAGAAAGAACAGGCGCAGCAGTTCCTATAAACGAGCCTACTTAGGCATGTAATTTCCGCACGATAGTATATAGTAGTAAATGCCTACCTACCATTGGAGAGCTTAAGAGGTTGTTGTTGACTTACGCAAAACAATTTAATATCTGACCATTCTCACCAAGTCTGAATCCCTTCGAAACGATGTGCGATGCTTTAGCATTACATTCGGCTCCACCAAGAAAAACAGCGCTACAGTATCGTGTGCTGTTCTGTCATTTATTTCAATTCAGTCCTTATGAGAGTGCAACCAGGTACTATCACCTGTCAGCTGCTTCTTTCACCATCTTTGGAGCTTAATTCGTGTCTTTACCGACTCACAGGCTGCTTACTCGGAAATATTTCGCCCAGCCTCGGAGGATGCTACAGCTGCCGCTATTCAAAGCATCCTTTGTAGGCATGAAAAAGCCGACAGGACGATAGAAATTATTTGGACGCCGGGGCATACGGGTGTGCCCGGGGGCAATACGGCGGCACACGCCGCTGCTGCTTCCGCAGGTGGGTCGACCAATCTTTCTCTGCCCCCACCCCTCAGGGTAAACCCGTATGAGCTCTTAAGTCAAATGGCTCCCTCGGTAGCCACAATGCACTATGTGCGCACATCCCTGCGTCATGCTAGTAAAAAAACGCATCAGGTTACAACACCAGTCCTCTTTTCCAGCAAGTGGCCGCCTTCGCGCTCTCATTCATCAATAAGTATTCATCAATAAGGTCTACGCAAATTCTGCATACACACCGTATTCCTTAGCTAAATGGCGACAACAGGACATTGCGACAGTGATGTGCAATCACTGCGGGCTGCGCTGCCGCGCAGACCTTCACCACTTACTGTGGCAATGCTCCGCATTTGATAAAGGTCGAATGGCCATACAGGCTTCGCAGTACACAAATTATCGGGAAGCTCTGCTTACGGACCCGGACACGCGGTTTGTATTCGCGCAATATGGAAGTCAGAGCGGCCTGATCAGAGTGATTCAGGGGGTCCGACAGACCACAGTACTGGCCACACACCGCCTCAGTACAAGTGATTGTGACTTGAATAAATGCAAACCCTACGGCAATTTGAAATATTAGTATAGTTCGAAAGTCCCGCTTATCCCCACAGAGGACATGCGCCTCCCTCTTTTTCAATAAAGGACTTTCCATCCATCCATCCATTCATGTGCAGGAATAGAAACCACCAAAGAGATCAAATAGCTGTAGTTTTCTTGTCGCACGGACTCCACGCTACCTTTACATTTTACTTTGCTAGGAAGTAGAAGCATTCAGCTTTCGATTACGTACAAACTGCTCCTGATTGCATAAACAAAAGTTTGTAAATTTATCTCCTCATTATATATTGCGCTAGAGAGAGAAGATACAGTGAGGTTAAGCTGAGCTTTCCAGTTGCTTACATTGCAAGTGGTTTGGGGAATAGGGGGTCTGAAAGGAAGGAGGAAGAGAGAAAATTTGAAAAGAAAAATAGAATATCGAAACAGAATATGAATCACGGCCGCGGTTCCAATATAGGAGTGGTTATAACATGTGACACAATTAATGGACTTGCGATTCTTGCTGCACTAACTGCTGTCGTTTGACTTTATCCGCATCTTCCGCAAAGACAGAATTTAGCTTACGCGTCGTAATTACGATACACCACTGTCTGCAGACAGTCATGCCGTTCCAGGCTCGATGCGCTTATCAAGTCAGACAACTCAAAACAAATGTACGCGCAGCATCTGGATAGCATGCGTGTGCGCTTACACATGTGGATGTGTTCCTTTTTTTTTTTCTGATATACACAGCTGGTTGTGTCAATAAAATGCGTCTCCTCCGCTCACCCAGTCCCCAGAGTAAGTGAAGTAAACACAAGGTTTTATCCCGACCTTATCAGAGGGTGCACACAAATTAAACTGACTGTCTGCATTTCTCCTGTTTGGTTTTATTTTGTCTTTGTTTTCAGTGACATCCCGATCGCTCGTTACTTTATCTGTCTGCAACAAAAGTACGATTCTCCCATCGTCCGTCGCGGTACCTTATCAACCTCCCTCTCTATATATATTATATATATATATATATCAGATCGGCCTTAGTTACAGCTAGCACGAAGACCGGTCCACCGGCCGCATTGCGTGGACACTGAGGTCGGCTTACACAGGTGCCGTCTTGGTGCTAGCAGCGAAAGAAGAGGAAAATAAAATAGTCGGCGCGTGCTCGATGGTCGGCACAGGCCGTTCTGCAATAAAGATGGTCGGGCGGTTTTGTTCTAGGAGCCTGCCACGCTGGTGCTCTTATTTGGCGCTGCGCTGCGACCCCACGTTTCCAGACTTTGGTGACCCAGACCCGATTCGAACACGCAACCTTCCGATTATCGCCCTTCTGCGTTTTCCCACGTGTTGTGTATCAGCTCCCTATACTTCCCGCTTCTAAATTCTCCAAAAAACAAGAAGTGAACAGAGCACGCAGGAAAAAAAAAAATCGCATGGCACATTCATCGACAAGGGCTCTACCACGTAGTGTGTAAACCATTAGTTTTTTTTTTCCGCAAACGAGAAAGATACTGGGACGTATACATCTGCGAGCACTGAAAAACTGTGAAGAAATGTGTAACGTGATGCTGCTTCTCGCGTCGCGATTTGCGCGATGGACGCAGATGCAACGAAGCGCAACTGTGTATTTTATCGGTTAGCACACTGTTCAAGACTGAGAAAGAGAGAGAGAGCTAGAACAGTGTGTAGTTTTGGTAAGCTGCCTGGCAGGGTGCTAAGGACACAAGTATAAGACAAGAAAGTGGCAAGAAGAGCACAAGCGAAGGAAAGCGCTTATACTTCAAACCATCAGGCAACAGACCAAATTTTCATGGTCAGTCGTGTAGTACAATCGTCCATTTGAATTGAATTTTGTTCATTGATGTAACCTAAATGCAAGAAATACGTTCATCCGTAGCATCCTGATAGTATGTACCCATACATAAGCTACACTGGCGCAACATGTATGGGCAAAGAGATAGCATATAACTTGAACTTTTTTTTTTTCATTCTTGCAAGCAGGAGACACTTTGTATCCTTTAACACGTTCACCTGTAAAAATGTGACTCTTCAGCAAGTAATATAGCTCTTCGAAATAATATTTGCGGATAATAATTAGACTATTGTTTTGCGATAATAAAACATGGAGATTTTCACGAAAGGCAACGAACATTAGAGATAAGTAGCTTTTTCCACATGCCTGTCGCCGACACGTTGCCGTGAAAGCGCCATCGGCTCCATGTGCGTTCCTTTTCTCTCTCTCTCGGCAATACTAAGGGAGTGTTCTATTACATCGATGTAACTCTATAAATAGTAGTACCAAAGTAGTAGCGGACATCAGGGCGTCTCAACGAAGTTCACATGGCACATATAAAAAGAAAACATAGCAACACAAAGCTGAAAGCTTCCGTAAAGCTGCTAGCCCTGATCCACACGTCTTAAAGCGAAGCCAAGGAAGCGTTGCACCTTTGACAGCTGCAAGCACCCATACTCAGTGTGACTCAAAGCCCGTGTACATGAGTATAACACCTCTAACTCACAATTAATCGGTAAAGGCACTGTACTCCAGGCTATATATAGCGCACGAGGAAGAATTGTATTGTGCAGCTGAGGGGGAAAAAGCTGTCACAGATCTACTCGTAGCACGCCTGTTTACTTGAATTCAGCTTCCTATTGCACTACCGTGATGCATAATCACTGAGTCGAACAGTGCTCAAAAAATTTAAAATTTTTGCAGCTATAAAGGACACGAAAGTTCAAGCATGGTATATGTCAGTCCTATAATTAGCATTGAGTTTTCACAGCGATTCCTCGTTTTTTTTTTTTTTTCATTTTATCACCATATTGCACGCACGGCACAGCTGGCAGTTCTTTGTGCTTGTTAAACATCGCCCGACTTGATGCGCTTTGCTATTCACGCAAGTATTAAAGTATTAGATTGTTTTCGGAAGTTCAACAAGCTAGCGTTGTAACATTTAGTGATGTTGGCAGAATTATATTACCCGTTATCATCCATGCCGACGTGATACGTGTAATAATTACAGTCACTATATTGAGACTATATGGCGTTGTTAACTATACATCTATCAACAGCCACCTAACCGGTGTGTCACATTCTTTTCATTTTGAAGCAGCCTTACAAAGCGCACAATCATCTCTCCCCGCTTCAGAGTCGTTAATGTCAGCTAGTTTTCGAAGTTGAAAGAAGATATACTGTCTCATTGTACAGAAACTGGGAACATTATTATATTTTGTTGCTTGTCGAACCTATGAGGCACCATCGCAGCCACAGTGCCTACCAAGCACATAGGAGCTTCAGTGTGACACCAACTTCGAGATATAAATTCCCATAGTGTGCATTCCAATAGACGGTCGCTCCAGTTATATAATTCAACGCCCAAGACAGCGGTTTGTTTAAAAAAAATTCCGGCAGATCCCGAGCATTGTGGGAATCGATTTCATGCGAAGCAGTGAGCGAGTAGCTGCATATGCCGCATTTTTTTTTTTTTTTTTGCGTTGAGTCAATCGTTACGAGGTGGATCGACGTCTTTGTGTAAATTTAGTAGGTGTGGGCATATGGACGGCTTACCAGGCACTTATACTGCATTGACATCTAAGGGTAGCTTATGGTGTGACATAACGCCGGCACTCACGTTATAGCGCAGACGAAGGGCGTGCTACGGTGCGATGATGTGCATATCATGAGCAGCTGTCTTTGGCGTATTGCACCGGGGACGAGCAACGCTTGGCTACAGCTTGCTGAGTCATAGGTGTGCACATGCAGCGTTTATTACACCGTTATAAAAGTAGATAGCCACCACTGCAGCAGTGGACGTTGCGCCTACACGACGTCAGTATAGGGTCTTTTTCCAAAGCAGCTTCAAGCACTGACGTGGCTTGGTTACACACTTGACTGCCACGCAAAATACCTGGCTTCGATTTCGGCTCGAGCCGTGACTTTTATTCTTGGTGTACGCCGGTATTTTGCGCTCACGGACAACGCCGCCGACTCTGGCAGCGGATGTTATACAAGGGCCCCTTAACACTCTTGATTAACACAAGATTTCCACACAAGATAACACGTGAAGATTTCCAGAGCCTACTTCTAGGAGTTCCTAGGTTGACATACACTGTGAATTCCGAGTGACGCATATCCACATTTCACAGGCTGCAGTATGCGGGCATGCGCCGCACGCGATTGAGAGAAAGGGTTTGATAACGTACGCGACAGTCATGTCACTTTATTCATGTCATGACCTGTCAGTCGCGGTCGTCATACACTCGTGTCCTCCTATGCTAGATAGATAGATAGATAGATAGATAGATAGATAGATAGATAGATAGATAGATAGATAGATAGATAGATAGATAGATAGATAGATAGATAGATAGATAGATAGATAGATAGATAGATAGATAGATAGATAGATAGATAGATAGATAGATAGATAGATAGATAGATAGATAGATAGATAGATAGATATGAGCACTTCCCAACGCGCAGGGGGAACTTCCCTACTGTAATTGCAGTAGGCGCCCCAAGAGAGGTTAAAACGGCAAATTTCACTCGCACAGACGTTCCCTTCCTCACAGAAAGATTGAGGTGTCCACCGAGAGGCAAAGCATGGCAAGCGAATGAGAGCGCGATGCAAACGGTGCCCGAAGCGCTCTCGCGTTCCACTCTTGAACGCGAAGCTTAAGCGTCCTCTATTTTTTCTTTAAATTATGTAGTGTCAAAAAATTTTCCCTATATATCGGTTGTCGGGAGCAGTGCACGTTGACGATAATCTCGACGCTATCTAACGCGTCCTCTACAACTGCCTTTCCTTTGAAGAGCAAAGGCAGTCTCTGTGCACTTGCTCCCCTATAAGCTGATTGGACAACTGACCACGCACAAAGATATACGGGCACTGCTCTCGAGAACCAGAGTCGCAGAAACCTATTGTGGCACTTCAATACAGTACGACCGCTTTTTAATGCCTTCTAAACTCTTGCACATTCGCAACACTTCTTGACACACTTCTTTACTCTTTCATCTCTCCATCTCCCTTTTGCCCCCTCTTTTGTGTTCCACCCCATAAAGAGACGTTGAAGACATTCGTTTGTTCTCGTAGTGGTATTCGTGGTTCTCGTTTGTTCTCGTAGTGGTATACGTCACATCTTATGTTTGCCAAGTCCACCGCAGAGCCTTGTCTGACGCTGCCAACTCTTCCGTGGTGGTCTGCCAGCTGTGAACGCCGCAGCGCGACGTCACGCGACACCTGTATTTATACTGGCTCCTAAAGTCCGACGTCACATCACCCTCCCCCTCCTTCACCCTCCATCTCACCCCCTTTGTCCGTCCTCGTTCAATCGCCTTTGTCGCTTAGCGGCTAACGTGTTGCGCTTATAAGCTCGAACACGCAGGTACGATTCCTGCCCCCGGCGGCCGCATTTCGATTGCGGCGAAATCCAAAAACACCTGCGCACTAAGATTTAGGCACTTATTAAACAATACCGGGTGGTCAAAACTCCGCCCCCTCTATGGCGAGCGTCATGACCATATCGTGGTTTTGGCACGGAAACCCCTGAGTTTAAACTCGTTTCCTCCTCTTCACTTGCGACTCACAATTCTCCCTCCTCCTCTCACACGCCATGAGGTATACCAGACGGATGCCGCCGTGTTTTAGCTTGCACGAGCGTTACAATTATATTAAAAAGGAGCTTTCGAAATGTGCCTACATGCAGGCAGGGTCAGAATACTTTCGATGGAGAATCGCGAACTGACGAAGTGCGGATGATCAGTTTGCTTCTTCTGTAGCTATATTCCCAAGCAAACTTGGCCGACCATCGCTTTTTGGCCAATGTCACCCCTTGCTTGGCTACAGGGGCAGTGCCGACCAAATTGGCCGCGAAAACATGGCCAGTAGAAGGGCCCACCTAACCTGCTGACCACAACGGCACATATGGTTCACTGCACCTGCACTAGCTTGGCCGCCGACGCTGGCACGAAGCAGCATGCCGGTGTAGCACCGAGCGCGCAGTTTTTGGTCTGCCAGAGAGGTCTTGTGTACGTCAAGCCAGCCTTATTGACCGAGCGTGCTTGCGGACTATTTTTTACGCTTCGTGGCCACCATAGTTTCGTCTCTTCGCCTTCTCTGCAGGGCGCAAGGACGCGGGCATGCAATCATGTTGTTGCAAACGTAAAGGTCTCTCTGGTTTAAACTTCGTAACATGGATCACATGGAGTCAGGTGTGAGAATCATTGGGTCCTTAAACAAATGCTAAACGCATGGTGAGCCCAAAAGTTTAGTCATGTTTTTCAGCACGATTTCAAAGAAAGAATAATACCGGGACGAAACGTTCACTTTTGGGGGGCCAGAGCCTCCCTTGCCGCCCAGAAGTACCCCTATTCTTCCGTCTTGGCCTATGTCCTAGTACTGGCAACGTGGTAATGAAGTTCCCGCGCATAGATGACAGAGCACGTCCTGCGTTGCTCAAGATGCATACTTCATGTAGCAAACGAATCTGTAGTGCACAAGTAGCCTTGCAGGAAACACATTTGCGTTATCTTAATGTTCTGACAAACTCCCTAAACGGTCAGAAACACATGGTGACAGGCCTGGACATCCAAGGCACAGTAACCATCTCAGATGGGGGCGGCAAAACAACACCAAGCAATCAGTTTCACCCCCAGCGTCACTCATGTTGGACTCGCTACCACCGAGACAAGGAGCAGCAGCCGCTTCCCTCCACATTGCGGTAGAAGCGCAAAAGGAGCAGCGCGCCGGTCCTCAAAGAAATATTGGAGGAAGCGCCGCTTGTGTTGCGTGACAGCAACGAGTATCGGCCCGTAACGTGATCCCCTCTTCAGGGCGCGCTTTCATTGTAACGCGGGAAAGTTGTGGCAGCACAGGCGCACAAATATATATAGTCAGCAATTAACTTGCGTCTTAGAGGCCATGTGTTGGACCTATTTTGCGAATAATAGAAGCGTCAAGGAGCGCTCGAATGCCAATTATGTCTGCGTGGCGTACTTTCTTCCTCCGTCATGCAAAGCGTGCACCTGTTTTTTTCTTAACGTCATCTGTATTGCACTCCTCATTTACCATTCACTATACAGAAACATCAAATACATTGTGAAAATCTTCTGCGCTGGTATACGTATCCTTTTTGTGTTGTCCTCGTATAGAGGGCTCGAGCAATTTCACGACGAATTCTAGTTCTCCTTTCCGTTTTACGGCAAACTATCAACTATTTTTACTCGATGTATATAATTACTTCCAAATCCATTGTGCATTTCTTTGATGGCAAAAGATTATACGCGGAGAAAATGTATAGTATCCACTTTTAAAGTTTCGTGCCTTTTCACTTGGCTAGGAGGAAGTGAATGTCTGCTGTTTTGTTTTCCCGGGAGGGAAGACTGCTTTTTCCCGTCATTTCGCGGCCAGCATGAGAGAGAAATTCGATACCCGCTTCTGCTCGACGAGCGCGGTGCGCATTCACTGCTGGGGCCGTATTCTCAAACGATCGCAAAAGGCGACAATCGCTAAAGTATCGCCTTTGGTGCGCGCTGATTGGTTGTTGAGAAAACCGGAAAATTGAGGGCGCCATCTAGTATTTCCGTCGACGTGAAGGTGCTCTACGGCGCTCCCGACATACCTGGAATAAACGAACACACCTTATCATCGACGGTCGGTGGTGAGCATTTCAGTGACATAGACTCGGAATCCTCAGTGTTCAATCCTCGGTGGTTGTGCGCAGCATTTTTTACGCTGAAGCTTTCAGCTAGCATTACCTTGGGGTGTTTTCAGTACTCGTTCTTTGCCAGCGCGTGTTTTTTCGTGGTTTGAAAGTTCCAGGAACATGAACCGTGAATTGCTCGCGTGGTTTATCGCGCGCCGGCAACATGTTGAGACGTTGAGTCGATGTCGCTGCGGCGGCACACTACAGCTGGACTCTCTGAGTGCGCCGTGTTAAACTCTCAGCGAAAATACATTTCACACAAAGTTACATTCTTTAAATATTAGACTGTACATTAAGCAATTGCACAAAAAACGTTGAAAGCGCTTTCAACACATCCTATATTTTAAGTAGCCACAGCCAAGCCTGGCCACCGCGCAGAAGCCAGCACACGCTCGAAAACGCCGCACTCTGGTCGCTCTGCGCTCGTACGGTAAGCCCACTCCTGTGTTGTGAGACATTCGTAACACCAACTGCCAGTGCAACAGTGACGTCACAGGCAATTGTTTGTTCAGTTATTGAACGCATCAGATTCTACGTCACCAAACGCGATACTATCGCCTTTCGCGATCGTTTGAGAATACGGGCCCTGTGTGAACGCAAGAGGGCGAGTCTCTTCGTGGAACTGCGTCGACCCAGCCACACTGAAACATTTCGGTGGGTGCGCCATAGAGAAAGGGAAACAAGACAAGAGGTGAGGTGACACTAAGCGATAAGCGGATCGAGCTCTCCGCGCCCCCTTCTGGCCCAATAGCCTTCGAGATTTGCGCTCCATATCACAGGGACCTTGATCACGAGAACATAAGAGGAGTTCAGGTGACGCAAGTAGCGCGAGAGGTGTGCAACATAAATGTAGAGCTTGTTCGCTTTTGTTTATTTGTTTCCTCTACGTGTAAAGACATTTCCTTACACAAGTTGAAAATTCGTGAAAGAACGTTCCGCCACCAAGCGACAACGGGGATACGACGTCATCGCCAAACCAGCTGGCGCTTATCGAAGCAGGGCCGCTCTCATGCGTGTTTCGGCGGCATCTGTTTTTGCTTATTCGCTCCGAAAAGTCATGGTATTGAGCGATATTTTGTGCGACAGTGGCGCTTTTCAGCCCGGCAATACGGTATCGTCTGCTGCAGATGATGACAGCAAGGTGAGAACCCTAACCTTTTGTGTCCCTCGATGTACTGCGTAGTAAGGTTGCTACCCGCGCTAATGCGCAGTTTGGCTTAGGGTAAGTTCGGGCGCTTTGACGTAAACTTATGAAATGCTCGCGAGGATTTTCATATTCTTGAGATGCGCATTTCTTCTGGCACTCGCGTTATCAGACGACGATAGTTCGGTGTAAACAAATGGACTACCGTGTCGAAAACGCAGCGAGCGTTTGAAGCGATTAAGTGATAACGCGCGTCACTCACGTTTTTAAAGCGCTTGGCGCAAGATAACTTGCAGAAGCGCGAAGTACCGCGTGCCTCGAAAATTGTCGCTTCGGCACGATCGAAAAAGGTTTCGCCCCGCGTATTTATTTCGAGCTCTTGTAAAACGTTTCCATCTGTGATAACGTGCCGGTTGGGGCTGTACTATGTGGCATTCTATCGCGGATGCCGGATATGCGTAATGCGTGCTCGTGGGTTTGTAGGCGCATAGAATTAGGTCGTGTATAATGTAACGTTTTATATCATGAGAGCATAGAGCAATCCGAACAGTGCGATGTTCATAATAGAATATTGCGATTGTTTCTAATTCCACGCGTTAAACGGCTGTGCCCTTTCGTGTCTCCTCCTAGTTTTCCCATTTCGATTTTTTTTTTTTTAGCTGACGCAGACCAGTGGATCTTCGCGTGGTAACAACCGCTCTGTACTTTGGTGGGGCTACAACGCGAGAGGGCAGGTTGCATTGAATAAACATTTACTGTGTGTTTTTTTTTCTCTCGCTTTTTTTTTACCGTGGCAAATAAACATCACAAGGCGTCTTCCGTCTATTTTCCGGAATTGCGCGTTGCCTAGAGGGCAGCTACAATGGCGGCTCGTAAATAATTGTTGCCATCTCGTGTATTCTCATAATAAAAAAAATTCTCACATTGGCCATTCAGAAATGTAACCCAGACACCGGCTGTAGCGATTAAAAAAAAAACAAAACAAAAAATAATGACGGACGTAGGGAAACTGCACGCGCACGGAACCAAAACCGAAACTTGCGAACTATCATGAGCGACACTTGACGTCTCGATGCATTTCACGAGAGGCAGAAGCCCTCTCTCGATTCCCTGGCTCTCTCATTCGGCCGGATGGCTTAATGGCAGTGTCCACTCTACACGTAGTTTCCCTTCCTCTGTGGGTGCACTTGTTCTTCTTCACTGACACGTTCGGGCGAGAGACTCTCCTACCACACATGCTAACGCCTCGCATAGCACTCTTTAGTCGGATCGTCGACTCCGTCGTTTTTCAGCGGCGGCGTCCGCCCCTTGGGCGCCCCACTCGATTGCTTGAATATCGAAAACAGCCGTTAGTACCAAATGAAATGAAATAAAATGAAAAGTTTTATAATCTCCGATCGGCAGCAAAACTAATTCGCGTATGCATGTAATTCACATGTGACACGGCAGGCTTGCATCTCTATGCACCGCAACATTAAAATTTAAGTAAACTAAGCTAAGCTGAGGTCGCACGAACGTTTGGTAAGATAGTTTACGAATATATCGTTTATAAAATTACGTAACTTACGGCGTAGGTGCCCTAATTACCTGGACAACTTACGCATAAATGCATGCAGTGTGTGTTCGTCAAGACAGAGTGGTAGTTAGATTATTAACAACTAGATATAGCAGGGTTATTTATGTGTTAAATATGTGGCGCTTTAGTATGCTTGCTTCTTAGTATGCTTGTGCAGCAGTCATTTTCTCGTCAGGAAACTGTTTGTGTTCTTGTCGTAACTATGGGTTCACAATTTGTTCCATTACATTGATTATTGTTGCAGTGTCCGTTCTGAGCAGCTTCTCTGAAGCATCCCCGGCCACTGTAGGAAAAGCCGTGAAAAGGAGGCTCATTGGCGCGAGCGACACGGACGGTGTTCGTAACAGGAGGCGACAGACACGGAGGACGACACTCAGTGTAGAGTCAGCTTGACACCGCGCGTGACACCTCGACAGAGAGACATTTGTTTTGACTAATGTTGTTAAAAAAATTAATTGTGATCTCTAAAATTATACTTGTATCCGTCTGATTTTTTATTGATCGAAGCGCTCGCGTGGGTGGGTTGTATTTGTCAATATTAGGGCTACGATGTGTACACTCAAGTACAGTTGGGCTTAGTTGTCTTTAACAATGCAAACAAGCGTATTCGTACAAAATTATTTCGTTATTATTACTTCTCATCATTTGAAACATTAATTCCGCGAAAATGTTTTCAATTCTTTTCGTCTGCGTCAAGTATTGCGTAATAAAAAAAGCCAAAGTGGATTGAATATTGCTTATCTCCAAAAACGCTGACCCTATCTGCGGTCGAAATAATATATACTTGCATTAATTCAGAATATTTAGCGGTAAATAACGGCAAAAAAAAAAAGAACATTGGCCGTGCTTTTGCCATCGTTGGCAAATGCTCGGGCCACGTGCGGCCCGAGGTCGGCACCACCGAGTACTCGACGTCGGCCCGACGCCATTGGCCGACCAGCTGCCGATGGTCAGCAAACAGCCCGGCCACTTGCAAAAAGCGACATCTGCACGAACTAACTTACCGACGTTGGGCCGGCCATTTTTTAACGGCCACGGGCGTCGGGCCTACCTTCTGCCGAGCCCGTTGTGTCCCTTGAGTTATTTCCTACCTCTCTCTGTGTCGAAAGTTCGAGCTTAACTTTTCGAAGCAGTTTCTTCGAGCTGCCATTTCTAAATTGTCAAAAAATGGAGGGAGCCCGCTGGCTTTTATGCTTCAATATTGCTTCAAGCTGAAAGGGGATGTAGAAGAAAGAAACACAGGACAAGTTGTCACTGCTGCATTGGTCCTATGTACTTCGGCAGTTCTCGTATTTGCGTACTGTTTTCTTCTTCCTTACAGTATACAAAAAATATTAACAAGCTCACGCTATCTACTTTGCATGCGGGTTTTTTTTTTTTTTTTTCGCGTGTTTTCTCTGCAGCTAGGTGTGTGCACAGAGGACGTCAAACTAACATTGCTGGACTTAAGTACAAACTTGATGCGCGCAGTTTGGACATTGGTAGAATTATGTGCATACTTTTGCTGCTCGCTTCTCGCTTACAACACGCTTCCGTGGTCGGCACACTCGCTTAATAAAGCAGTGCCCGCAACATCGTACGGACAGGTGATGCATATACGGTAGAAAAGAAAAAAAGGCGAACGAAAACACTGTTCCCTGCAGTGCTATCGCCTTTGTACAGTGCCGCGTGTCACAGTCGATTGCACAGCTGTCAGAGCACGCGATTCGGCCTGCGTCGCAGCGCCGAATGTCCGCGTATAGCGCAAAGCGCGTTTCATTTGACACATATCATTTCATGTAGCAGGCATTAATATTGTTGTCTGACAAACATCTACATAATATAATGCGGTTATCAGTGAGAAAAAAGAAATGTGATTCATTAGTGGATGAAGTTTCCGAGCTCATTAATGCTACGTTTAATTGCAACCGCCTGCTTATCTGGCCACGATCTTCAGCCGCCATGCAAGGCTGCAGTGCTAATTACAAGCTGCATAGTGAATTGAGCGCGGCCTTTATTCTGTCTTTTTTAAGACAGCTATACGTACATTGATTGCAGATGCAAGATGTGGGGACGTTAGAAATGAGAGAGAATTGGTAAGGGGAGAGGCCGGGAATGTTGCCAAGGTTGACTCGCCGAATTGAGCTGTTATTCGCAGCTATGATATCTACGTGTTAATTATAGACCAGCGCGCAACTACCTATAAATATGGATCGCAGAATTTTAGCGCTTCTACCTCTGAAGTTCTCATACGCGTATACATGCATAACGTGAAGAAGCCGGATCTGCCCTGAAAGATGCTCATATCGATATGACATTATCACCAACTAAGACAAAGGACTTGTTTTTCAAAAACGTCAAACATTATACACTTTAAATAGACACATTCTTCGGTGTATCTGCCTTTTCTGCCCCCCCCCCCCCCGTCCCCCTTTTTCTTATACATACGATGGTCAGGAGGCTTTCGGGACATGGCAACCGACGTTCGCCTTAATGTGGTACCAGGAGGCGCCTAAATTTCTCATCCGTTTGCATTACTCATAGTGAGTAACAACGTAGAAGACGTGCTTAACTTGTTTCCATTGCTTTCAAGGTGGATTAAATGAGCCTCACCCTCCAGAATAGAGGAAAAAATGTAACCCAGTAAGAACAATGAGAAGATTTGTTAGTAATTTTAGTTAACTCATTAAACGTTGTTGTATAGTTGCCGAGTAACGACCTCCCCACTCATTAATCCGACCTCAACAGAAATATTTGCCATGCCTGGCCACAGATAATTTTTTTAATAAAAACAAGAAATCTGGTGTGCAGCCGCTGCTAGCAGCGCTTGTGAACGAGGAAACAAGCCGAACTGCTTATCACAGGTGCCAGGGCTGGTACACAATTAAGTGCTGGAAGGCGCGGGGGGAAGGGCGGGGGGTATAGACCTTGCGTCTCCCTCTACCTTACATAGCTGGTTGAGAGAGCTTTTAGCGAAGTCGCAGGTACCGTTTCGTCTTCAGAAAACAAACAGCTTAGCAGGTGGCAAATGCGCAGTCGCAAGCTCTTGTACCCACGCCTGTATAAATACTACATGCTTCTTTTGCAATAAACACCCGAGAGTAATCGTGGGGAGATTATCGAACACCCTCAAAGGTTCACTTCTTAACTTTATAGAGATGATATCGCTCAAATTCTTCCGACAATAAAAAAATGATCCACTTATATATACTGAAGATAAGGCACCTTTGTCTAGTGTTTATTGCTATCACGCTGTAAAATATATGGTTAATTTCAACGGCTGATTCGATGCAGTCGATCAAATCATCAAATGTGATTCTAGGGATCACGCATTGATTGAAATGTTCTATATAATCGATGACAGTGCGGAGCCCGTCTTCAATAAATCAAACGTCGCAGAAAGTGCACCCGTTCCAGCGTATACGAAACCAGCCTGCAGTCCTCCAATTTCCAGGAAATGTGCACTTAGTGAATTGAGTGACAAGTTACAATGAAGATAATGAGCAACTGTAGTCAATAAACCCTCCCGGTCAGGAACACCCATAAATTACTTTCGGGGAGTGTATAATACAAAGAATGGTGGGCGCAGTCTATAGGGCACCCTTATGAAGCCCATTTGA
Source organism: Rhipicephalus sanguineus (assembly GCF_013339695.2). Classification (NCBI taxonomy): domain Eukaryota; kingdom Metazoa; phylum Arthropoda; class Arachnida; order Ixodida; family Ixodidae; genus Rhipicephalus; species Rhipicephalus sanguineus. The sequence continues at coordinate 241,576,355 of NC_051176.1, forward strand.
GGGGAAAGCGCTGCTCAGAAAGCTGAAATTCGTAAATCGGCAATAAGAAAAGCCGTACATCGCTATACATCAGCGCCGCCTCCCACCCATGCTGAGCTTCGCGCAACAAACGAAATGCACAGCGACTGGCAACTGACTGACCATTGATGCAATACAGCTTTGGCGAGATATCTGGCCTCAGCACGTCGCAGCTGACGTCAGGTGGCCTTGCTTCCAGTAGACAAATTCAGCATGCATCCAACTTAGGGCTGCCGCCACGGAGTGTATTGGCACATCCGCGCACTCCATCATCCGGGCCTCCAGTTTATCAAGTCTATCTGCAGCGCAGACTTCCAGTGCATACGCCACAGCGTTGTGCACTGTTTGGTGGGAAGAGTGCACACACGGAGGAGCCCGCAGCACAGATGTGTATCTGTCGCTCGCGGTTGATTTGCCGGCTCATGCGCGGCTATACCTTCTGCCTGCTCTGTTTACCCTTACAGCTGTGACAGAGTGATCGATCACAAGCAGAAATTATACGTGTGGAATGCCAGCCGCGCGGTACAGAAACGAAGCAAAGTATCCAGAAAACGCGAAAACAATAGCGCCGCACAGCGTATCGAAAAAGTGATAAGCTCCGAAAAATATAAGGATTGTAAAAAAAAATACATAAAGTGCATGCCTGTTCATACGGAATACCTCTTACAGTGTACTCAACTCACTCAAGTGAACAAATGAAATACCATCTTATATACTTTTGTTTTCCCAACGCCTTAAATCACTGTACTCCTTTTTTTCCTTTCGCTTGTTGCCGTACTAAGTGCAGCACCTGCAATAGCGACAAAAAAGATACATCTAGCGAGAGGGTAAACTAAAAGCTTGCCAGCAGAAAATGTGGCACCACACTCATTATACACTGCTATAACGAGACGAGCTTCAGACACTTGTAAACTCGCGCACAGTGCCGCGGATAGCATTCTGTCGTTCTGTGAGATTAGACGCCTGGTTGACTCCGACTTCCTGGCTTATAGGGGATTGGCGTATATATAGTTCCGCGCTCTTTAAACACAGTCGCAGAGGAATTTACTAACGCTAAAATTCTGATTTATCGTTAAACGTGAAGTACCTCACGACAATGCAGTATTGTTGTCATCGCTATAGCATCTATCATGGTGCAAGCATGTGAAGTGAGTTTACGAGCAAGAGCTGAAACTGGCAACTTTGCACTTCCTGCGTGCTTTACACCATACGCAACGTTTGTAGTGATAAATGACGTACATAGAGAGTAGTGTAAAAAGCTTCAGCACTACGTCGTTTCTACTTTACAAGAAAACGCGTCGATGCAGCTGTAGTCACATCACGCGCTAAATCTGTCTGAATTGCGCCACTGTCGCACAGCCATGTAGAACACGCTACAACCCGTGATCCCTTTATACATAAAGTTTTATGTGCTATCACGCTACAGTGCTTCGGCGTAGCAGATCTATGTGTCTGGTGCCATTTTTACTTGTGTTACATTAAACTATTCACTTTCTCAGAATAACCCAAACGCATAGATGCACAAGAAAGAAAGAAAGAAAGAAAGAAAGAAAGAAAGAAAGAAAGAAAGAAAGAAAGAAAGAAAGAAAGAAGAAAGAAAGAAAGAAGAAAGAAAGAAAGAACTTCTTTATTGCAAGAACAAACTGGCAATGGATACGACTGTCCACTGCACTGCATCGCCGATGTACTGAATGAGCTATAGACTAAATGTTACTCGGAAGGGAATCACAAAGTACTGCTGCTTTTTGCAGTTCCCTCCTAGTTATAATATATCTATTTCCTTGAGTTCATTGCTAAATACTCCATCACTTGTATTTGCGTTTCCCTCAGCTAATTGTTTACGTTTGCGAATAATGACATCGCAACATTAGCCACTTTGTTTAGCTTAAAAGTAACTAGAAGACAAGATAGATTAAATTGTATGATCTGGCACCACCAATGCAATGTTTTTTGGCGTCGTTGGTTCTTTTCAAATCATAGTTCCAGCTGGAACGTGGTCGGAACATATGGTTTTTGTTTTTCTTAGCTCTTTCCTTCTTCGCTGTGTATTGTTTGTGAGCGTGTTCTTTTCAGTAATTTGCTACTTCTACCGTGGAGAATACATCCTGTACTTGTGTGAGTATTAACGCAAAAGCAAGCAACATGTACATATGGCATACAGAAAAGTTTTTCGCATCTTCCGATGGCATTGCTGCCGTCCTCGCTTAATTCCGGGAAAGTGCCAGACACATCGCGCATTCGAGATGAAATAAGAAATAGAAGAAGGAAAAAGAAAAAAAAAAAGCGGGGAGACACCACCAAGTTTTGAGGGGCTTTCTTTTCACACGAGGGCAGCTTCTTTCTTCTTCAGTCGTAGTACTCAAACGTCAATTCGCGTTGTCGCCTTGAATTCACAAACAAAAGTCACGAGCAAGAAACGAAGGGCCGCCACTCTATCGGCACCTCAATCTGCAGAACATCGCAGCCTCTCCGGAGGATGTGTGCGCGTGTTCTGCGAGCGTCTCTCACGCTAACACGCGAGCCTCGGTCGCTGTCATGTACTCGACTCAAATTGCGCTTTTCCGGGGTGAGAGCACGCCGTGTCGAAGAGGCGCCCACCGAGGGGGCTCATTAACGCTGCATGGAATTAGGCGGCCGTCGAGGGGCTCTCGACTGATAGCGGACACGATATACGTTGCTGCCCACAACGAGTGCTGATGCAAGGGAGGCTGAAGAAGCGGCTTCGCGCACGTAAGCTTATCGGTTGATCGCTACCGGCGTCCCGACCAGAGCCCACGGAGTCCCCGCGGTGGTAATGAAATTGAGAGGAGCGCGAGAGCCGTACTCCGACCGGCGGCTGCCGGCGCCCGCTGCTTCCTGTCGCGGCTTTGGCGCGACGAAGGCAACCGCTGAGTAAGGGGGAAATGCAACGCTCATTTATCGCGAGCAAGCTTAGGCAGCCGTGCGACGCGCACTGCAGGAACGCGCTTCTTGCCATTATAAACTCGGCTGGGCATCTGCTCAACACGACGGCTCGAAGACGCACCGCGCTCGACTTCACTTGGGTGGCAGTCACTTAACGCTCTTTTTCGGGGCCTTTTGTTTCGCCTCCACGACGCAGGAACGCCGCCCGGAGGCCTGTTCGTGACAGGACTAGGCAATGAGCTTCCCGTTTTTGCCACCAGGTGTTTGGTCCACTCCTGGCACGGTGGAGAGTCGAGGGTTCGTTTTTGGTACGCGATCGCGCCAGGTCTCAGTGGCTGCTCGGTTGCTCGCCGGCTGCTGCCTTTCCGCTCGCCAGCTTCGACGCCTACCGGCGCGTTTTGTTTCGCGTTGATGACGGCGCCGTGCGACCGGGTAGCCCCGCGGCTCCCGGCACTGCCACGGTCCACAAACGAGGAGGTAATTATGTGGCGAAGTTAATTGTCTTGTATAAACATCTGCTTCGCTTGCCTCTGCGTCTCCAGACGTGCTATGATTAGACTCTGCACTTCGAAGCAGCCTTGAATGTGACACTGACACCTTACGTCAGCGGCCCAAGAACAAAGCCGCGTGCTGTGCCTTTGAAAGATCACAGCTCGCAGGTTCTTCTGCGCCATTTAGAGCACCGGAAGTTACGGATGCTTGTAGCTCTATTTTCTCTGATTTGTCAGTGCTTTTACGAGCAATGCTCTGTAGGTCTGATTACCAAGCGCGCTGCTTTACAGAATGGCTGCACGTGTTACCTGCATCTGATATCTGCTTGGCAGATAATGACAGACAAAAAAAAGTATGTTCACCTATTAAGTTCGGCCAACCCTGCTTGCTTCACTTTACCAACCTAGCCTGACCCTATTTATTCACAGTGCGTTTCCATGTCGGCCTCTACATTCGCGCTTCAATGATGAGGTTTAACCGTCCCGAAGCAGTTAACGCCTGGTCTGTGAGAGATGCTGCGGTGTACCGTTGTGGATAAGTTTTGACCACCTGCTGTTATTTAAACGTGCACGTAAGCAAAATGAATGAGCGTTCTTTTTTTAATTCGTCGAAGTCACTGGACCACCGTTACAGATATTTGATGCATCCTTCAATCTTTAACTCTTTAGTCCGTTGCTTAAAAATCAGTTATCTGATGTCATCCTCGAAACAAGATCTGTAACGAGAGCTAGAAACTTCCTTGAAGTACAGATGCCCGGACTTGGCTGTGGGAATGTTGAATGTTACGATGATGTTACTGAGAGGCACTTGAAGCACGAAGTCAGAAGCGTCGATTGCAACTTATTTTTCCACTGATAGGATCCGTAGAGTTAGCGCAATCACATATCGATGAGATGTCGGATATGTCAAGGCTAATCTTCTGGCAGAAGTACAAGTGTAGGTGGGTAATTAGTCACCATGTGAGAAATTATGGAAGGCCTGTTAGTGCCCCATGGATTGTTCAGCAGAGTGTATTATTTTTCAAGAGTGTCAAGGGTTCCAAAGGGACATTACACGTGTGTCGTTGGCGCTGTTAAAAACGGGCCCTCTAGCAGTATACAAAGTATATATGTATGTATGATTCTTGCCGTCGCCGCCATGTCCCGGATGTATGTATGTATGTAATAATAATAATAATATCTGGGGTTTTACGTCCCAAAACCACGATATGATTATGAGAGACGCCGTAGTGGAGGGCTCCGGAAATTTCGACCACCTGGTGTTATTTAACGTGCACCTAAATCTAAGTACACGGGCCTCAACCATTTCGCCTCCAACGAAATGCGACCGCCGCGGCCGGGATCGAACCCGCGACCTTCGGGTCAGCAGCCGAGCACCGTAACCGCTATACCACCGCGGCGGACATGTATGTATGTATGTATGTATGTATGTATGTATGTACAGGAGCGACATACATACATACATACATACATACACATACATACATACATACATACATACATACATACATACATACATACATACATACATACATACATACATACATACGTATGTATGTATGTATGTATGTATGTATGTATGTATGTATGTATGTACGTATGTATGTATGTATGTATATATGTACGTACGTACGTACGTACGTACGTATGTATGTATGTATGTATGTATGTATGTCGCTCCTGTACATACATACATACATACATACATACATACATACATACATACATACATGTCCGCCGCGGTGGTATAGCGGTTACGGTGCTCGGCTGCTGACCCGAAGGTCGCGGGTTCGATCCCGGCCGCGGCGGTCGCATCTCGTTACACATACATACATACGTATGTATGTATGTCGCTCCTGTAGATAGATAGATAATACGCGTACAAAACCGTTAAACGAGACTGCGTGTCTTCTTTTCTTTTTATTTTTACATCTTCAGTGATCTGAGAGAATATCGTGGCTGGCAACAAATATTCTCGCGGGCAAGCATTGCTTAGCCCAGGAACTTATTGATTTTTCTCCACAATGCAGGGAGGTTCTCTGTGTGCCGCTCAGCGCTGTATATACCACGTAACGAGGAAGCGGCGTTCAGAGCGGGGGTGGGAGGGGGGGGGGGGTATGACTTACAATAATGTTCGTTCACCGCCGCTGAGCCGGCACTACACGTGTGCGCGCCGACCGCTGTGGCTGCGGAAGCCACTGTGTTGGTCGCCTCCGGTGGCCAGTTTGAAGCCATCCGTCGTGCAGGATACTGCTGACGTTTTTACAGCGGCCCACTTGGTCCTCAAATTACGTTATTGCCGAGTAAAGACGACAACGCTACAACGGCTGCCCTCTCTCACAGGACGCGCCACAATCAACAAAGAAGAACAACTCTGTAAAAAAAAAAAATGAACACTACGAAACAAACGGAACGAAAGCTGCAGAGAGGGGCGAGGTGAGTGCGGCGGGGCGTGGTGCGTAGTCTTCCCCTCTGCGCGTCGGCGACACGCTTGGCGCTGCTTGATTCAGCAAACAACAAGGCGACGCGATCGAAGCCGCTTCCAGCCGTGCGCAACACCACGGACGCGGTAACGCTACGCTATACGCTCCGCGCGAGCGCAACGCCGGCGCTAGATAATGCGCCGCGGCGAGTCGACGCCTGTGGTGTATATCACCGCTGGGCGCAGCTTTATTGGCGAGAAGCCTGTGTCCGCAGCTTGCTCGTGTTCCTGGTCCGCTGCTGGCGCGAACAGCGCCGTATTATTTAATAGTCGGCGCCCGGGAGCACTTCTGGGAATGGAGCCTGAGATCCGTTTTGCTACCGCTTGTTTGCCGCGCTGAGCCGGCCGCATCTGCATGCATGCGCGAACGGACGACGCTGCTTCTCAAGTTACCGACAACAAAACGAAGGTGTTGGGCTTTTAAGAGCTCTTGGACTTTAATGACTCGCATCGCTCTCTCGGCCTTTTATCTCGCATAATTCATACACTGGCTTCGCAACGTCATAATAACGTGCCTAATCATGCTGGATGCGCGCAGCTAAATGCTTTCATTGTTGCCAAAAGGTCGCTTCATAGTGCTGCACACAGCAGCTGACGCGCCCGAGGAGTGGCGCTCTCATGAAAGTTCGTAAAGTTCGCTCAGTAAGTATACGACGTCCCTAATCTAAGGGAGACACGCGTTAGAGACGAAAGTTATGTTATATGCATACTGTATTGAACAGGAAGACTTCTGACGGCTGCTTGCGTACGACGTGACAGGCGCATTCTCTGTTCCAACTGCATGTCAGACGCATGATCCGCTTATGCATGCACGTCAGTATGCAACGCGGCCGCCGACCTTCGCCGCCTAGCGTGCGCAGCCAAACAACGCAGGCGTTCACGCGCCGTGTAAAGGTGCACACGCAATGAGCGCCTCTGACGGTGCGTGCATGTCGCCCCTGTGACATATTGTATTCGGTGCACTCGCTTCCTGTGTTACCGCCTGACGCCGCATACGCTTAAGTCTAATTGTGTCTGTGGGCATTGTGAATGCACGACACAATTATCCTTTATTTCCTTACGCTTCACATTGCGTGTTTCGACACGGCCGCGTTGCCTCCTCTCCACTTGCTTACGGTCTCGTGTCATTTACATCGGATACGGGATTCCCCGTATTAGCACGATGCTAAAAAATACTGCCGGCATATATTACTCCGTGAAGGAAACAATTACTGCTTTTAGGGGCGAAGCTCCTTAAGGCGGCACCCGTTCGTCCCTCGTAGTCGTCGTGGTCGTAGTAGTGAGTAACAAGTCTTACGCTTTGACCTCCAATGTGGTGCCGGTGGGAGATTTCTCCTGTGCGTTGTTGAACAATAAAAAATTCGCAGCGTGCGCGTTAACTAAAAGCCGAATTCTTCTGTCTCTCATTCCCCATTAGCAGCCATTGGCATGTTCCAGTAGGAAACGTTAGCAGAAGTAGAAGTGTAAGTGTTAGCTAAAAGCCGACTTCTTCTGTCTCTCATTGCCATTAGCAGCCAATGTTTACCTCCAAGGTAGTGCCTGGTGAGATTTCTCCTGTGCGTGATTAAACAATAAAAATTTTGTTCAAAACGCCGTTGATTGATGAAATAAACCAACGAAAGACGCCAGATGTTTTGTAAAAGCAGAACGAAAGAACGCCAGATGTTTTTCTTAAAGTGTAGTAGTAGTAGTTGATGTAGCCACCTCGCCCGATCGTCAACGGGCGAGGTGGACCGGCAACGGCGCGAGGACCCTGCCGTACGAGAGTTAAATCACACTAAAAGACATACTTTGCGGGCGATACACTCTAGTGAGCTTTCAACTTTTCGTCTTAATGTACATGATAAAGAAATTATTTCTACGAAAAACGCAAGGCACACCTTAAGCAATATGTTTGGTTTTGGGACGCTAAATGGAACCATGAGGCGATGCGAAGCCGGAGCACTTGCACGATCGCGTTCCGTTGGCTTTCGTTCGGCATGCTACCGACCTCGCGTCGTGCACTGCAAACCGTTTCACACCCTTATAGGTGTATTTGCAATAAAACACCTATCGTACACCCTTTTTTTCTGTCAATATTATCCGGAAGGGTGTAATGTATTCTTTGCACACCCTTCGCACACCCTTTTTTCATTTTTGGGTGTACAATGGGTGTATGTTCTGTTAAACACCCATGGGTGTTCTTTGGATTTTACACCTATGGGTCAATTCACGCAGTGAATTGACCCATAGGTGTAAACAGGTATCGTTGTACTGCTGAATGCAATTAACTGAGACATTGAACACCACGGGCAACGCCTCCTGAAACCACGGGTCACCACCCTGTTCGACAGAGCGTCTTGGCACAGGATACTGTTTCACGAGGCACCTGAGTGTGAAGCTACCTGGTCGTGAATCAGTAATGGTTCACCTTGGTCTGCTAAGCTCGCCACTCAATTTTCATTCTTTTAGTTGTGCATCACAAGTCTGCTGTAATTGCATAGACGCATGTAATTTGCCTACTTTATTAGGCAAGTGGTAGTGAAAATAAATATAGCATTGTCGTGCCTGAGGTTCTGAATGCAGTGAGTCAACTGATGTTACTTATTTCAGCTCACATATATTTAAGCCTTTACATCCAGATTTATTTTTGAGAAATCATTTCCAAAATAATTTCATTTATTGCTTGATTGGATTGACACGCTGAATGAATGCCCGAAATACATTCGGAATAATATATGTATTTCTTTAGCATTCATAAGCATTTGTTCAGTTTAGAGACAGTTGGCTTCACTGCTCTGTGATCATCGCAAACACCTCTCCTAACGCTTAATCTATAGCATACATATACAGTGAAATCTAGTTGACACGATTCTGCATAGTACGTTTTTTAGCCTAATACGTTTTCGTTTTTATTTCCTGCCAACATCCCTTGAAAATAATGCATTTTCATGAGTTTAATACCATCACATTTTTGCCAAAACTGGATAATACGACCGCGAAAGTGGATCTTGACCGATATATCGAGAAATCCTGCGTTTATTCTTCGCTATGACAGCTCGCACCGCGTTCCAACAAGCCACGATCTGCGCGTAGCAGAGCCGCTGAGACTACAGCAGCATCAGTTTAGCGGCGAAAAGATCGCTGCTAGGCGATCTTTTCTTTGAGATTATATATACACATATATATTGCCGCTTTGTGAGGGCCTCCCCTCCAGTGAAGGGAGACTTTAAGCCCTGCTTGTAGTCAAGCAGCCCTTACTGTGTCGTCGCAATGCTTACTGCGATTCGAATACACTGTGTAAAGCATAACAAAACATAACACTGCCGCAGAAAGGAAGCTGCGCCCACGCGACCCAACAACGGCCGGGGCGCCACCAACCTCCTCGGCCGGCGCAGCCGCCGCGCGTGCGCAGCGCGCGGAACAGCTCTATCACCACGTGACTTAAGCAACGCGCTCAGACACGCCGCCGGACTCCATCGTTTTCTGCGTGTGTTGTGCATCGCCTCCCGATCTTTCGAGTTTTGCAATCGGTGTGTTTCGGTTGTTTGAAGTGTGCGTGCGCTGTGTGCTCGTCCTTTACCTTCTGCCAGTGCTGCTTATTACGAAGATGCACTATACTCAAAGGGAGACCTGCAGCTTCATATCGTGGAGTACTCGAACTGAAACGGTATGTACCACTATCACGTTGCTACGGCCAGCGCTTTGTTAACTCCGAGAGCGCGATCTAATGCCGTTAACTAAGCTTTTCTTAACTGGTTGACGATCGGTGAGCATTTGTTAACGTAGCGAGCATATGTGAGTGTATTGTTTCATCGGAATGAAGGCAAAGTTGTGTGACATTAGGCGCGGGCAAGCTTTGCTTTGTTTGGTGTTGAAAGCAGTGTGCGCATGCGCGGCTGTGATTCGGAGGGGGATTTGAACGCAGTTGTGGCGGTGCCCTCCTGTTGGCGGTGGTGTTGGAAGGGGGGCCCCGCTCTCGATGAACCACTATATTGATTTAAGAATAGTTGGGTTGTGACGGCGCCTGTTACCTCTAAGTCTCAAGCGTGTCTAAGGCGCGTATGCTTCGGCCTGTTGGTAATCAAGTGCATTTTTTCGCACAAGAAAAAAAAAACAGGACAGAAAACAGCGACGTGGTGTCCGCGTCGTTCTTTTCCGTCCGTGTTCGTTTTGTGCGCTAAAACTACCGTGATGCTCGGGTTGATGCGTGTGGGTCATTTTAACGCAGCATGTTGCTTCATTTTAGGTACGCCGCGCGAAGCTCGCCTAAGTGCTAATACATTCCGTTTCGTTGAATTCGTACCGACGTTTAATTCATCCGTAACATAGGTTTCCTGATAATGCCGGCACCCGTGCACGGGGAGCCGTTCGTTAAACTTGACTTGTGTTCGAATGAATTTTTCATGTCTGTGTGTGGCCGAATCGCCTTAACTACCTGAACTGTGCAAGCGCTAGTTCGATCATCAGTGTGCACTTAGACGTGCGCAGGGTTCCCCATCAGGGGGGAGGGAAGTAGGAAGGTTAATCGCTGCCCCCCTCCCCCCGCCTTACTAAAAAGTCAAAGTATGGGGGCAGACTTTGCGCCTCCCCCCCCCCCTCTGTCTGAATAGGTGGATAGCAAAATGACGTCTTCCGGTTCGATGCCTAGCTCTTCGCTGTTTCAAGGTGTGTGCCGTTCAGTGTAATCGGGGAGAAAACGCGCACTTTCTGCGACGCAGTTGTTACCAGTTACCTTGCCTCCTCCCCGATTACACTGAACCGCACACAACTTGAAGCAGCGACGAGCTGAGACTTGACGGTTCCTAGAACCGGAAGTGCTGTAGCAGACGACGCGCCGTTTTGTTATCCAACGTTTCTCCACCTATTGTTACGTTTCTCCACCTCCACCTATTGTCCAACGTTTCTCCACCTATGTTGTTATCCACCTATTGACTAGGGGGTGCACCCCCCCCCCCCCTTCGTGCGTACGCCTGAGTGCCCGCGTTCGAGCACAATTTATTTTATTCTATTTGTTTCCATTATGTCTAGCTTTCATTACTTTGTTGTGGTTATTAAGAGTTATATGCGCCTCGCCTCGCTTTGGCGTTGTAACTTCGCTAAATACTTTTACGTGTACAAACATTAAAAAACGCAGTTTGTACGACCACCTCCAATGATATCATTTGGTAAAAGACAAGCCTAATGATTTATAAGACATTTTAAATTCTCCAATCATCTTCAAGGCTCCAAGTTGCAGCCTTGAAGAGAAGTCCTTGTGCAGAGTTTTATTTTATATGCTTTTTATCGCTGTGCAGGAATCCTTCATGCCACTAAAGAACGCTCCTTTTTCTTTAAAAATGCGGATGATATTTGTCAAATAATACTTTCTCTTTTCCAAACAAGCTAATTGCACGTAGAAAAGCTGTTAATTCTCTCCAGTTCCATATGGGCCATGTTATGAGCTTCATTTTTGGATGGTACTATCGTGAACAATATGAGCTCGAACACGCGAGCGCGTGGCGAACAGCCTTGAACCTTACGTCGGCTGATTCGCAGCGGCGGCTGTCGGAAACAAAGCGGAAAGGGCGCCGCGCTTCCACTAGCTGTTGACCCTCCCGCTTCGATATTGTTGATGCGAAACAGCATCTTAGAGAGTGTCAGTGGCCGCTAGCGGTGATATGAATTCCCATCAACGCGAACAGCCACATCAGACTAGGTAGCTGCTGAGATATCGGCTGTGACGTAGCCTGCCACGATGCGCAGGCCATGCTTGCGCATCGGTATCTCGGTTGTGTCGGCTGAGGATTTTGCTGCGCCTCATTTATTTATTTTGTTATCATTGCTAGCGGTCATTGGCACGCAGTCAGCCGACATCTCGCAGCAACGCTAGCGAGGCGGGAGTACCAACAGTCAGCGGAACAGCGCCCCCCCTCTCCCCTCCACTTTCGGCAGCGCCATCCACGTATCACCCTATCTCAGTTTTAAGGCTATTTTCCACGTGCTCTCATGTTCGAGCTCATATTACTCACGATAGTACACGGTACAGAAACTGTTATTTACTGAAACAAATAATTGAAGTCTGCGTGCGCTTTCCAGACAATGATCTTTTTATTTTTTATCATGCAGGGAGCGAGCGTTCCAATAACACCTTGCATTGTGTACGATGGCCCCGATCTTCCCTATGCAAGCAAGCTTTTCCTCCATGTGGACAAAGAACTGCTCTTCAGTGGGTCCAATGCCGAAGAATGAGTAGCAGCACTCATGGCAGCACATTGGCTGTTAAATATCGACTGCCATCACAAGGCGTTCAACGTTCTCGTCGCTGTTGAATGGCTCCTTCTTGGCCAGTGGGTAATGACTCCGAGGACACAAGTAGTAAAGCTCCTGAACATTTTCAAGAAAGCCTAGAAAATAGGCCTTAGCTTCTGCTTAAAGTATGTCGCCACCTGTGATTAACTCGAGCTTAAGCCATAAAGTTATATTTTCATATGGTAACGAGTAGTTATTTGTTTTACATTATACAGAAACGAATACTATGGCGGTACTAGTATTTCATTTCAATTTCTTGCTCATTTTCTTGTGACATTTTAATACAAGCCATATTGTCTCTGCCGATTTCAACATGTTCTCACAGGTCATTCCACTTTGTGGTTATTGGCTTAGTTTTTATATTCAAAGGACTTTGTGACTTTTTTGCAGTAGTTTTAATAATTGAGATCTTTTGCTATTGAAACTTTTGCTTAACAAAACTGCCAGTACTTGTCAGTGAAATCAGTGCATCGAATATTGTTTTAAAATTTATTTTTGAGCTATATGACAAGCTTTAAGTTTTCTCAATATTTTTAAAGGAAATAAATACTCGTTTTTTTCAATACCAATGATTCTGTTGTCTTTGCTTGGAAAGGGATAATCTTAAATTTCTCTGAACATGCCCGTGTAAAATTTGATTGAACTGTTGTTATGTAGGTAATGCTTCTGCAGGGCTGTCGTGGTCATAACGTCTCTATTCCCATGCATTTCCTGCATATTACCGCATTCAGCATGCGCTGCAACGTGCGCGTCATGGCCCGATTGCTCACTTTTTTGTGTTGGAGCCACAATCCATTGCTTTTGAGAAAGTGGGAAATATTTCATAATTCCAGCAATGTGCACAGTTTTCTACTTCACTCATGTACTTTCCCAGAAAAGAGATAATATGGAGGCCTGCTGTGGAAAACGACATTCTGAGTCCTTAAAATGTTGCGTGAGTTGTCACGGAGTATTGATACCCTGCTCGTGTATCAGCTACAGCTGTGTGATGACAGTGTTTACCCTACTAAGAAAGTCGACAACAGTCACAATGGTGTGGGCACTGCTGGAATTTTGAAACTTTATCAATCCGCATTCTCATCAAGGAATTGCACATTTCTGAACTATCTCTTTAACAGGAGAACGACCAGACTGTACCTTGTGTGTTCCAGTTGATTTCAAACACATACACTGATGTTATGCAGCCCATTAAGACGATTGCACCTTATTTTATCAACTGCATAAGTGCAGGTATAAGAAGTGGCACCAATATTTCCCTTCTTGGGAAAGGCAACTACAGCGGGAAAATTCATTCTGGGGTGTGCGCCCAAAGGGACCAGGTGTCTGTAGTGCCCCAAGGGGGCTGACAGGGAAGAAAGTTCATTTGTGCTTCTCCCTGTAACTGCTACCTTTTCGAGGGCGGTTTCATCTATTACACCCCACTCGCACGGGTGTAGCTTGTTCTAAGACCCATACTGCACTATACGCCTGTGTTACAATGAAGCATGTTAAATTGAATTCCTCATTATGAAGTGGAAATAACGCCCTTGCTTCATATTTTGACACAAACGCCTTGGTCATTTGTGCTCCATGTCATTTGTGCTCCTTGTTTGGCGGAATACGCGATGCCGCTCCGCACACTCGAGAAAGGTCATTGAATACCGTAGAATTTGTCTCGGATGTACGAGCTTTGTGTTTATAAAAGCTTGGCTTTATTTTGTACTATTGGATAACTGTGTGAACATCTTGCAATGTGTGTCAACACATTTTAGGTAATGACTTTGTATTCAGTCACGATTGCACTGTATATGTAAGGGCCATATATGCCGTGCTTCATATGCACCATAAAATCAGTGCTGCTGCCAGCATTTTCCTTCTGTGGCAGGAGCCACTATAATAGGTCATGCGCCCTTGAAAGGACTGGCTAAAGGGTAAGCTTTCTAGCGTTTCAGTGGGAGCCAACTGGGAAGGGGGAACCACTCGAATTATGGAAATTTTTGCCTGGGTGTTTGGGTGTATTGTGCATAAGCACCCTAACGCCCTTTTTCTCGTTTGGGTGTAATGTGCTTTTACACCCTACACCCTTTTTTTCATTTGGGTGTAATATGCTTTTACACCCAACCACACCCATTGGGTGAAAGTTTGAAATTACACCCATTGTATAGGTGTAATCCTGCTTGGTACACCTATTTTTTGGGGTGTAGGGGTGTGAGTTATAGACACCAAGTTACACCCATACGGGTGTAAAGTGGTTTACAGTGTGGAACGCGCGTCCTGTCTTCCCTCTAGCCTTGCCTTTAATTCGCACAGGGCGAGCGGGGAATGCGGTCGCTCTTGGCGCTCTTTCGCTCGGGAGCGGACTTCTTCCTTGCATTTCACCGATCACAAGTGATAATGAAGGGACCACGTAAACCAACAGTACAATAAAAGTTTGATGTTTAATATATACACGATGTTTCACACTCTTTATATTATGTACTGGGCGCATTTCACGGAAGAGTTTCACGGTTTACAGATGATTCCCTCCGTAGCTTCGCCCCACTCATCATCATTCACCCCGTGGATATGCTGTGATTTTTTTCTGCACCTGCGTTGTGGATGAGCGTAGTACTAAAAAACAACTCAGGGACATGGGTTGAAATAGCGGTGAATATTACTCAAGTACGTTATTGTGCGTTGGTTGTGTATTTGCGTGTTCGCACGCGGCGTTGAAACACTCACGTTGACGTCCGGCCATTGTTCTGCTCGATGCAAAAATGCCTCTTCCAGAAACACTGGTGCGAGCACTATAGCAAAGCAAGCTATTCCCTGCTTCCATCCATTGCCTTCCGATGCAGTCATACAATGCACATGCGTCAACCTCCTTTTTTTTTTTTTTTTGCATGTGAACCTGTATTCAAAAGCATATGAACTTAGCTGATTCCAGCTTTTTCCAGCCAAACTGGGAACCTGATAGATACATAGGGAGACAAGTACACGATAACACGGAAAAAAGAGATTCGCGTATGTGCGCTATGTCCGATAAAGTAAACAATAAATAAATAAATAAATAAATAAATAAATAAATAAATAAATAAATAAATAAATAAACTCCGGCTAAAATCAGAAGACTGCGCCAGTGCCGTCGTCTTTTCGCTGCTGATGTCTTGTCTCGCTTACAACGCATCTTTATACTTGTGATATGCCGCCTATAGACTGCTGCAAGATTCATTAGCCCTCCGATCTGTTAGCCGTAAAACGTTGCTTTGTCCTTACTACGTTTCTTTGGCAGATCGCATTACTACAGGTGTCTATTTTGACAGTCCCATAAAGCGCTATGCTTTAAAGACGAGGACGTAGCCATAATTCACTAAAAGCAGCGCTTATGAAACAATAGAACTACAGTTTTTCTGTGTGCGTCATTTCATAGGTCGTCGCTTTGATCTGGTGTAGCATGCTTCTCGGGTGTAATCTCCCCAGTTTTCATTAGCATGGTCTTTCCTCCTCATTATATACCCCTTCTCTCTCTCTCTCTCTCTCTCTCTATTGAAAGTTATGTCTTTCTTTGTTTCTGTCGTTGTCAATAGGTGTGCCGGAAAAGCCCTTTTTTTAATTTATTCAGTGCGAACATTTTAGAAAACACTTGCGTATCACCACATCGATTACTGCATGTTTTGTTGTGACGACACAAATGCAAGAAAAATATAAGAAGTGAGGGCTATGAAAGGTCCGTTACCTGTCATGTTCAATGGAGTGTCCTTGACTGTCTTTCCTCTTTCCAACCAAATTTCTATTCCAGTATTCAGAAAAACACCTTACGGGAGTGGCGCTGATCTTACGCTAGACAGCCTATTTACATACGCAGAAAATTTCAACCATGGTGGTGGATTCACTTTTAGGGCCGAAGCACCTTAGGGTCTCGGCGTGTGGGCGTGCACCGTCGTCTGTTGTCGGGACGGTCCATTTGCTTGAGCGCAAGAGAGGGCGCCACCGCCTCTGCGCTCGCCGTGTGGCGAGAGAGAGCAAATGGTGCGCGTTGACTGTGGAAACGCTCTTTCTGCGATGAACGCTGAAAGGAAAAAACGGAAAAGGAAAAAGGAAAAGGAACGCTGAAAGGAAAGGGCGCGTTCTTGTTCCTCGCAAGGAACAAGAACGCGCCCTCGCCCGCGAGAGACAACGCCGACGCAGGCAGCGTCTGTTAGCGAGTTTCCTTATTGAAAAAACCGACTTCTCACGCTGCACAAGCGTTCACCGGCCACCGCATATATATAGGCACTGGATCTTGACCTGCAATGTAGTGCCGGTGGGAAATTTCTCTTGTGCGTAGTTAAACAATAAAGATTTGCAGCGTGCATGTTAACTAAAAGCGGACTGCGGGTATCAGTGTCTGATCTCTCTTCTGTCTCTCATTGCCCATTAGCCGTGATTTTGCTGTGGGAAACACCGGCGCACTCTGCATGTTTCGCCCCTCCACAGGTTTTACGTTAGTGGAGCTTAAACACCCTTCCCTACAAGCTTCGCCCCTCCCCAAATTTTTTCGTTGGATACTTGAAAAGTCACAGTTTCGACTCAAGGGCAAAGCAATGAATGCGATAGCAAGAAAGTGGAATAGCAAGCAATTGGTCGCTAAAGTAAAACTTAATTTGGGTCTAGTTGGTACATATTCCTGAGGCTAAAATTACAGCCCATACGCACTTTTTTGTCCTTCTTGCTTCTTCTTTACTTCTTTGTCCCTACATCCATCTGAATATGATTTCATGCCTTGGCATATCTAATACACTATCATCCTTGTTACACGTTTTAGTTTACAGCTATTTTTACGTGCGCATGTGCGGTAAGGTTGCCTTGGGCTTATGCATGCATTGGCGTATGAAAGAATAAAGCAATTGTTAGTCAGCGCTTGTGTCGTACGTTTCTTTTCTTCCTGAGTGTCTTGTGCGTTTTTCGCTGTAATTTTAGCCTCAGGACTCTGGTCACGGTGTAAGGTATATAACGTTATTCTGGTTCAACCGTCTTTTTTTTTTTTTCCTCCTGTGGCATAAGCCTACAAGAGCCAAAGCGTTCCTACTAGCTCGCCCCACCACGAGCCACGGGACGCTCTTCTTTTTCACTGGCAGACTGGCCACGAGTGGCGCAGCGCTACAACCACAAAATGAAAAACTAGCGTGGGTCGCCAGCGATACGACGGAAACGCAGCGCGGGCAACGATGCAGCACGGCCAGCATCTCGCATAATTTTAATTTCGCCGCGTTTCGTGCGTTATACTCAACGCTGCGTGCGTTTGTATTCTGCCGTTAATATACTGGAGAACGAATGACGCATGGCGTAATTAATAAAGAAAAAACAAAGACGCATGGCGTAATTGTCTTAGTGCTCGTTCACACAGCCGTCAAACCACCCGTCGCGTCACCGTCACGTCAAAAAAACGTACAGCAGACGCGACGTAGCAGTGTACGAACAGACGACGGCGTTTGCAGCGTCGACAGCAGCACGTTTTTGTGCAGTGTTGACCGACTGATGCACCAAAATAGGAATTGTCCATGCAGCTCAAATGGTTCGCTGGCGACTGATGCTCTCCCGACTCCGCTGTGCTCTCCTCCTCGCACCACAAACACACACACAAAAGCAACCAGTGACTTGTCCCCCCGTTTTATGGCCCATTCAGTCAGGCGCGCGTTCAGTGTTCCAAGGCCATGGACCCGGGGGCCGTATACTAGACGCGTCGCTCTTCTCAGAACTCGGAACTCCAAACGTAAACTGATTTCTGATTTCTGATTGGTCCGTTTTCCAGGGGCGGGGCTCCGTCCCCGTGCCAGCGACGGAAACGTAGAGCACTGCTCTACGTCGCCGTCAACCGGTTTTGCCGGAGAAAACGTCTCGGAAATCCTCTCCCCTGACGGAAATCGGTGCCGTGACGGTGACGTGACGGGTCGTTTGACGGCTGTGTGAACGAGCCCTTAGACAGCGCGCTGCGGAGCGCCGGGTCGTAGGTTCGAATCCTCGGTCGCGCGCTTCAGAATTTTTTTCTTCTGAATTATTTTTATTTGTGGCTTTTATGTATATATACTTACATATACAGCCATACATATACATACATACATACATACATACATACATACATACATACATACATACATACATCCGGGACATGGCGGCGACGGCAAAAATCCGCCGAAAGCGTCTATATGATTGCTATCGCAATAATATATCTTGACTCTATCCAGACAATGTGACACTTATGTATTACAGCGAAAGCTGTTATGAGATGATTTCTCCGGCCGTTTTTGGCGCCGTAGTTGTCCCCCGCCGCCGCCGCCGCCGGTGTCCGTAACCAGTATCGCTCGAAATAAGAAAAAAAAAAATAAATAAGAAAAAAATTCCAGGATGGAACCAGGTTCGAACCTGGGCCCTCTGCGTGGGAGCCCAGTATTCAACCTCTGAGCCATGCCGGTGCTTGAAACTGCTTTGCAAAAAGGTCCTATACAGGCTTCATGTCGGGAAGGAACCACATTAGCATATGCAATATAGCGTGGTAGAAGATTAAAATAAGCACCAAGCATCGCACAACGCGAATTCTGTAACCAGGCGTCAAACAATTGCGAATTGCGCAACGAGTAGGTTGTTGAATGCTTCCAACCCATTACAAAAGGGCTCTGCCATAATTCTTCATCGTCATCAGGCGCAGAATCAACAAAGTGCGCATAATCCCTTACATGCGTTTAGCCGGTACCAACGCTCTCTGTAGAATGACGAAAAATGGCACAGTGCCTGCTGCCCTACTTCTAAAAAATTACAATTATTTATAGCGTAGTGGGTTCCTCGCAAGTGCACTTGTATTGGTTGCCAAGGAAGCCCATAAGCGCATGATCCATTACCTCGAGGTCTCAATAAAGTTCTTCGCCCCCCCCCCCCCCCCCGTCTCTCTTCCACGTCAACGTATACAGCATGACGGGAGAGGGAAATAGCGACCGGGCGTCACCCAATGCAAATTACATAACTGGTGGGCCGTTTAAAGATTCCAACCCATTACAAAGGGCTGAGCCATAATTCTTCATCGTCATCAGTCGTCACGTCAACAAAGTGCACATAATGCCTTACAGACGTGTAGCTGGTGCCTCGCTTCTCCATAGAATGACGAATAATGGCTTAGTGGGTGCTTCCCAACTTCACAAAAATTTTGATTTGTAGCGTAGTGAGTACCTTTCTAGTGTACTTTTATTGTAGCCCCAAGAGAGCTTAACGGGCTCTAGAAACGCCGCTCTTCCAGCTTTCGCTGTGACTGTGCTGCGGTTTCAGCGCAGGCCTGGCCTTTTATTTCCCTTAGTTCATCAGTTCAGTACCACAAAAGCATTTACGAAGCCTTTTCTTATTGCAGGTGTGGTCACTTTCCCAGGATCTCGGAATATAACGGAGTATTATTTATCGAATGTCAGGCCTTGTGGCTTGCATTGACACAGCGGCCACTCTATTCATGAACATGCGTGACAGTGTCATATCGCTCGTACTCCCTTAGCGCTGCGCAGCTAGGCCAAACAACCTACAAGTCATCGGCAAATGATAAAAAGATGCACGAGTAAAGAACTGACGCGGCTGGCTTGCAAAATTTGGTAGGGCGTGGAGAGGCAGATAAACGGTTGGGTTGTATGGAGCCGTGTAAGCCCTGCGGTGTGCGCCACGCGCCGTTGTTGTACGTCAGCACGAAGGGCGGTGCACTATACCTAATCGTCTACTGTCACGCGCGCATGCCGAGCTGTGAGTGCGGAGCCAGCTGTCAGACGTAAGCTTGCGTACACGCAGCAAGGGAGTGGAGGCTGCTTGCCTCCCGTCTCACCTCCACTTGTCACTTCACTGTCACGCGCGTGTCAGCGCGAAAATTTACAAAGTTTAGTCGGTCACGAGCAAAAAGCGTGGTCGTAAAGTGTTCCCGCGTGCACTATCCTTGTATGCGACCGTCAGAGCGGTCGATATTGCTCCCTTACTTCCGGTATGCCGAGAGGCCTAAATTCCTCATGCAGCGTTTCGCGATGCTTCCTTCTGCGAGCATTGGCAAAACCTTAGTGCTTCCGTTCGTCCTCATACCGGTGCAACTAGAGTCTCTTTTACCGCCCCCATGCATGTAATAACAATGGTATGCGCTGGAGACAGTTTTCTGAAAAGCTTTCTCACAGTAGTGAACCTTTTAAGGGTGTCTTATAAATCAATATTTAGGACCCTTCTCTGTTAAAGTACCAATTGAAGAATACATTCTTAGTGCGTGCTACACTTGCGACAGTACATTATACATTACTTTGTATATTGTACGTTATACATTGTGCATTATACATTGTACATTATACATTGTATTGTAGATTGTACATCATATTTTTGGGGCCAACTTATATCACTCTGAACGCAAAACGGATCGCAACAGCACTCGTGTTGTGTGCTTCGCTTCCTAAGTCCAGTCTTCGGACGTTTTTTTTTTTCTTTTTCCTTCGAAGTTACACCACTCTTAAAACACAACTCCTTCTAGCTTTCCCATTATTTTTCGTGCGCGAAATGCTACCGAACACACGCGCCCTGAGAGCGTTGTTTCACCCTACTCCATTCATTACTACATTTTTTGGCCCATTTCTACATAGACACCTTTCATTTCTCTCTTTTTTGATTTCAAGTGCATCAATAACGACGACAGTTATTCACTGATCATTTGTCTACCGGCTTCGCTCTATAGAAAACTCTATTTTTCCCGAGTTTTATCCCCATCCCCTTCTTGCTTGCAGTGCACCACGACTTTTTTTTTTTTTTCACTTTAGGCCATCAGCATGAGTAACTCGTGTTTTCTGTTCTCGCAGCCTGCTGTCTGTGAAATTTTCTGTGTAATCTTGACCCCAACCTTGGTCGGCATTTCATTTTGCCACCAGAGTGGAGAACTGTTGATCTATTGGCAGTATAAAGTACTCTTGTATTTTGTCCTCACATGAAAAGAGACAAGTAATAGTAAAACAGTTTAATGTCAAATTCATGAGCCGAGTTCCATCGACGCCCGTTCTGCAATATTTAAAAATTAAATAGAGTATTTGAAATAGATTGCTGGGGCAATATGCACGACATGACCGTCAGTATATGCAACGAGCTATATAAATGGCAGGACGAAACGCCATATAATTTCGCAACAAGTATAAGGGAATGGGGATCTTCAAGATTGCTTAGCTACATAGGCACAACCGTCCAAATCTTTAGCTATCCTGCGCGAGCGCCGAATTTTTTTGTGCGTCAGCGCCGTACGACGGAGCCAAGTTGCAAACAGGGCGAGAGTAAGCGCATGCCCACGAAGCGCGCTCAGCTGGGCCCATCTACGGCTTGGTCGTTCCTTCGTGAGAACGTCGCCCCGCATTAACTCACTTCAGACGGACCGACAGCCCATCTTGTCCGTATCTTACGTTCCGAAGATCAGCAAGCAACCGAGAAAATGAAATCCGCGGATACGTCACACGCCCCTGCGCATGATCCAACATTTGTCAGCTTATCTTATGCGCGGGGGCGTGTGACGTATCCGTGAGTTAATGCGGGGCGACGTTCTCACGAAGGAACGGCCAAGCAAACGATGGGCCCAGCTGAGCGCGCTTCATGGGCATGCGCTTACTCTCGCCCTGTTTGCAACTTGGCTCCGTCGTACGGCGCTGACGCACAAAAAAGTCGGCGCTCGCGCAGGATAGCTAAAGGTTTGGGTGGCTGTACATGCATATACGTTACATATAGTTTTATATATGCAGTTTTATATATGGAGGCTATCTTATAGCGCAGAGTAGCAAACCAGATTTTCTGCTCTGCTTAACCTTCCTACTTTCCTCCTTTCGACACCCTATATGTAGTTACATTAGCCGTTATGAAGAAACATGATATAGGGAATTTCTTGGGTATCATTGGCGGTGAACGTAGTCCAATTCTGACGGTCTGTAGTGCATGGCCTAGTGCATGGCCTAGTGCATAGACAAATCAGAGCGGTGTGAGAAGACCGATGGTTATAACTGAGGGGACGAACATATCTACAGCGTTTACAGGTTTCCATATAAGTCACGCGTCCAGTCCTTCTAACAACGGTGCAGTATTCTACAAAGCCAATCGAGAACATTGCCAAACTGCCAAGGGTCCAACGAAATAACATATTTTGATAGATAGCAATGGTTGGCCATGTCACGGGTTTCATGGCACGCTTTCTACAATTTTCGCTTACATCTTGGTTAGTGAAAATTCATCCGCCGTTTTTATAAGGCACATATTTTCTTCGCCGCTGATCTGCTTTGGGCATCTGATAACGTCATAGTATTTGTTACACTGAATGATTTACTAATAGACTGCAAACCATCCGAACTAGCATTAGAGGATAAACCTTCAGTTGGACTCGATGTCCAGTAATTATTTGATAAGGATACCTGGGTATTCGGTAATAGACGCTCAAAATAGTTCAGTAGTGTTTCCGTGCGCCGTGGCTTGACTAGCGTTATCTAATGCGGGACCTCTTCCTGTGCGTACGCTTTTTCATTTTGACAAGCGAAATCGATGTCGCGGTGAGTTCGCCATGAAAAAAGAAAGTATGCCTATTACAGCAGCCGAACATTTATCTGAGGAGACCGAGCTGAATACAAGCCGCTTCGTTCCCGGTAGTTTATTATGGCGTCGGTAATATTCGTGAAACAACGCTAATTACATGTAAGATAACACGGCTCCTGCATGACGACGCGCCTCGACATTTGCGACCAGCATGCGTACAAATTTCAGTGAGCGTATATAAAAGAGTGAGTGGGCGCGGTGTGTTTCCCGTGGGCAGCGTGCGTAACACAGCGACCCGCGCTTATCTTCGAGGAGGGCCTGGCATATTGGGTGCACCACCACAACGGACGGAAAGCGTCACCTCTATCGGAAACTCTTATCGGGCAGTTGCTGCGGGTATATAGACACTCAATTAATGCGTACTTTACCAGGTGGGGGGCTAAGATCGCTAAGAGCCCTCCTCGGTCTGTTGCGCGGCCTGTTATAGCACCCGCCACTGTTCAGTCAGCGTCTCCGCGAGAGCGGGCACCCCGGCCGTGCTCGGACGCCTCTGGCAGCCCGTTCGCGAGCAGTTGCTCTCCTCTCAACGGCGACAGCGCTCGCCACTACATCCGGGGCGACGTGCGCTGCATGCGAAATGCGCGCGCGTTCCGAGGTGCAATCTGCAGGCGATGCCGACGAGCTCTAATCTCGCCACCGAAAGCGATGCCCCCGATCAAGATGTGCGCGGTGCACTTTCTTCCTGCCGCCACCCCCCTCCTACCCTTCCCCGGTTATTCGCGCTTCAAGCAAAGTAGAAGCGAAAACAAACATCAGCCTGCCCGTCTCTCCTTAATGGAGTTTAACAACTCGGCAAGGCGCTTATTGCTAAGGGTTGGCGTGGAACCTTTCATTTGACTCGTATAGGCGCATTATATGGCATTTCCGTTTTACAGAGGGGCGTCCGGCCGACCGTGTGCTGCATAAATGAGAAATGGCCAATATCTAAGCTCAATCTTCCATGTTAGCGTCTTTTCGATCCTTTTCTTTTTGTTTTTTTGTTTTTAAACACTCATGTCTCGTTTCATTTGACGCATAGGTAATGAATTGGTTGAAGATAAGTTCAAACTTACCTGGTGGAGCCGCCTTCTCACGGGATCGCGTACTCGGCGCAGCGTGTATATAGAAAATCATGTTAGACGAGCACGCCGTTTAGTTAGGCCACCGGTACGCGAATATCCAAATGCATCCGCTCTGTTTGCTTCTTAAATGCTGTCCCGCAAACAACGCTGTGTATTATAATATTAAGTATTGTCATTGCCCTACACTATACATATGTGCCATAGCTGAGGCTTTTGAAGTGTCCATAATAAGTTAAAATGTTCTGATGCTGACTGGAGCATCTCCAGATTACAGTGAAGAAGAAAAAAAAGTGATGGGCGCTGCAGGAGCGAAGGAATCAGTGCAACCTTTTACTACTGCCAGTGGTGACACAGGTTAACTGTTCACGTTTTGTTAAAATGTCATGTGCCCATTTAGAACACATGTAGTTAGAGAAAACGAAGCACCCTTTTATAATGCAGGTTTTAAAGATGGTGAGACGCTTGGGTTTTTTCTTATCCTGATGTCGATTTCATTCACAAAAGAAAACACAGAAAAAAAAAAACGTTTTCCTAAGCCACAGATAAAGCTCTGAAGGCGTCCTCGATGCGCACAGCTTTTTCTTGATTTATCATCCTTGAGTATTTCTGGTTGCCTTCGATATTCGGTCTTGTTTTACAACACTTGATGTGTGCGTATATAGTACCTTCATGGAGTTGGGAGTGATTGCGGCTTGCGTTCAATACGCGCCGCGGACCACTGGCGTGAAGGGATTTCCATAAGATTCTTAAGTTGTAATTGAATGCTCGCTGTCACGTTTTATATTCTTTTATTTCTGTGAGCATCACAATATATTGACGTTTTTGCGTTGCACCAATCAGTGCAGACAACTATAGTTAGTTTATAACTGACGCATATACTTACTAAATGTTCACCACCTTAAACGAATATAAAAGCACGTGAAACAATACACATAATCATATAAGACCGGAACACCGTACGTTTCATCTGGTTTATACTGGGCAGGCAGGCAGGTATATCTGAGAAGCTGTTTCAGTGCGCCAAGACAAGAACTTTCGAATGCGCTAGATAAACTTGACTCGCAGGCAAGAGAGATATAAAAAGAAAACAGTTGAAACAGTAACGACGAAGGCGAGCCACACCATAAAACTGTCCTTAGTTTTATTATACCCATGTATATCTATATATTATAAGAAAAACACTGACTGCATTAAGAACTGTCATTTCAATGTCACAAACAGTTCCTGGTCCAAACATTCTCCCACTGAGCAACGTTCCCTATAAATGTTTCAGGCTAGCTCATGCTCATAAGACGTGAAACGGCCAATTATAGGCTCAAATCATAGAAAGGAACACATAGGTACACAAGAAAGAATGAGTTCACGTAATCATCTTGGGTGTACGGCCGATGGCCCATAACGCAGACGCCAGAGATACAGACTCGAACTATGGATCCTATACTCTGTTTCGACGATCTTTCAACTAAATAAAAAACGCAATATAATTAGACCAAGGACCGCACGCAGCTTTGAAGTACGTGCGAAAACAAACACGAAAGTTTAGTTGGACACTTCAGCCGGGGCCGCGGCCTGTGTCGAATTAAACGTTATTGCTTGTGTTCGCATACGTACACCAATATAGCTACGCTTCTTCGTGCAATTAATTGACGGTTCCAGAGAAGAAATTTCACATACTAGTCGGCATAGAAAACATGTTTACATTGAAGATGTAAGAATGAGGGCACTGAAATTTGCTAGTTGATACATGGTGTATAGCGACGACAAAACACAGTGCAGAGGAAGCGTTATCGTGTTCGGCACAATTTGACCCTGCACGAAGGACAATCAAGTTCAACTCGTTCGGGTGCCCCACCGCAAACATCGTCAACACAATAGAATAACGGCTTATACATCGATACTATGAGTTTGATTAATAGGAGTTTATCGTATAGTGTGAACGCTATAACAGTGAACTTGCGATATGGTAGACGCATACATCACGCTTTACAGATTTTTCAGTCGGTGAGGAGGCGCGCTCTATTACCGCTCTCACAAGCCAGGTTTGAATGTATACGAACAGAGCGCTCGGTTAAATTTGAGAAGAAATGCGGCCTTATAAGTCGTGCGGAGTGGTATATACACCATAAAAGTTCTCATTACAATGACACCTCGGCATTTCTCGATCACGCGAAAAATTGAGCTGTGTCACACCTTCGAGTGAAGCTCCGCCAATATCAAAATGAAGAAAAAAAAATACATTCACCTATCGCTTATTTCTCCCATATTTTAATCCTCACGAGCACCTGCGCAATGAATTTTCGCCATCATGAGAAGTCAGATTGCAATGAGGAAGAAAACCTGCTCGCATGCCAGGTAATCAAGTCGATATCTCATACGCTTCTCAATTATTTGTCTTCTCAGCTCGGCTACCTTCGTATAGAACATATACACATCTATTTAAAACATTCTTCGCTGTGCGAGATGTAGCCCTCTTTCTCTTCGATACCTTCTGTTCGTTCATGTTAGTTTCCCCTGACCATTTCAAGACCAGATATCTGCTATCTCTGTGGCTGTAGATCTTTAAGTTCTTTCGTATATTTTGCCAAACTGCGCGCGCGTGATTAAAGTTTATTCTTAGTGTGGAGAAATAGAATCTGTGGATGAGATAGAGAGGAATCCACCACGAGCGGCTTTTTTTTTTTTCTTTTGCAAGCGTAGAAGTATAGACTTTTTCAAAGGATAGAAGGATCACCTCCTTCCGGGAGTGTTGCACGGGAGTACAGAAGCTGACATCGCAGCCTCGGCAGTGCACTTTTTGGGGGGTGACGTATATTAACAACAGCCTGGAGGGGAATACGGCGGCTCCGACGGAGCCTTCGTTGACAAGGTGCATAGGCGATTTTGAATAAACTTTACGCTAATACTTGGGTCGCCTTCCATGTTGTCGACGCTAAGTGTCAACTGAAGTGAGCATGTTCGACGGCTCTTCCGGACAGCGGATTCAACATGAGTACACATTCCTTTTATACATACGCTGAGAAACTCTTCATAATCTCCATGCATGGCGGCTGTATATATACTCTTAGTAGGCAGTATTTTCTATGACGAAGCAAAAAGCACGCGAATTGCTATAGATAAAACTCGGCAGAGCTTCGGTATTGCATCATTGTGGCTCTTCGATGCGAAACACAAACTTTAGTGCTGTTTTCATGTGAAATAACTTCTCATTTTCCACACTAATGCGTCCTCACTAACGTGACGCCTAGTTTAATGGTCGACATGAGAGCTGTATAAAGTTAGTTCTTTAATTTGACGTTACTGAACTTAGGTGCCTTTATATTTCCGAATGTCTATAATAACGAACACGAGACGAGCATTTTTATCTTTAGCCCTCGCAACAGCTGCCAAACTATGCTGCTTCCGTCACGTCGTATAGTGGTCTGTATTAGACCTTGCAAACGGAAGGTTGCAAGGAGTAACGCTGTGCAGTTCTCATTTAGTTCAGCGAAACGTACTTCAGCTGAGGTTCAAGGTTCTGCATTCACTTAACCTCATATGTGTCTTCATAAGTGTTACATCGTGAGTGTGTTGTCCACGAACGACCATCCATCTATAAACATAGTTCGGCGATACCATGAACCGTATACATAAGAAGTGTAAGGAACAAAGTGTGCATGCCCTTGAGATGCCGGCAGGCCAAATCCCGTAGATGCAAATTCCTTAACAGTCTCGGGGAAAAGCTGAGAAAAAAGGGTTCCCCAAGGAGGCACGAAATGCTAAAAGGAAAACAAAAGTTATAATAATAATAATAGGAATTCGGGCTATGAGGATAAGCGACAGAAGCGAAAGCTTGTCTCCTCACACTCGCCATGCGGAACGTGTGTCGTTCAAACGCACCGGGAGAATTTCAGAAGGCGCACTCATTCATTTTTACAGCGTTAGCTATCAACGTTCGACGTGCTGGGTGCGAGCATCGCCGGGGAGAGCAATCGTGTTAAAACCGGTCTTACGACACGTCCGTTGTGGTCGACGCGCAGCGTGGAGAGATTGCGATCGCCGGCGACACGTGTTTGGAATGGCCGAGCACCGGCGGCATGCGCCGCGAGCAGCGCAGAGAAGCACTGCGCGCTAGTGATTCTCCGTCTGCGACACTCACGCGACGCGGCCAGCGGTGCTGCGCTGACGGGACGCGACCCTGGACACCGTCACTCACCTGCGAAGATGCGGGGTAGGAGTATCCGAATTGGCCGTAGGACATCTACGTGCCGGCCGTTATCGAGAAGGTGCCGGGAGCCCCAACTTGGGCTCGTCAGTCTTGCTTGCTGCGCGGTCGGCGGCCGAGTTCTCTCGGCGACACCTGGCGCATGGAAGTCTTACTGGCAGCCAGAGGCGCGTGGCCGGCAGCAAGCTCGGGCCACTAGGATGGCAGCAATATAAAAAGAATGCCCAGTCACTGAAGCTCTTGTCAAGTAGAGGATGCACTGGGAGCCGAGTCCGGACACCGACGCGACATGGGGATAAAACTCTGGCCGCCAACTAAACCGAGAACCAAGTTACCGTGTCGCGCGGTGTTGTTCCTCCGAGAGGGGGGTAGCGAGGGGGGAGGCAAGGGGCGGGGCGTCGCCTCGAGCGCTCTTTGATTGACGCCGCACGAGGCAAAGCCACGCCTCGGGCGCGCTTGACTGACGGCCGGCAAACCGCAGGCCCCGCCCACGCCTGTCGCCCGAGACCGCCCACGCAGCAGCGGCGGCGCGGTGTTTGTGCGTCCGTCGGCCTCTGTGGCGGCAACGCGAGGTCTCGATGCTTGCGCCATGGGTTCGGGAGGGAAGCGCGAACGGCGTGGTGGGAGAGGGAACAAGAAAATGAAAAGTTGGGATTTGCGGTTCTTTGCTGAGCCTTGCGCTGCCGCCCGTCTGGCGTACAATGCGTACAAGGTGTCAAGGGCATGGCTGATAGAGTACAGAGCTTAGGCTTTCGCGCGGCTGTGCGCTGTTTCTTCTCACGTAGCCTGCACCACGGAGTTGATGGTTCAACAGTGGGGCTGCGATGCCCTCTCGGTTGGCTTCCCCACTGTTCTTTTTTTTTTTTCTTTGCGGGAGTTCCTGCGCCCTCAAGTGGTACAAGCTCGGGTTTTTGTAGGGCAAAAGAGATCAAGTGCGAAAGCAGAGTTGCCCGCACTTGTAGGTAGCGTGTAGAAAGCATGTCCCGCGTAGGATATGGCGCTCCCGTTCTACCCCTGCGAATGCTGCGACCTTATCGAAATCGCGCCGTTTTCTGCAAACAGTGCCCGCGTATACAGGGCGGCTTTGTACTCCAGGCGATGCATGGGAACAAGGTTTTTTTTTTACTTTTTTATTTATTTTTTATGCATATTTGGCTCTTTTGTACCGGCGCTCTCGCTACTTTGGTCATTGCACCTTTCGGGTTAATTCAGGTTAGTTTATATTTTTGCTGCATCCGACCTAAGGTTTCAAAATATTAGCGCGTAATTCAACTTATCTTTACATTAACAGGGCAGAAAATGACCTGCCGTTATTTACAGGGTACAATTCCGCATACACACAGGTGCTCAGCAGCTTTTGACCCCCAGCCCGTTATAGGACTCGGCAGTTTCAGAAAGAGTATGATAGTACTAAAATATTTAATACAAATCAAACGGTCCTGTTTTTAATCGATTGGTGTCTTCGATACGAAAGTCTCATATTTGATTTCATGGTGTACTATATGGTACGGTCGAACATATGGTCGAATCTTCCATATGCTAACCATGTGCAAAAATGGCCGATGCGTGCCGTGTGCTAGTAGCTTAGAATAAGCCGAATTGGTTCTGAAATTGAATGTTTTACACCTGTATCGCGAGTGTTGCTTCACTTTTGTGTGTTTTTAGTTATTTTCTTCCTATATAGCGAAGGACGAAACTATACGGCCTTTGATTCGATATTTGAAGCCCGTATTTTTCGATTATTCGCATTCAATTCCATTAGAAAATATCGCGATTTGAATACCTGTAACTTAAAGAGGTCATGATAGTGACAGCTGTAAACCAGTACAGGAAATATTCTTAACCGCGTATGCCACGCAAGTTAACAGGGTTAATCTACTAATGTAAACCCTACATATGTAGTTATCGTACGAAGATAAAATATACGCTGCTCGGCGATCCCATCCTCCATTCTCGGAAATTAACAAAATCATTTCACAAACATTAGAGGTGTGCGTAAGCACACCGTAGACAATGGCAAAATATGGCATTTAAAAATCGCTAAATTTGTTCTGTACTGTTAAAGTAAAAAGGCAAGCATTGAAGTTCACTTTTAATGCATGCACTAAGCTGCGTCCGCATTGTATACATTGATTTAGGTGCACATTGAAGAACGCCAGGTGGTCAAATTTGATCCAGAGTCCTCCACTATGGTATGCCGTGAGCCTCATAAACACATCGTGGTGACTGTGAGCAGGTAAAGCCGGATAATTTCATTTGTTTTGTGTCCTCGTTGACGGCAGTGGTTTGGAAATTGTGTCCTGAGAAGCAGCGACTCGCTAACGGTCCGCCATTTTTTTTTCGTTATATATATATATATATATATATATATATATATATATATATATATATATATATATATATATATATATATATATATATATATATATATATAAGCAGATAGAAGCAACTGTGCTAGAAAATGGGGTGCACTCTTCGAATGACATCAACGTATCCTATGGGTAATACAGATGGAATGAACCGGCATCGGTTTATGAGAATGTCCCGAAGCGACTCAAGCTACGAGAGACGCCGTATAGTGGAGGGCTCCGGATAATCTCTAATAGCTGGGGTTCTGACACCACACATTACGCGGGCATCTAGCGTTTCGCCTCCATCGAAGTGCGACCGCCGAAACTGGGATCGAACTCGCGTACTTTGGGTCAGCAGTAAAACAAGGTAACCGCTGTGACAAGCGGCGGACAAAATTGAAATCTTCGTAGTGTTGATATCAGCGTGTTGCTGCATGGCGTTAATGTCTCGTACGCGCACTGGGGATGGCTTAAAGGCATGAGATGATTGCTATATTAGGACGTATACAGTAGCTTTGCGCCTTGCTGTTCAGGTGTTGTATGCTCGACTTGCTTGACTTGTGGCGACGCGTATGTAATACAACCGGACCGACGCCTCATACATAGGCTTCAGTGAGCCAGCAAAGGGCCAATTTACACCTACCTATTATGATACACTGCTGTAGTAGCAGGTAAACAAAAGATCGACAGATCCCACGCCTTGTGAGAATCGGTTTCATGCGAAGCAGCCAGCGAGTAGCTGTCCACGCTGCATTTTTGGCTTTTAGCCAAGCGTTACGACGCATTTTTGTAAGTGGAGTAGTTGCGTGCAAACCGTGGCCTTACCAGGCACGTCGACTACACTGCCGCTTAAAGGGTAACTTATGGTGTGATATAACGTCAGCACTCATGTTAGAGCAGAGACGTCAGTTTTATCGAAACGAAATGCATGCTACTGTGGCATGATGCAATATCATTCGTTAGCGTATTCCTGCGGGGTCAAGCGACGCTTAACTATACACTCTAAGCCGAAACTGGGCAAAATTGGACTAACGGCAGTCGTTAAACCAAAGGATCAACGGTTCGTCCAACAGGGTGTAAATGCGAGGCAGTGCGTGTCGTGCGCAAACGCCCGTCAAGAAGGGGACCAACGGGGGGTGTAACTGCGCGCCGATCGCCTGCTGCCGCCCTGTCCGGGCCTGTCGGCTAGCACACGATCACGAGTTATATGGCTTACACGCCAGAGTGAAAGCGAAGCACTATTACAACGAATAGAAGCAGTTATGAGAGTCAAGTTCAACTCGCGCCGGCGCACACAGCAAGCGAGAGCGCTCACCCACGTTTCTTCTCTACGAGCTGCCGGACCGAAACAAGCGCAAGCCTTCGAGCCCGGACACCGCGGATAACTCGCTTCAATGTACTGAATTGGGAAGAACTACGAAGAACACTGCCAGCGCTAACAAAAGTAAGCTGTTCGTCAGAGGTTGTATTCCCGCAGAGTCAGCGGCTACAACTACGAAGCGATACGAAGTAGGCTTCGCTACGTCGTCGGCACCAAGCCGGCCGGCGGCCGGTGAGAGTTCGTTGCCGGTGCAGGTGAAAGAAACGTTGCGCAGAATTTGTTTCGCAGAGAATAATGTCTTCTGGAATAAAGTACAATCCAATCTGTGTCTTTCTCTCCATGCGACAACTGTTGTCAAACATCTAGCGTGAAGGCGAGCGCCGATACGAATCAACGTGCGGCCGGCGGTGTACAGCGAGCGACTTACGAGCACGGTGAAAGAACCGTGCCTGCGCGCCGTGTCGTCGTTGTAGGTATACATACATCTACATCACTCTGTAAGACGCCGCCGACAGCGGACATCTATTTTTCGTTTGTATGTAAAATAACGACAACGAGAATTGCACAGGAGACGAATGTTGTGATCGCCAGCGGTCGTTTAACTCACAGCCGTGCTCCTCGTAAAGGCCTAGTGACGTTGTCGGCAAGAAGCCGGCATTGGCGGTACGCCCACTGCTTCGCCGGCGTTCCTGCATAAGTGCCGCTTCTATGCTTGTGTGTGAATAAGTGCATTTTACGGATTTGTGCACCAGCATTGCTAACGCTGGTTCGGCCGACACGATAGAGTACCAGCTGATAATTCGAATTCGCTGACTGAAAGGAGGGTTAAACGTCCGGCGGGTTCATATTAAAAGATCGGTGTGTTGCGGTGCTACCATTGAGCCCACGAAAGTTTACACTTACGCTGCGAATGTTTATTGTTTTATTACTTCGAACAGAAGTCTGCCACCAGCACCACATGGGAGGTCAAGATACTGTGCCTATATATAGCCGATGGTTGCTTTTTAGCTGTGTAGCGCGGGCGGTAGGTATGTGTGGTGTTTAGATTGCAATGGTTGTGTGTGGTTGTATGTCTGTGCACTGTGTCTGTGTGGTGTATGTCTGTGCCTCAAATAATGCATCATTCAATGCCGATTCATTTGGAAATAACAAGAATTACGCCGACATAGCGAAGAACCGCCATCTTTTTTTTTTTTTTTCTCAGTTAGTCCCGACGGTTCAACTGTTAGACCCTCGGGAGCATTCTACGAGGACCAACATTTAAACCCACTGGAGTAAGTGCTAGAGAGTAAAAGTTGAACCCCTGTAGTTACTCCTGCAGTTGGTCCAAAAATGGTTCAAAATCTGTGGCAGCCCATTTAGACCCCTGAAGGACCAATGCCATACCCCATTTTGGTCCTTTTTGGCTTAGAGTGTTGCTTAATCATAGGAATACATATGTAATGTTTATTGAACTGCTTTAAAAGAGGAGCCAGTACTGCAGACTCAAATGACGTTAACCCGACATGGCGCCTGTATCATAGCATTACGTAATGTTTATTGCCTTCTTATCAAATTAGATAGCCAGCACTGCAACCACATGACGTCGCACTGACATTACGCCTGCATATGGTCTTTTTCCAGAGCAGTTTCAAGACCTGGTATGGCTGTGGTATAGAATGCCTGTCTGCCACGCAGAATGCTTGGGTTCGATTCCTGCTGGAGTCCTGGATTTTCATCCTTTGCATTCGTCGGATCAAAAGTGCCGATATCGGTTTTTGTTAACGCTCTCGCATTTATATTACCATTGTCTGTTCCCGCCGTTCCCAGGAAGATATAAACTGTCAATCACCTGTGGCGCCTCCCACTGGTCTTCCGGATTTTCTTGGGTGCTCTGTTCGTCTATGGGCGGAATACTTGGGTTGTTTCGGCATCCCCATACCATGTGGTAAAGGGTGTTAGCACTCTCCGGGCAGTATCTACAGTTCCTACTGAAGTTGCCGGGGTACATTGCGTAAACCCTGAGGACCAGCTCCGACTGGTGGACAGGGCTCTGGCATCAGCTGCAAGCCATGGCTACCTGGAATAAGGAAGTCACCCACCTCTGGGCGAAGAGAACGCGCGCCTGGTCAGACAATAAAGTTTAATTCTCTCTCTCTCTCACCTGTGGCGCATACCCGCATATCACGCCCGTGGCGTGCGGGTATGTGCCACACGTGCCTGGACGAAAGGGCTTGACGATGTACGCGACAGGATTTTCATGTTATACATGTCGTGACCAAACAGTCATATTCGTTAACCCCTCTTACCCTCCCATGCCAGTTTTGGTCTGCATCAAGCTAAGGAGGCGATCGCGAGAACACCCAGACGTAGGCGGCTAGATAGACAGATAGACAGATACGTAGATAGAAACGCTCAAAGTGCCTGTGGTTCGCTAAGAAATGCCTCGCATTTAAAAATTAAGGCAGCTTTGCACTAGTGGTGCCAAGCCTGAAGGAAGTGCGCAGCTCGGCGGCCTTCTCTGTTTCTCTTTAGTTTTCTATTTCATTCTTCCTCTCTTTTTTTTTCTTTTTCTCTCTTCTCCTTGTTTTTCTGTCATTTTTTCTATCTATCTATCTATCTATCTATCTATCTATCTATCTATCTATCTATCTATCTATCTATCTATCTATCTATCTATCTATCTATCTATCTATCTATCTATCTATCTATCTATCTATCTATCTATCTATCTCTTCCTTTCTCTCTCTATTTCTTTCCCTCGCTTTCTTTTATTCTCTCTTTCTTTCTCTGTCTGCCTTTCTTTCTCTCTTTCTCATTCTTTCTGTGCTATGCTTTATCTCTCTCACCATCCTCATTTCCCTCCTCCTCACGACCTCACCCACACTTTCCTATTCCCTTGCTATACTATACTATACAAGACTATGGTATGCTCCGCTGGCGTGCCTGGATAGCCGAGTGGTAACGACGCTCGCCTTCGGATAGTGGGTAAACGGGTTCGAATCCCGGCTCGCCAAGAATTTGCTGTTTCTCTTTCTTTCGACACCGCTCTTTCTTTCTATCTGTCTTTCTCTCTTTCCTTATCTATCTGTACTCGTTCTCTCACCCATCAGTGCTATTGCATCCAGCGCCGGACAAATCGGCGCACGGGTTCTGGGGGCGATGCAGAAGAAGAGGAAGAAAAGAGCGCGTGCCCGTTCAATTCGATGATCATTTCTGTTCAACCATCCCGGACCAATGCTCCTCTTAAACAGCTCCGCCGTTAACGTTAAAATTTTGCAGGCATGACAATGCCGCTCACCTATTCGGATAAGCTGACACATACACAGAGAAATCAGTAAGGCTCTCCGCTTTACAAAAAAAAAAGGAAAAAAATATTGGGCAGCTACGCACTAGTGGTGCGAAGACTGAGGAAACCGCGGAGCTGGTGGCGTTCCCCTCCTCCTTTCCATCCTCCTCACCTTCACTTCCTTTTGCCACGCCTTGCTATACTATACTATACAAGACTATGCTACGTTTTACCCTCTCCCCTCCTCATTTCCCTCATCCTCACCCCACTCCCCTCTTCCTCCCCCTCACTTCTCTTTCCCACCCTCTTCCTAGACTGTACTATACAATGCTATGCTATTTATTTATTTACAGATTACCGACATCGCCACAGAGGCATTACGTATGGGGAGGGGGGGACAAAAACATAACTGGTAAAAAAAGAAGTCGTTGCACACACACATATATATATATATATATATAAACACATATACAAAGAGCACTGTAACGTTATCAAAAGAAAACATAAGTATAGTTGAACAAATACATTTTCAAGACACTTGGTACACACGTTTGTTAATTCAAGAGCGATGTCACAACAAAGAAAAAAAAATTAATCAGTATCTGTTACATTTACTAAGTGACTTGTTAAACTATTTCAATCTCGTAGATTTAGGAAAGAACGAGTAGAAAAAAGTGCTGGTTCTGCGTTTAAATGTTGAGATCTTTCTGTTGCTACCACAGCGACTGGATGTGCAGTGTGGTTCGACAAGTTAGTTATGACGATTGATACCTGTGCTAGAGTTGTATATTTGTGCAATAGTTTAAGCCTTAGTTTGTGTCTACGTGCACGCAGCATATCCTACCTCAAAGTGGCTTTCATTTCAGAAACGCTGGAGTGGGGGCTGTACTTATTGAAAACAAACCTTGCCGCTTGATTCTGAAGTTTTTCAAGTCTATAATATATTCTTCGTGAGGACCCCATATTACGCATGCATAATCAAGTATTTATTTGACTTGTAAAATATTTAAGGTTTCCTTGATTTCGCGCGTCGCCTGTTTGAAATTCCTGCGGACTAAGTGTAGCATCCTACAGCTTTTACTATGGCCGTGTCAATGGGCTTTTTTCCAAGTGAATTATTTGGTAAAATAAACGCCTAGATGCTTGTAATCACACTGCACGTTGATAAGGGTGCCATAGATGTTACATTGATGCTGTGATTTGGATATTTTCATGAAAAAACTCACGCTCCTGAAATTTTTAATATTTAAATTCATGTTCCATTTTTTACACGAGTCCACCATGTTATTTAAGTCGGATGGTAAACTATGAATATCATTTTCACTAGAAATTCCTCGATGTATGGCACAGTCGTCAGCAAATAATTTTATGCGAGTTGTAATGTTTTCAACTTCACTATGCTTTACTCAATTCCCTGCTCCTTCCTCTCCTCCACAACCTCACTTCCCTTTCCCACCCCATTGCTATCCTACGCTATACGAGGCTATGCTATGCTTTACTCTCTCCCCTCCTCATTTCCCTCCTCCTCATTCTCACATCTCTCCTCCTCCCCCTCACTTCCCTTTTCCACCCCTTGCTATACTATAATATACAAGGCTAATGAGAACTAACAGACAATAACGCCAAGGAAAGTACAGGGGGTGTTATCTGTAGTATTTAGAATGTAAATGTGAAGAAAGTAAAGTGGACGGGAGGATGACCGCCGCCGTAGCTCAGTGGTAGAGCATCGGACGCGTTATTCGAAGGTCGCAGGTTCGGTCCCTGCCGGCGGCAAGTCATCTTTTCGTCCACTTTACTTTCTTCACATTTACATTCTAAATACTACAGATAACACCCCCTGTACTTTCCTTGGCGTTATTGTCTGTTAGTTCTCATTAATATTGTGTCTAACAAAGATAAACGAGCCCTTGAAAAATCATAGCTTTCCTTCAATATACAAGGCTATGTTATATGGTTTACTTCTCTCTATATCTCTTTCTTTGACCCTCTCTCTCTATTTCTTTATCTTTCTTTCGTTGTCTCTCTTTCTCTGTGTTTCTTTCTCTCTATCTGTTTTTCTTTCTTTTTCTTTCTCTCTATTTTTTTCTCGTTCTCTCGCCCATAGCAACGCAATCATATGGTTCCCATAAATGCTTATTCTGCTAGCGTGCCTCGATAGCCGAGTGGTTACGACTCTCTCCTTCGGACCGTATGTATGCGGGTTAGAATGCCGTCTCGACATGAAATTTCATTTTGTTTTATTTATTTCTTCTCCTCCTCTTGATTTCCTTCCTCCAACGCGTTGCTAGGTGACGCGAGATGCCATATGAGCCGTTCATGATGATGATAGTTTTCTGCTAACGCCACACGGGGCTTTGGCGAGCTTAAACAGCTCCACTGTTAACAATAGTGAACAAGTTTCCTGCCATCGTTTTTTTCAGCAGTCATGGTTTACTAGTCATTAGTTTAATAGTCATTGTTTTTCTCCGCCTCTTCTTGTAGCCGCGCCGACTATGCTTCATGAGACCTCGTTATTTTGCTTAGTCTACCGTCGCCGCCTCAGCCTTTGAATTTTAACATATTGATAGCTTGCACGTAACGTCATGAGCGCACAACATAGCCACAGCGTGGCGGCTTGTATGACGTCGAGGCACTATAATGACGCGGCGATTAACCTGCTTCAGTGGGATAACGACGTCGCTAAAGCGTTATTGGGCCTCTGTGGGTAAATAACGAAGGAAACAGCATGCGATGCACTGGTAACACTAACGTGACATCACAAAGTTCGCGTCCCACCATGTTTGTATACTCCAACGTGGCTGCTTCAGTGACGTTGCTGATGCGCTGTGAAAAATGCTTCACTCATGCCGCCACGGTCCGCTCGCCGGTTGCTTCGCTCGAAGCACGTTTGAGAGCGCTGCAGTACGGCAGCGCACAAGCTCAGTCACGCGGTTTTATTGCACGTTTCGCGGGCTTTCTTTAAACAGCGGGAAAAATCACCACACAGCATATACGTAGCCACTAAAAATTGCATCGGTCGTTTTGAAATGCCCTCTACAACGCAAGAAAGTGCACTTGGCCATTAAGTGAACATATAGAAAGATACGTATAATTGATCTTAGTTAAGTAACTAAGGGCAATATAAAAATACCCTAACGAGCGCCACATGACATCAAACGATATGCCGTTGGTTTCATTCAGTTGCGGGTACCCCCTCCCCCCCCCCCTTTTTTTTAATCATTGGTTTTTGCTACGTAAAACACGCTGTTTGATGTCGAAACTTGCAGCACGCTAAGAAGGACACGGGCAAGTTTCGCCATTGTTTAGGAAAGACGTTATTAGTGGATGCAAGTCAAGTTTTATTTTGATTAGTGAGTTGTTCTCTATTAACAATTATTAAGGAAATGTTTGAGTGAAGGGGATTGCAAACAAGGATTGTCATGTTAAAACTAAACAGTTTATGAATGGTTAGAATACGATGTTGTTGCAAAAGAGCAGATGAACTAAAGCGCGGGGACTTAAAAGTAATAATGCGGATGGCCTGCAGGTGTTTAACGTATTGTAAGAGAGGAAGATTGGTGCTATATGTGTTACCGCAGGACGCAATCAAGTATAGGTGAAGTGGCAGTGAATGAAAGCGTAATACAGAGAAAGAAAGGTATTCAGACTAAAGTACGGACGCGCTTTTATAAGAATCTGGATGCCATAGAGAGTTTTTTGCTTCAGATGTGAGACATGAGAAATCTACTTTAAGTTTGAATCAAGGATTACCTCCCAAAATCGACAATGCTTAGAAGCTTTGAATGAATGAATGAAATAAACGTTTATTTCCGAGATTTTGTTCTGAGCGTGCAAGCTCAGGGTCACTCTAGGTGGGAGGGTCCCTTTGACGGGATATTTAGCGACACCCGCATGGAAGTAAGACAGGCAGTGTGAAAGATGGAAAGTTAGGTCGTTAATGTAAAGAGTGAAGAGTATTGGGCCCAGTATTGATCCCCGAGGAACTCCCATCCCTTAATTTAAACTTAGAAAGATAACTAGAAATACTAAGATCCTGCTCTCTGTTAAGTAACTGTGAATAAAAGACAACGCAGGTCCTACTACGCTGACCGCGTTTAATTTAGTAATTAAAATATTGTGAAGGATTGAATCAAACGCTTGTTTGAGACCAATCAACACTGCTCCAGAGTAGTTATCTGCGTCAATGTAGTGCTTAATTTTTTGAGTGAATGAAAAAAGTACGAGATTAATTAGTAGAGTAAGCTGCACGAACGCCAAACCCCTTGTCGTAAAGAATGCCACATTTTGCTAAATACTTTATTAGACGTTGTTGAAAGCATTTATCTATAACTTTGCTGAAACCATACAGTATTTCAATGGGGCGATAGTTAGAAATCAATCCCCCATCACCTTTTCTAAATACAGGAACTATTTTGGCTCTTTTTAATCCAGATTGAAATACTGCCCCCCCCCCCCCCATTCCCCCACTCACTCACTCACTCACTCACTCACTCACTCACTCACTCACTCACTCACTCACTCACTCACTCACTCACTCACTCACTCACTCACTCACTCACTCACTGCTAATATTAATTGTTGGGGTTTAACGTGCCAAAACCACGATATGATTATGAGAGACGCCGTAGTGGAGGACTCCGGAGGACTCCGGAAAGGTTTTCTGTGACACGGGCTCCTTAACGCTATTGTGTGAACATTTCCAAAGACTATAGTCTCGCCGTTGCTGAGTTGATATAGACTGTAATTCATATGTGGCGCATACCCTCATTCCATGGGCCGTGCTAGGCTATAGCATGTGCCGCAAGTGACTGCGGGAAAAGGTTTCATGACGGACGCGACAAGCATGTCACGATATTCATTTCATGATCTGTTAATCGTGTTCGTCATACACGAATGTCCTCCTGTGCTAATGTTGGGTTATACCAAGTTGAGGAGACGACCACGAGAGCGCCGAGACACAGGAGGCTAGATAGATAGATAGATAGAAACGGTCAAAGTGCCTTTGGTCGGCAACGAAATGCTTCCCATTTAAACGCTTCAAAAGCTAACTCTGCATTTGATTCAGATTCTACTGTCGACCAGTGGAAAGAATAAATAGAATCTATGAATTGAACTTTTTTAAATGGGGCTTTTTGAAAAGAACGCTGAGTTCGCCACGTGGCCGACGACAAGCGACAAAAGATGGGATAGTAATCTGCAATATCGAGTGGCATTGCGCCACACTCATTGCATGATAAGTAGTGAGATAAAATATGGCCAATAAGCGCGTAGGCGTGCACCCCCCCCCCTCTAAACATCTGTAGGGGGGCGCCAATTCTGCCCCATGCCTTTATTCAGTCGGACCTTTCACATCCTTTTTAATACTTCGGGTTATGACTGCGCATGTTTTTTGACGATAATGGCAACCAAGGACCCCTGATGTTGCATTCTATGAACTGTTTACTTCCCACTTTTACGTAATCAAAAATACGTCATCACTTCGTTTTCAATATTCCATCCATTATGGAGCTCGTTTTCCTTCGCAGTCGGCGACTCGAGATTAAAACTCAGGGTGGGGTTGGGGGGAGACGCTGCGGTGAAACTTGGCTTCCCCTAATGGAGGACCCTGCGCACGCCTATGAATAAGCGTATTTGAGCCGCCCGCGATAATCTTGTCTGCAACGTAAGCAACTGCTCACAACTAAAGCTTGTAAAACAATTGGAATATTCAAAACAATTATGATTGCCTTCTTCTAGAGAGAGAGAGAGAGAGAGAGAGAGAGAAATGTAATGCGGAAAGGCAGGGAGGTTAACCAGAAAACATATCTGGTTTGCTACCCTGCATTGGGCAAGGGGTAAGGGGAGAGAGAAAAGTAAGAAAGAGAGGAATGGGATAGGGAGGGAGGGAAGCAAACACACACACACACACAGGAGTGTCACAATCGTTCAACGAGGCGGGTCGCTCGCAGGAACTTCATCAGCGCCTTCGTTGTTTTCTGGCGTGAAGCTCGATCTTCCCGACATTCCAAGATTGACTGCTCAGAAAGCGGCTGGTCGTCGAGGCGATCAAACACTGCTGAGAGGGACTGTCTCTCAGAGCTGTACTGAGGGCACTGACATAATATGTGTTCAATGGTTTCGTCATTGCCGCAATGGTCACATGCAGCGCTGTCTGTCATTCCGATGCAGCACGCAAAGGCGTTCGTAAAAGACACCCCAAGCCACATGCGGCAGAGAAGGGTCGTCTCGGATCGGGGCAGGCCAGATGGAATACTGAGTCGTAGGCATGGATCCTGGCGGTGAAGACGGGTGTGGAGAAAACCGGGCGTGTTCCACATAGACCTTGCGACATCATGCGCAAGCGTATTAATCTGTGCTGCTGCGTCGCTTCTTGATAGTGGGATAGGTTCCATCACGCCATTTTCGTGACCATTCTTAGCTGCATCGTCGGCATGCTCGTTACCGATGATGCCGCAGTGGCCTGGCAACCACTGAAAAGTTATAGCATGTCCTTCGTCTATTAGTTGATGGTACAGTTGTCTTATTTCCAGCACCAATTGGTCTTGAGCCCCACGACGTAGAGAAGTTCGAAGACATTGCAGAGCTGGTTTGGGATCAGTAAAAATGCCCCATTTTTGTGGTGCTTCTCGATCAATCCTGCGGAGTGCGCTGCGGAGTGCCGCGAGCTCCACGGCTGTCGATGTTGTCTTGTGTGACGTTCGAAACTCTATGTTTTCGGCTCTTGCTGGGAAGATCACAGCTCCTGCAGATCCTCCAACAGTTGTCGAGCCATCCGTGAAAAGTTTAACATGATCTTTGTAATCTTCGTGCAGCATGAGTAGAGTCATCTGCTTCAAAGCTGGCGATGAGAGCTCCGCCTTCTTGCGAATCCCCGGCACTGTCAAGCGTAGTTGTGGTCGGTCCAAGCACCAAGGGGGTGTTAGAATCCGTTCTGGAGGCGTGTAGGCTGTTGGAAAGCACTCTCGGTAAGTCAATATTCTCTTACAGAAGGAGGTACTCGGTCGATCTTCTGGAAGCGAAGCAAGATGGTGGGCAGGGGCGCGAGCAAGGTGTCTAATGTGAGCTCTAAGCACCTCCAATGTAATGTGCACCGTGGCCGGATGATCTTTGGCAATTGCGATGGTTGCGGCTGTTGATGTGCAGCGTGGTAATCCAAGACAAACTCTGAGTGCCTGGCCCTGGGCGTTTTCGATCGTGCGTATACTGCTTTTGCAAGCGTTCGTCAGAACCGGCAAGCTATACCGCAGGTACCCCAGAAACAGCGTTTTGTATAGCTGCAACATCGCGTGCACTGATGTGCCCCACGTTTTCCCTCCGAGGATATCTCCCATGATAACAACGCTTTTTCTTTCGCGTTTTATCTTGTCTAGGGTTTCAGGCAAGTAGCGAGGATTTTTTTTTTCCGGGGGGGGGGGGGGGGGGGGGCAAGGTTTAATTGTTCGAAAGAAAGTCTTTCCATGGCAAAAAGGGGGCAAAAGGGGGGGGGGCTGCCCCCCCCCCCCTTGCCTACGTGCCTCTAGGGTTTCATATAGTGCAGAGCAAAACTCTGACACGGACGATGACGGTGAGTGATAGATGCAAGCTAAAATGGTTTTTTTTTTGTCTAAGACTGCCATCACTTTCAATACAGACAGATTCGGTGTCATCAGCTGGTGAGGTCAGGTCGTACCGACGCTCATATCTTATAGAAGATTATATAAAAATAGCCGATCCACCATGACAGTTGGATTGACGGTGGCTGTACTCTGGTGTGTAACGTAGTAAGCAAAATAGCTTTCTATCGTCATATGATAGCCACGTCTTAGACATACAGATCAAGGGAGAGTGATGTTCATGGAATGCCAGATTAACGCAAATGTTGCCATCATGTTTTGTGAGACTGCGCGCGTTAAAGTGGATGGTCGGTGGTTAAAGTGGCTTTTGAAAAAACGTCGACGATGGTCTGTCAAGTAACACACGTTGAGGCGTTTAGAAGGTTAGTTAGCAATATAGCTGATTGCCACACACCAACTAGGCCGCTGGATAAAACACAGAAAGGTCTGTGCCCCTCGCGGTGATGAACACCCGGCTGTCAACTGATTTCTCGCTCTGATATGGCAGTTGCCCGTCCATAGAAACATCCAGCCACGTTCTCTCTTTAGCTGCAAAGCTTTAGCGAACAGCCTTTCTTTTCT
The DNA here is from genome assembly GCF_013339695.2 of Rhipicephalus sanguineus. Lineage (NCBI taxonomy): Eukaryota > Metazoa > Arthropoda > Arachnida > Ixodida > Ixodidae > Rhipicephalus > Rhipicephalus sanguineus. The sequence goes on from NC_051176.1 coordinate 241,619,447, forward strand.
TCTAACGTCAGGTGGTCGTTTACACGGACAACTTTGCGAGCCGCCAAATCCGAGTTCAATAATGTTCAGTTTAGCCTTCCGTGCCTCAGTGATGAAACCTTCTTTCTTAGCTCGTGAGCAGAAGCGCGCAATGATATTTTCTCTGCCGTACCAAGTTCTCCAGGAATCCAATTATCGACGTCAATGTGACCATCCGTGATGGGGCAGTCAATTTCAGCCCCTATACCACTTTCAAAACTGCCGCGCACTCTTCACCCTACGTACATGGAACATTAATCAATTCAACGTTGTTTATTCGAGAGTACTATTCAAGTTCAGCCACTCTGTTGACAAGGCATCATTCTGTGATTGCAGAGTTTGATTGGCAGTTTGTAAGCGGCCTTCAAAACTTCACTTCCTCGACAAGCGAATTCAGCATTTCGGCACGTGAGGCCAAGTTGTTGATCTCGGCCTTCACTGCACGAATTTCATGCTCAGCTGAGGCACGACACCTCTGTTTCATTTTTTCGACCTGTCTTTTCCACTACATCTTCTACTTCACCTTCGGACCAGGACTCAAGCAACTGAGTGAAACAAGTTACATGAATCAAGCGACTGAATTCTCTTTGCTAGGTCAGCTACAGTTGACATCCTAAGACAAGCACGTAATCACTTGAAAAGTCAAAGAACTGCAACTCAAGTCACTGGCAGCAGCATTTGCGGCAATATATTGATGAGTAAATAACAAAAGAAAAAGCCCCTGACCTGCAAAAGTAAGCAAGTTCGTTTAAGCTTGCGCTCCTCCAGACGCAAGTGCTGCTGCCAAATGAAGCCTGACAGCCACCTGCACCACTTTTGTAGCATTGTGGTATCAGCAGTATATATCTTAAGGTGATGAACCACAGATGACGTTTATGACGTTTATGATCCACAGTCACGTTTATTTCTGTTCCAGCTTTCTTTTTTTACCACGCAAGTCTTCTTGCACGCTCATACACTTGGCCATGGAAAAGCAAAAGAAAGAATTTGTTTTTGTGGTTTTAAGCTTTCACCGTGCTTTCGGTGGCTTTTGCTCTCGAATGCCGCAAGGCGTTGGTGCGCCGTCTGGGGTGCTCGCATTTGTCGTCTTCGGGGTACGTGACCATTGGAAAAAAAAAAAAAAGAAAACAGTAAACTATTCTAACGTGCTGGGCCAGAGTAGTAAAAAAAAAACAAAAACTGAAACATGTGCTGCGACCAACAAGTGCGCAGTGGCGTAGGGTCCCCCTGTACGGACCTGTGTTGGTGCCACGATTCGATAAAAATGCAAAAGAACAAAATGACACGTGCAAACGATTTGTCTGCTTTGATGGAAGCGCAGTAAAGAACAACAAAAGGAAAAGAACGGCGTTTCTACACTGCCAGCTCGTTACAGCGAATGTCGTCTGCTAGGAAACCGAGTTCTTCCTGGCGCACGCGCCCGCTCCTCGACTCCGCCCCTGCAATCACGTGCTCTCCACGTCACTGCTCTCCCATTGGGTGACCTTGGGCAGACGCTCTGCCGCGAGCGAATTTTTCCAACTCCGGCGATCTCGATCGCCGGCTTTACGAGCGTCCACTGGTCGCTCTTAAAACCTGTTTTTGGGCTCCCGCGAAGGCAGCCGCTCCGCTCTTGGAGCAAAATCGCTCGCATGTGAAACAGGCTTAAAGAGGGCGCGGAGCGAGCGTCGTCACGCGGACGACACCGGTGCGCCGCGAAGCGAAGTTACATGCCACCTGACGCCGACGTCACCACGGAGCCGGCGCGACGAAGCAAGAACCACGGGGGGATTAGTTATCACGGCATCCCGCGGCGGCCGCGATAACTATGCAACTCACGATGTTCAAATCAGCCAATGGCCGTGTGCTTTGGGTTTATGGCAGCATTTGTCGAGAGAAGGGCGAGCGATTTCTAGCTGACTTTGAGAACTTATTGTAAATTCCAGGCTGCGTGCTGCGCTATAATGTTGGGCTCACATGTCCTCACGAGCCTCGACTACCGATCCGCAGCGTTATCCGACCACGTTGAAAAAATGTTGCAGGGCCCCTTTAAAAACATGTTGTTTCATTGGCCACAAACAATCCCAAGAACAAAAAAAATGATGACCAAAAATTCGCTAAATATTTTACACTTTTTTTTAACACTACACTGCTTGTTTTTGCAACCATATGGTGCGATGAACACCGTACGTAAGAGCACCTGCACGCTCCGCGCACTGACTGAACGCCTGCCGCGCGCTCCAACCCCGCAGCTAACACAGATTCCTCTACTGTTGCTCCTGTGGAGCTGAGTTGGTCACATGAACGGTGCTGCGAACGAGGAAATATTCATATATACAGAAACATGCAAGCGAAAAAAATTATGCGCGTTCTCTGCTATACAATCTCATCGCTCACCGTCTGTGAAGTCAGAAAATGTGTCGTGACATCGCAGCGGTAGCAGTACTGCATATCCGCTATATGAGCAAATGTTAGCGGTGCCGGTAGGCCTAGAGTCAACTGCTATGCGGTGACAATCGGGAGCATAATGTTCATGCGAGAAAAGCAAGGAAACTGTTGTCAACAGAACTCTGATGCAGGTTCAAGTTGTCTTAACAATGTTAAGAGCCGGCCCCTTGAGGGAGTTGCTAGTAAATGTGCAGCTTAACAAAACCACTAAAGTTAGAACTTGTGTGTGATGAATAAACATGAATGTGATTGGCGCACTACTACTATGAATATCACAATGAGACTAACAAACACAACCATTGGAAACATGGATGCAGAAATAGTGCGGTGTGCGTGCGAGTTATCCTGACGCCTCTAGTCTGTCGCTCTATCGAAAGACTGCCAATGGATAAAAATTCATGACACTAGCCACTACCGCACTCCATACTAAATTTACATTTCTGAGATGCTTAGACAGCAGCCGAGACGACCTTCGTCAATGAACTGCCTTTTTGGTGTTATGATTTTTTTGCCGGGGGGGGGGGGGGGGGGGCAATGATGGCGGCACATATACATACAACATTATACGCTAAGGTCCTCCTAAGAGACCTTTGCATAAACCATCAAGTATAGGAAAAACATTACAGCTTAGACACAAGGGCGAAGTAATGAATGCGATAGCAACAAATTACTATGTTACACTAATGTTGTGCGAAGTAAGGTTAGCAGCTAACTCTTTTGGATCTGATCTCGCGTAACTAAGAAATGCTGGTGTGAAGGAATACGGCCGCTTCAGGGAGCGAGGCGGTTTTCGTGCTGTCTGTCGTCTCAACGCTAAGTAAGCAGTGTGAGCACAGCACGTACAAGGGTGTACGAGCCATCTATTGACGTTTGTCGAGATAGCACTCGCGAGCATGCCCTTCTTATCAAAGTTCAGAGTTGCTGCTCAAGCGACCCTGCCCCCCCCCCCCCCCCCCACCGGCGCCCATTCCTGCTCCTTAGCCCGACGAAAGACAGTCGGGGCATTTCCTCTCTGCTTGAGAGGCCTTCGACGACAGGTCTCGCACGCTGAGCGATTTTATCGCATGCGCCCTTCGTGCGACGGAGATAGCCGGCAGGGGCGTAGCCAAGGGGGGGGGGGTTGGGGGGGTTCAACCCCCCCCCCGAAATTTTTCAGTTTTGCTTGCGTATATATACACGCACACATACAAACGCACGCACGAACATACATAAAGTATGGTTGAACTCCCCCCCCCCCCGAAAAAATTTCTGGCTACGCCCCTGATAGCCGGCTACTTTCACCTCTGCTTCAGCCGCGGTCGTCCCCAGCGTCGATGCTCGGAGAGATGCTCGGGGCAATGATATTGATTTCGACTTTATACGGAACATGATCGCGACGGCAAAAGTCCGCCGAGAGTGTCCATATAATAGCTATCGCAATAAAACTTTTTTTTTTTTAATGCGAAACATTTCTTAGCGGACCAAAGACACTTCGACCCTATCTATCTATCTATCTATCTATCTATCTATCTATCTATCTATCTATCTATCTATCTATCTATCTATCTATCTATCTATCCGCCTACGCCTCGCTCTCGTGATCACCTCCTTAGCTTGACGCAATGCAAAGTTTCCATGGGAGGGCATCAGTGTATGATGAACACGATGAACAGGTCATTAGACGAATATCGTGAGATACTTGTCGCGTACGTTATGAAACCCTGTCCATCAGTCACGTGTGGCACATACCCGCATACCAACCGGGGTATGCGGGTATATATTTGCGGGTATCTATATGCGGGTATCTATCTATTTCAGGAAGCAGTGCTTTCTCAAATAGGTACTTTCATGAAATAGTCAAGGCCTTCAGCAAGTGCCCGCCGCCACCTGCCCCCCACCAGAAAAAAATTCCTCGCTATGGGCCTGCCCACGATATACCCATAACAACTCAAAATGCACTAAGTCGGTCCAACTCGCAACGCTTGGCTCAAAGCAATAAAAAAAATGCGATATGAGCCATTATTCGCCTATTGCTTCGCATGATATCGATTCCCAGAATGTGTGGGATCTGCCGGACTTTTTTTTTTGTATAGTGTCTCATTCTCTTATATTTTATTCCCTTTGCCCTCCTTCTCCCACAGGGTATCCAGTCGGCCTAAGAGCTGTCTAACCTCGCTGTCTCTGTTACTCACTGTCTTTGTTATCTGTTACTCAGTTACTCTCTTTCTTCAGGACACTTAAAGGGGCTATACCTGACTCTACCTCTCCATAATGCGCTGAGCAGAAACGTGATCACTCACAAACTGCACTGCCTTATCATAATGGCCAAAAATTGTCGTATTAATTGGCTTATATCCGAGTATATAGAGAGAGTGGCAAGTTATTGGCATGGAGTCCGGATATCAGGGGAAGGTGATATCAATTAATGCGACAGCTGTGTGTGGGTTATCAAACATAGGTAAGAAAACGCTAAGAAAGACGTAACACAAACACGAAATGCACAGGATCAGTTACTGGACATCAGTTGGCTTTACTAAACAAGTGGTTACATAGGTTCAAACAATTAAATATGGGACATATATATGCAATCGCACAAATTCGTGGGCTCCACGTATCCTCTTGTGATCACTTTACATCAGGATCTCGGATGATAGATTAATTTAAGTCCCTCAGAGAGAGAGAGAGAATAAACGTTTATTTAATCAAACGTTCCTCAGATCTAAGTGGGTGGGGATCTTCGTCCAATGCTCCACTGGCTGTAGCGGCTTGCCGGGCTTGGTCCAAGGTTGCAGTCCTTCAGAGCTTGCTGTCAAGCACATATCACGTTATACATATACCAGTCCTCCAGGTACAAGATCCGAGAGGATTGCCATTGTGCCCTCAGAAATTGCCACGACATCGTTTTTGGTGGCTGCCAAACCCTTGCGACATCGTCGACAATTACATCGCTGACGGTGACACTACCCAAATGGCTTGGACATATCTGTCTAGAACGGATGATGCAAGAAAGCGTGGTGCACCGTCTCAAAAGGTCACTAGGGCTGGCTGTAACTTCTCCGCTCTAACTATCGCCTGCGGCAGGAGATAGATAGATAGATAGATAGATAGATAGATAGATAGATAGATAGATAGATAGATAGATAGATAGATAGATAGATAGATAGATAGATAGATAGATAGATAGATAGATAGATAGATAGATAGATAGATAGATAGATAGATAGATAGATAGATAGATAGATAGATCGCTTGCTCCACACGAATGCCAGCTCGAAGACGTCACATGCATAGCTATCGTTGTACATGGGATCCGACCTTCTGAGAAAAATGGTCGTTCGTACGTAATTTTTAGTCATGATGATAAAGAAAAACTGGTTCTTCCAGACACTTGGAGTGACTGCGAAGCCTGTTTATGGACATCTGAGACAATTCGCAGAGCTTCGCAGTTAAGGATAGCATTTTTAATGCAGAAGCATGTCTACGTCGACTCAACGGGAAAACTGTCCGGCTGTCTGTCCGCCTATCCCGTCTGTCCACCTGTCCCACGATCACGTAAGACGATTGTCGCCATAAAGAAACAAATGAATACGACAATATAAATTTTCTTGGCAGGACCGGGTTTGAACCCCGGCCCCCACGCTCCGACGACAAGTGTCTTAACCACTGGGCTACATAACCATGCTTGCAGAATGTGAATACGAATATGAATGTGAATATGAATATTTACCATATGAATGCGCTGTACCCGCGGTGCAAAACAAGCATAACAGGAGAACACAACGAAGGCCACGTTGAATGCCGAGGTAGAAGCTTAAAAGCCCTCGACACACCGCAGTGGTCCAGTGGTTATGGTGCTGGACTGCTGACCCGAAGGTCGCGGGATCAAATCCCGGCCGCGGCGGCCTAATTTTCGATGGATGCGAAAATGCTTGAGGCCCGTGTATTTAGATTTAGGCGCACGTTAAAGAACGCCAGGTGGTCAAAATTCCCGGAGCCTTCCAATACGGCGTCCCTCATAATCATATCGTGATTTTGGGACGTTAAACTCCAACGATTATTGGTATTATTATTAAAAGCCTTTGCGGGGAGTCCTTGGAGTCCTTTGCGGGGCAAGATGTAACGCCAACATAGAAAATTGGACTCACGATGATAATTCCAACTTTGCAAAAAATCGATGTCAAACACGCGTTTCGTTGGTAGCGTGATGCACGTTGAATGCGCGATTGCTAGCTCTAGAAAGAAGATGAAAGATGCCATGCCGATGCCGCCCGAAAACAACGTCCTAGGGAAGGATACAATTTACAATAAAACTACGCTTACGGATCACTTAGAAATAAGCTGCCAAAGGAGATTCTACGTAGATATTTTACTAGCTATGCTTGCTTGCTTTTCTAGCTGTCAAAGCCAGCGCTGCATCCCGTTGGAGTTCCCCCTCACTTTCATTTTAATTTGCATTTTTGTAGAAAAACTCAAGCTGTACCTTTTCTCTGCGAAGGAACAGCTTGACTTTGCTTTCGGCTATATTAACAAATAAACCCTTCACAGAAGTTCTTTGTTTGTATTGATTCTCAGTTTTTACAGTGTCATATTCAAAGGTTTTGTTGCTATCAGATAGACGAATTCGGTAGATTTTATGCAAGGCAGATACTGATAACTCCTAAAGGCTCATTAAAGAAACGCGTTAAGTAGTGTCAGTAAATTGCGCCTTCACAAGTAGCGAAAAACCCTCTTTTATGCCGCAAAAAGAAACAACGCAGGAAATGGAATTAATGTATCTTGGTTGATCCTAAAGATTTCCGCACTGGCTCTACAGTATACGTCGTGGATTCTTATAGCATTGTCATGGATTGGTTGCTAACTGACGATCACAAAAGAAAGACTTCAGCTAGTCTACACTCACATTTAAGTGAAGACAAAGCTCAACCTAATTATTTTAGAATATTTATTTCGTGGCCAAATGGCCATGTATGTGAACAAGAATTGAAATTCGAAATGTCACATGTTTGAACGAAAATCTCGCAAAGGAAAGTTTGTAGTTGATTTCATCAATTATTATTGATAAACTTTTTGTTACAGAATAAATAACAACACTCTCGGAGGAATATATTCATCTTGTTATTGGTTTCAAGCGCATTACAGACGACGACCAACTAGTGACTGCTCTTTTCTCACTGTTCCGTACGTCCAAATGCGCCAACACATTTTATATATCGTTATTACCATTTTAAATCCACAACATCAAAGTGCCCACGCGGCGCTCAAAATCCAGAAGAGTCAGGTTCTAACAGTGTGCAAACAGTGCACCGTCTTCCCCTCTGTAACTGATTAAGAGACCACAGCTTTCATGGTAGGTAGATGAGGAAGCCGAGTTACCAAAGACGTCTGAGGGAGTAAAGAAGATCATTATTTGCTGTCAAATATAGACATCATGCCGAAACTTTTGAAAACAGGTATTTGCATGTAGCTCCGTACGCTGCTATTTTTACTTTCATATGTTACGAGTGGTTATGGTATTTTTCTCCTCTTTCCAAATTTTCCGAGAGAAAACCTGTCTTCTTTTTTTTCATGGCCTTGTTCCTAGATTAAATATTTCAGGAAATTGTACGTCACCCCCCAAGAGGACAACCCAGATGAAGTTTACGTTTACAGTGTCGGCGGAGTCAATCGTACGGTGGAATCCATCGAATAAAAACAGCTGTTGTGCAGCTGTGGCATTGGAACTGTACATGGGGAAACCGAGGTTGCAAAAGCGTCATTTAAAACACAACAGCCGCCTTTGCTGCGTAGAACAGGATCATGGGAATCAACAAATGATATGACACATTGTTTAGCAAATTTGATCATGTTCCAAAATGTACCCGGATTAGTAATCAGCAGTGAACGAGGCTGACTCAGAAAATTATGCTCGGTTTTTCTCATAGTAGCACGATAATCTGAAAAACAGAGTCAACTGTTTAGCATGCATGCAGGAACAATAATAATGATATCTGGGGTTTAACGTCCCAAAACGATATGATTATGAGAGACGCCGTATAGTGGAGGGCTCCGGAAATTTCGACCACCTGGGGTTCTTTAACGTGCACCTAAATCTAAGTACACGGGCCTCAAACATTTTCGCCTCCATCAAAAATGCAGCCGCCGCGGCCGGGATTCGATCCCGCGCCCTTCGGGTCAGCAGTCGAGCGCAATAACCACTAAACCACCGTGGCGGGACTGCATGCAGGATCACTTTTTAAATGCGAAGTATTTCTTAGCGACCTTCTGCGACTTTGAGCGTATCTATCTATCTATCTATCTATCTATCTATCTATCTATCTATCTATCTATCTATCTATCTATCTATCTATCTATCTATCTATCTATCTATCTATCTATCTATCTAGCCGCCTACGACTTTGTGCTCTCCAGGCCGTTTCGTCAATCGGATGTATACAAAAATTGGTGTGTCATAACATGGCCTTACTACGAACATAAACGACAGGTTATATCATGAAAGTCATGACACGCATGTCATGAACAGCATGATTTACACTCCACGGCCTTTGGGCTCTTGCGGCCGTTCCATTAATTTCATATATACCAAAATTGGTACGGCATGACAAGAGTTCATGACGAACATAATGACAGGTCCTAACATGTAAATCATGACGCGCATGTCATGTGCAGCATGATTTACATGATACGGTCTCGGGGCGTTCGCGGCCGTTTAAATGAAGGATATACGAAAACTGGTATGACGAGACATTTCTGTAGGACGAACATTACTGACAAGTGGTAACATGAAAATCATGATATGCATGTCATGTACGACATGATTTACATGCCATGCTCATGGCGCACTCGCAGCCGTTCACTAGCTTGATATATATCAAAATTGGTATTGCGCGATGCGACTGTATGACGAACATTAATAACAGGCGGTAACATGAAAACCGTGACATGATGTCATGTATGTCATGACTTACATGCCGCGCTCATGGTGCATTCGCGGCCGTTTCGCTTGCTTGATATACACCAAAATTGCTATTGCGCGACGCGACTGTATGACGAACGTAAATGAAAGGTGGTAACACGAAAATCATGACATGCATGACATGTACGACATGATTTACATGCCATGCTCATGGCGCACTCGTGGCCGTTTCGCTAGATTGATATGCACCAAAATTAGTATTGCGCGATATGACTGTGTGAAGAACATGAATAACAGGTGGTAACATGAAAACCATGACATGTATGCCATGTATGTCATGATTTACTTTCGCTAGCTTGATATACACCAAAACTGGTATTGCGCGATTTGACTGTACGATGAAAATTAGTGACAGGTGGTAATATGAAAAACCATGATATGCATGTCATGTATGGCATGATTTACATGCTCCACTCATGGTGCACTCGCGGCCATTTCGCTCGTTTGATATACACCAAAATTGGCATTGCGCGATGTGACTGCATGACGAACATAAATGAGAGGTCTTAACATGCGAATCATGTTATGCATGTCATGTACGGTATGATTTACATGCCAATGTCATGGTGCGCTTCCGGCCGTTTTGTTAACTGGATATATACCAAAATTGGTATGGCATGACACGAGTGCGTGATGAACATACACGACAGGTCATGCATTGTATATACCAGAATGTGCGTTTCATTGGCATGGTGTATACTAGATTGTGCATGCATGCATGCATGGCAAACATGCGATATATGGTGGACTAAATGCCATGGCATGAATGATTTCATTTGGCTCAAAGACAAATAAGGCAATGTATGCAGTTCTTTGCTTTCTGCTTCGCATTAAATCGATTCCCACAGTGCGTGGGATCTGCCGAATTTTTCTTTTTAAAAAAGTCTTTCAGTTCAGCTGTGAACGAGCATGATCGTCGCTTGTTCGATATAACTTGAATAGCGATGCTACCGCTATATTTTATTTTTATTTAACAAAAAACGGTTTTAGATATACATGGTACTTTGATAAAAAATATCCTACCTTGGTTTTATAAAAAAAGTTTCCAGTTCTGTTCGACTGCACTATCAAGAAAGGCAAACATATACTGGTCAAAAAATAATACGAACTGTTTGTTAACTTCTCCATAGTGATTACTAAGTATACATACATTATTATATATCATATTTACAAAAATATTACCTATAAATACTAAACAAATAAATGTACACTTCATATATCACATTAAATATATATATATATGTCGAACCTTGCGACAGCACCAGTGCTGCAAACCTTGTTTCGCATTTCATGTATTTTTCTTTTTTTTTTTCAACATATCTGTGAAGTTTCATAGTAGGCACTAAAGCAGCCTTGCTGGCTCCAAAGTTCAACAGCTTCCGCATTCAAGATTAGAGACATATCTCACTGCGTCTATTTCACACCAAGGAAATAGACGCAGTATTGAAACGTGGCGTTTCCAGTTAAATCATAAGGGGGGGGGGGGCACACATCTTGCCGTAGCGGCCATTTTGTTTTTATTTTTAATAATATAAATATTAAAATCATGCTTTGACATAAAATTTAATAAAAAGGGCATGGGTTCCCAGCTCATGTAATTGCATTGTCCTATTTTATCTTCTCCGAAAGCGATCAAGGGGCAGTTGCGATTTCATAGTCTCACACAGCTGAAGGGTATTGAGCACAGGCCTACACACACTACAAAATAAACAGGCATTAACAATAAAAGTTATTACAATATACTTAGCTCTCAAGCAATTCAAATATATGGCCTTTGAAAGATAAATCTGAAGGGGGGGGAAATTCAATGGGTGTCTCCCTCCGAGCCTGAACCAAAGGAGGGTCAGGACCCCCACCCCCCACCCCCACCTCCACCCCGTGATTTACGCCAGTGCCTTGAATTCTCATAAGTTTCTGGGACGGGTTCCTCATTGCTGATATGGTGAATACCACATAGAGGGGTCTTCCTGATTACTCAATTGAAGCGATGTAAGTTCATCTGATCTGGGATCGTTGATATCATATGTAACGTTTTATATTTTATCTCCATAGATATATTGATGACAACGACTGCAGCTGCCAAACCAACGCGCATGAGCCATCCATCAGTGCAATCATGTAAGCGTACTCCTGCGGACTTCGTTATGTGTGCAGCTTTAGGGTGAGGTTTTCGTGATGATCGGGGAATTCTCATGGTACTTTTGTAAAATATCTAATCAAATAAGCAGAAAAAAAAAGCACGGTACAAGGTGCATGTAGATGGCAAATTTGGAGCGACGGAGGTGTCTGTTAGGATTATTTCCAGAGCAGCATGCCACTCTTTTTGGATTGAAGTAAAAGAATATGTTAAATTAGTATGTTTTGTCCCAATGAGCTCATGTGAACGTGATGATATAGCTCGTATCGCTAAATATTCATTCGTCGCAACGAAGCGTAAATGATTAGTTTTCAACTCGTTATTTGCTTGATGACAAACAACCATCGCCGCCTTACGCTTACTGTGAATCTATGGAGACGCATGCGTGTAAATGCTGCTTTCACGACTCCCTTGTGCGAGTTGTGGCGCCGGCGATACAGATCAAGAGTTGTGAAGGGGGAGTGCGTTGCACGTGTGGCAGGTTCCGTTCGCTCGTCTTCGAACGAGCCGCAGATGTATACACGCACCCGTCGTGCGCGCAAGCTGCGGCAGCGAGTGACCAGCGTGCCGAAAGCTGCGGTGGCGGCCGGCCAGCCCGCATCTCTACCCAGCCCACCCAACTTTTCAAGCGCGCCAAAGCCGCTGTCCAGGCCGGCCCAGGATGCCGTGGAGTCCCAACGCATAGCCTTTCTGCACGAGCGCACTCTCATTCAGTCCTTATTGAAAGATCAAAAGCGCACAACAGCCATGGCCCGAGCGCTGAGTGACAGTGTGTAACCAACCGTGCTAGGAGCGCCGGGCAGCGGATCACCATCTGTGACGAAGCACAAAAGGAAGCCTAAGCTCTGAGCGCTAATCCTAATCCCGCTAACCCTTTGCATTGGCGGACGCCAACCCCTCGCAAGGCTAGGACCGCGGGTCGACCGAGCGGGAAAAGCCTGTCCTCTCCTTCCGAGGCGGAAATTGACCATTTGTGACCGACCGCACGCACCCCCGTCTTGTCCGGCCGCGAATCGAGGGTACCGGACCGAAGAACGCTTTAATTCCGCCCCCGGCGAGACGGCTGCGCCCGCGACCTTTTCGTTGCGGGTTGAGATGCGTGGATTGGATGAGTTTCATGTTCGCTGCGATTGTTGCCCAAGTAACGAATGTAAGCTGTGCGTGCAAGTGGCGCTGTGATAAATGCAGTCTTGCTTGTTGAAAGGCGTATTACAGCATGCACTCTGTATATATCTGTATATACGGGCTCAACTTAAAACTTGTAAGAGCTGAGCCGTTATCACCTCCTTAGATTACTACTTGCAAACAAGTCGCCAACCGGACTTTCTTCCTTTCCCTCTTTTCCGTTTGTTGCTGTAGTAGTACGCCTTCTTCTTCTTCTTCTTCTTCTTCTTATAATTATTATTATTATTATCGTTGTTGTTGTTGTTGTTGTTGTTGTAGTGGTCGTCGTCGTTCTTGTTATTCGCCCCTATTAAGCTGTAACGTTTCATATAGTTTCAGTAATTTCACCCCCATTGCTTTCAAATTTGTGATTATGTTGACTTATTCAAGATTTTCTCTAGAGTTGATGGTCTCTCTTTAGTATTTGTGACGTCGACGAATAGGTTCATCGCTTCACCTAGGCCGTTCTACATAACAATATCCTCCTCCTGTGCAGGTCGAAACAATCTAAATTTGGCCATTACTTTTTAGTGAAACTCCCAATGGCTCTAATTATTAAAGAACATGCCCACACACACAAAAAAGAGCCACAAGACCTGAACATAAAAATGGGGAGGAGAATTCCGCCCCTAACGGTCTATCTGTTCCCACCTGCATAAGTGGGATCTGAAGCTTTATGTTGAGTCGTTGGAAAGCAGTGTCTCGTACCGGCGCGCGGCCTTTTGAAGACATTTTCGTATGCGTTACAGCAATGTGTCTCCTCAAGCTTTGTGGTGAAACAAAGCTAAGCAGAAGCGTCAGTTAAAGAGGGGAAAGTGGGGTGCTCCCCACTCCCGCATGTTACATACCATTGCAGCCATAATAAGCGGTTGCATCTTGTCTAGACATGTGGTGTAATGCTGGGATGAACCTTGCACAAACAAACTTCGAAATTTCGATCACAACAATCACCATCAACTCTCAAAGTACAGTTAGTCCGGCTTGGCTGCCAGTTTTTCCGAAAGCAATAAGTGAATGAACACGCACCCTAGGACAAGTCCCACATGTGCACTCCGTGTTTACGATCCATTTTTCAAAAAAAGAAACTTCGTGTACGAAAGCTAAAATGTTTGTCTGGAGCCAGCTGGGTATAGGAAATTGTCGGGTAGCTTCTAAGGCAGTCCGAAGACGCTGTGCGCCTTTTTATTCGCACTTGTTCTTCGGAGCGCATCTGTTCAAACACTTTCGTCTCCTGGCTTCATTACACCTTGTGTCTGTCGTGCCTGTCGATAAGTTGAGATGCTGAGGGTAAAGAAGGTCTTCAGCAAGTATAAATTTCATGGCAACCAATATAGTTGTCTTGTAAGTGCCAACAAATGCCGGCGATGTACTGAGGTGCTAAACGCTGAACCAGCCATAACCAGCAAGCTCTTCATCGTTGAACATATCGGTCTTTTCAGCGTCCTTCGAAGCGAATCGCGTGCATGCGGTGACAACGGGTATGCTCTAATGGACATGAATATTATTTGTGATGCAGTTAGACCGAATTGCTCGTTAAAACTGTACGGTACAAGTGTTGAGCTAATGGGAATTACGTCGCAGAGTCTTTGCTGTCTTTATTTAGGCTTCAGAGTCTTAAGGATTGTGACATTGGATGTTCTTTCATTTAATGATGGCAGTATCGCACGAACCACAATTCTGAAATATTTAGGATTGAAGCCTCGCCAAAATACAGTCAGAGTGCTGGAAAAAATTCACCACAATCGACGATAAATTGCAGATAGAGCTGCACGACAGCTCACAAAAGAAGCAATGCAAGCAAGACGAGAGGCTACAAAGTGAAAAATTGTCTTTGGCAATGATTAACTAGCTTGTAGCTACTAAAGAAAATAGTTGAACTGTATTTGCGGCAAAGTATGTTCGCTTTTCAGCTGTTTTCTAACTTTAAACTTGATTATCTCAAGACCACGTGTTTTATTACTTAGGTACCATTATTTCCTATGTATTCTGAGATAACCGGTTGATTATTTTTATTGTATTCTGCATAAATGCGTACAACTACTGAAGCAGAACTGAAATTATGCACTTTACAGTTTTTGTGTTACCAATTTTCAAAGGTACAAATTAACTCAGACTTTAGGTCCTATCGGTAAAAAAATTCACCAATATTCTAATATTGGTCAGATATAAATAAATCTGCTTCAGTTAAAAGAGCAGAAAATTTGGAACAAAATGATGTATACATTATGTGGATATCCCGTTTAGTCACTGAGAAAACGGTACCTCAAAATAGCCAAAAATGCATGGGACGTATATAGGACTTGCCCTGTGCCCTTAAAGGAGCATTTTCAAATCGGCGCTCCTTCATAATTGTAAAGGCCAGCAGCTCACTTTGAGATTATTGTTGATGCAGCAAAACTATCACGCACCTTCTTTGCCAGTGCGCTCGTCACAAACAGCAAAACGCAGCGCTGTCACTCGCACAAGGCCAGCTGGAAAAGCGCGTACAAAGAAAACAACATTCTCGGGCACTAGCCTGCACGGTGTAAGCACGAACGGTTACAAACGCGCCGCAGCATTACCTAACAATTATACTGAGTTGTGCGAGAAATTGTGACTCTGCGTACATATTGTATGTCTCGGTGAAACATTGACGCTTTACTATGAATATGTGGCGCTATCACAGTCTGTGTGACAGTGCACACACATACAATTGTAATGTTCGTTATTTCTTTATTTTTCTCTCATAGTCATGCCCCTTTCCTCCTCTCCTATACAGGGTAACTAACCAGAGATATGATCTTGCTAACGTCTTTGCATTTTCTTTTTTTTTTTTCGCTTTTTCTCTCTATATCTTTGCTAAAACTTTCGGTGCGGTACTCTTGGACCTCATCAGCGAATTCCTCGGGGGTCAGGGCCCGCCTTCGTTTTGCGGACGAAATCTTGGGCCTGCGGACCAAACTATCAAAGCATGCGGTAGTATTTGTGTGGAAGTGCTGATATCAATATTTAATAACTATCTCACTTATTCTACATTTCCAGTACAGATCGAAAAGCGCTCGCGTATTCACTTTCTTTATATTCGGCACGAAAACAGACTTTCTAAACTATCGGCCGAGCTTTTCGAATCTGATTATCACGGTGCGCAGATATTCGGCGTAAAAAAAAAGTTCTGCCCCAAATCAGTGTGCATTTTCTTCCTGCGGCTCAGCAAACAATCCTGTCAGTTTATGAAGCAGGTTTACTAAATAAGATATACACTGAATAATTATGAATAACATCCATCAATAAAAACGATGTTAGAAGGAAATAACAGAAATAAGAACACATTGCATGCACATAAACATTTGCTTATACCGCCGCAAGACACTTGCAACACAAAAAAAAAACTAGGAACACTAGAAATAAGAAATGAAGGATTGGTCAACACGTCAATGACGAAACATCAAGTAGATATACGTTCAATGGAACCTGCGCTTACTAGTTGTGATAAATGCAGGTTATTCCAATTGGTTATAGTGCGCGGAAAGAAAGAAAATTTGAAAAGGTTAGTTCTGGTCTTATATGGTGTTAAAGAAAATTCGTGACGATGCCGCGTTCGACGTGTTGCAAGCGGTGTCACATAAGCCTGCGGGTTGAGAGAGAAAGAGTTGTTTTTAAGTTGGAAAAGAAATTTTAGCCTGTGTATTTTCTTTCGAAGCTGAAGTGTCTGGATATTATTTTCTTTCATTAGGCTAGTGGGAGAGTCAGTTACTCTATATTTAGAAAAAATGAACCTAACTGCTCTGCGTTGAATCATCTCTAGAGCATTAATGTTCGTTTTTGTGTAGGGATCCCATACGATGCAAGCATATTCTAGTTTCGGTCGGATGAGTGAAGTGTAGGCTAGCATTCTAGTATGATAAGGAGTGTGCTTTAGTTTGTGCCTGAGGATACAAAGATCTTTGAAAGAGGAGTTACAGATGGGTTGGAAATGTTGTTATTCCAACTTAGGTCACTGGTTATCGTGATTCCAAGATATTCTATTGGCTTACTTTCGTGAGCGGTGTAGATCCTAAGTTATAAGCAAACGACATCTTACTAATTTTTTTTGTTATAGACATGTACACTGTTTTTTCCTTCTTCAGTTCCAAACCCCATCGCCCGCACCACGACAAGATGTTTTGGAGGTTGGAATTAAGCACTAATTGATCATCTAGGGAACAAACTTCGTTAAACAATATACAATCGTATGCGAATAGCCTATAAGTATAATATAAGTATATATAGCGAGATGTTCTTCGCAGGTGCCCATGCAGCGCACCCCCGTTTATACCCCATAATGTGGCCATTCGGTACGTGAACTTTCACATTTCGCTCCCAACGACCAGTAGAAATGTTCGCGAGCAATCTGGCTATCAGCTATCAGCCACCTTAAAGGGGTCATGAAGCACCCCTTGGGCTGATTGAAAAAACACATCCTACGGAAAGCTGACACGGCTATGAACTGCTCTGCCAAATATTACAGTCGTGCGCGCCGCGTAATGGCCACAAGCGGAGCGCGAAGTTGCCGTTTCCCCAGGCACCCTCTTTTCAAACAGAGGCCGGTTCTCACTCTCGTCGGTGGGCGGGGCGTCTGTCCGCTGTACGTCGCAAAGACATAGCATGCTTATTGGCCGATAGCCGACGTAAATCGAGAGCGGCGTTCGGATCAGATGCGCTTCTTGCCGCGGAATGCCGCCACTTGCCGGCGCCGCACTCGCGCAAGCGAATCACAGCGGGAGAGCGATCGCGTTTCATGACGCGCGCTGGCGTAACTTCTTTCCCCCATGCCATTCCTCCCTGTCTAGCTTCCAGTGCGCTCGTCGGCACGAGAAAAGAGAGAAAGCGCTGGGAGTGCGCCAAACCCCCGTAACTCCGCTGATTCTTGACGGATTCGAGAAATTTTTGCGGCAATCGATTCGGGAGGCAGTACACTCCGATACTGAGGCCATTAGATCATTACTTGGAAAAGTGGTTCATGACCCCTTTAAGGAATTCGCTGTTTTTCATTGCACAAACGAGAGGACTTCCAAACGCAATTAATAAAGTACCATGCCCCCGTTTGGTGCGACTCCTACTACTCGGGTGCATCTCATTAGCTTTTGATCAGAGACAGGCTGGGCAACTCACTATTGAAAACGTAGATATTATTACACGACTGGGACGGCAGTGGGCACATATTGAAGGTTTCTTACAGACAAAAGTGCAACAGGCCAGGCAGTGGATGATAGAGCAAAAAGGGGGCGAGGAGTCGGTTAGCATGTTGCAGGCAGTTGGCTTAACAACTTGAACCATAGTACAGGTACCCCCAAGAATTCCTACAGAAAGACCGCGCGAGCCAGGCCAGTTTACCGCTGCTCTTCAACACTAAACATTTTCCTTCTTTGTTTGTTTTCTATGAGGATACGGTGAAGTGGGACAGGGGAGAGGGTCACGGAAGGGTGAGGGTGCATCAATCTGTCGTATATAGGCGCTGTAGCACTTGGCGTAAGCTTTTACATCAGTTATTTTGCTTTTCCGTGTTAATAAAAATACAGATGAATCATAGAAACAAAGACGTAGGTACGTCTAGAAAAAACGACGTAGGTACGTGAAGAGACAAAAAATCATGACAGCAGGAATATGTGGTAAGAGCTGATATGTGGTACAGGAAAGGGAACGAAGCTGATTTGAAATAGCCTCTCCAGAGCACGACACATGCCTAACAGAGCATATAAAAATGCAACATCGTCACGTCTGAAAAAGAAAAAACACAATCGGGTCTCCGGAGCAAGGACATTATAAAATACAGGCTCCCTGATTGACATTTTCTTGTCGTTGTTTTAAATGTATATGACCAGCGCCTAAGAAGTTTCTAGCATTAACAAGGGCTCAAGTTTCCTCGCAATCGAAAGGGAACTTGGACGATTGAGCACACCCGTCCTCTCCGACACATTACCATCCACCGCAAAAACCTTCTCGCGCTTTGTGTTGACAGTAAGCAGTTCAAGGAGCACTTCAAGAATTGCCTACCGTTATTTATTACGTATACCATAGCTCAGTAGCTTCATTGCAAGATATAACTGCAAAAGTGGAAGCCCCCAAGACCATTGCCCTCAGCATACGTCCATTGTATAAGCCATGAAACCCGTAACCATGCTTTCAGTAGCCTGCAGACTGATTTATTCGTTGGTAGCATGCTTGATGCCACTGCTTTCACTACACGCAAGTGTCTTGTCACGTGGAACTTTTTCAGCATCACGTGCTAGTTTTGCTGCGCGGAAAAAATGAAAGCCACAGCAGCTACATAACTAGGAAAAGAAATTACTTAAATAATTCAATAGACCATACAACTTCTCTAGTGAAGATTTTGGGTTTCCTGGTGCACCCAAATGCCTACGGCCGAAAACTATAAATGGCACAAAATCAAAATCAAAAGCCAGATGCACAAGTAAACATTATATTAATGATTTCCACAATATTGTCTTATGCACTTTAAGCTACTGAATAAATGTCCATGACACTGTGTGAACCCAGGCGCGCTCATTGAAGACAAAACTTCACTTAAATTGCTGGAAACTTTTTGAAATGCTCGTATAGTAAATAGAAAAACCAGTGCCCCAAAGGATTCATGACATTATCAGCTGCATCACGTCTGAAAACCGCTGAGCGCGGTTTTCACCACAATTATTCGCTGAGAACCACGAGGACATCCTGAGTCAGGTTTTTTTTATTATTATTTTTAATTGCAGCCCTGCTCTACGCGCTTATAAAGCTATGCGACATACTTTTGTCCCCTTAGAAAACATAATTTGCTTAGTAATTTGGTAATGGATGTGGCGAAGCATTGGTAATGAACGTGGAAGAGTCACCTCCTCCAAGTCTTCGATCCTGGTCCTTTCGTTGAGCAGAGTAGCAGGCATTAGTGGCCGCCGTGAGAGTTCAGCTTCCTGTAAGCAATTTCTTCTTTGCATTGTGTTTGTGCTAATCGCGTTATTGCTTGCTCCAAAAATTCGCTTTAATAGTGTTCGTCTTGACGTGAGTCTACTGTATTCCTGGTGTATTGGGCCGTTTTGTTATTTCTTCTTTTTTTTAATCCCTTTGGTGTTGGTCTATTTTGTGTATTTTTCTGTCACCAGTTAGTAGTGTTAGAGAAACGGGCATACTTGATTACGAGATCAGCTTTGAAAAATTAAGAGCATAAGTTATCTGCAAGGAGCTCATAGCGACAAACTTGCCTGTGTGATGATGTCCGAGGTTAAAGTTCCCTTACGACTGTACTGTACGGTAACTGGAAAGGGCCATGAGCGTACATGCTTATTCTATATATAAGCCAATCAGAACAACTCACTGTTTGCACCCTGTTATATTGCTGAATTATATTGCTGATATGTAATTGCAAGGATACATTGTCAAATCAACGCGGTCACATCGACACGGCTGCAAATAATGTTTCGGCTTCCCTCGTCATCTCGAAATTCTGAGAACTCTAATTTCCTTCGCCTCCTTTCCCTATGCTCGAATGCTTTACGGAGTGTGGTGTTAATTAGGTGTTTTCAAACCGGTTCGTATTGCGCGCGTTTCTAAACTTTCGAAAATCCTCGATTTCTCTGCCATCTAGCGGCATCAATCCAAGGAGTTCCTCGCTGTTTCCGAAACAAGTTGCCAGATGGCGGGCCACGTCCGGCGTCCCGCCGCTTCCTTTTCGCGACTTTCGCTGCCAACGTGATCTTAATTTTCTTTTTTTTCTTTTTTTCTCTCCTTATGAATTCACTATATTTAGGGCCACTGATCTTTCAGTAGATCACATTTTCTAAAACATTTTCGACTACGCTTCAATATATTCAAATTATGCTGATTGAACTTGGCAGGGGCGTAGCCAGAAATTTTTTTCGGGGGGGGGGGGGGGGGGTTCAACCATACTTTATGTATGTTCGTGCGTGCGTTTATATGTGTGCGTGCATATATACGCAAGCAAAACTGAAAAATATTCGGGGGGGGGGGGGTTGAACCCCCCCCCCCCCCCCCTTGGCTACGTTCCTGGAACTTGGTTTGTCAGGATGAAATCGATGACTGGTGCTTATAGTTTTCCACGTATGGTTCGTATCATGGGAAATTGAATTTAGAACCTGGCAAGGGGGTCTTGCCACAGGTGGCCAGCTCGTTTAATCCTTCCAGTACTGGACCCGAACGAATGTCGCTCTAAATTGTGGCAAAAATAAGTAGGAAATTAGAAGGAGAACCTGGGATATCCTTAATACAGCTGTGTCAGCATTGGCATTAGGTTTTTCATCATAGTCTTCTTTGGAACTCTGCAAAGTTGGAAGTAAGATGGCGGAAAATGAAAAAGACGACAGAAGCAGCACACGAATTTTCGATAATATTTTACTTATTAACAGACGTCACAGTGGCTATAGTATTTTTTTCTATTGATTCCAAGACGCTGAGAGGCGTATTTACAAAGTTGAGTCTTCCCTATCATTTACACATCGCCTGCAGCAGTGTCCAGAATCTTGACGTCCTAAGTACAGGAAAGCTGGGCTCAGTGGTTATCAGAGCCCGGAATGCACTGCGTGTTGATCCAGGGCCGTCTTGCTTGTGTCAGCCTTCAAATGCTCATTCTATTCCGCAAGATGGAAATTGAAAGGGGACTGAAATAGAGATTTTATATAATGGATAGATTTTCTGCACTATAGGAATGGTGCGTGAGGGAGCTAGAAGATGATGACAGTGATGACAGGAGGAAGGAAAGGCACGAAGGTCAACCAGAAGCGCGTCCGGTTTGTTATCCTACAAGACGCGTTGGTAATAGTTGGACGGAGGCCATTGAAGTCAAGTGAAGAGCTGAGGAGCGGTGTATCACGAGCGCTAAAACATGCTTTTGGTCCTTTCGAATTCCTTGATATCTGGTTGCTGTCACGCTAGTTTTATAACATTTACATGCATCAATAAGGTGAAATTAAATAGCAATTAAATAGCACTGTTTGTTCATACTAGTTACTCTCTCTCTCTTGATGCGATACATGAAAACAAGCGGAGTAAAACAAAGAAGGAAAAACCATTGCGAAGAGTGCAGGAATCGCAATACGCATGTGTCTCTTGAATCGTGGTCCAATCTGCCGGCACTTCCCGAGAACTCGGATGTTCACTCGAATGTACGCCTTTCGTTGCAGACTGGTGTTGAGTTATCGACCGCCGGAGAGTGCAGCAAAGCGAAACTTCGCATTCTCTGCATTGTTCCTGCATCAATCAGCTAACACACACACACACACACACATATATATATATGTGTGTGTGTGTGTGTGTGTGTGTGTGTGTGTGTGTATATATATATATATATATATATATATATATATATCTATATATATATATATAGATCTATAGTCTATATATATATATATAATTGTCAAGCATATCCGGTTTCTCAAATGTTCATACGTCATGCGCCGTCTTCATGAACACCTGCTTACTAGGTCGAAGTTGCGGCACAGACGACAAACGATCATTAAGTCAACTTTGCGTCGATTTATTGAACAGATGTTTTTGAAAAAAGTGCATCAGAATATCAAGTATACATATGGCCTATATATTTGATTTATCGACCATGCAGCACAAGGCACTGTGAAACCGAAGCAACGTGATTTTGAACGGGAATAAATAGTTGGAACGGGAAAAAATCGATTCCGGTTTATTGGTAGCAGGAGTCTTCATTGACTTCGCAAAGGCGTTTGACTCTCTCAATCATTATATCCTCAAACGTAAACTAGAACGATATGGAATCACTGGAACACCTCTAGCACTCATCAGCAGCTACCTAAAAGATAGAACACAAATTGTTCGTGTTGGCCGGTCACAATCATCTGCTAAATTAATTAACATCGGGGTGCCACAGGGTTCCATACTTGGACCGTTACTTTTCCTCTTGTTCGTGAATGATTTACCGTCACGGCTGATTGATGCTACTGCGATACTATATGCGGATGACACTAATCTACTGATATCAGACCGGAATGAAAGTTTGTTAATCAAAAAAGTTAATGCTGAACTTTGCAACCTTCATCGCTGGTGCACAACGAATGCCGTCACTCTCAATCCTACAAAGACTGTATTCATACTTTTTCACTCTGAAAGACGGGAAATCTTAGTGCATAATGACGTAATCCATAACAACTGTTTCATACAGCATGCGGATCATACAAAATTCCTAGGAGTTGTCATAGATTCTCACCTAAAATTTCATTTACACGCACGAAACGTTGTTCAGAAAGCCTCATACGGATTGCATGTTCTTTGTAAATGTAGACACTTTTTTTCAAGAGAAATACTAATTAATCTTTATTATGCATTCATTCATTCACACCTAAACTACTGCTATGCTATATGGGGTTGTACGTACCATTGTCACCTTAAATCCGTACAAATTATTCAGAAAAGAGCTCTTCGCATAATAATGCCTAATGATATTCATATCAGAGGCGATGGCTTGTTCCAAAATACTAATGTGTTAAGTGTCCCCAATTTAGTTATTTACAATATTGCTTCTATAATATACAGAATAGTTCACGGTAATCTCACCTTACTGTCAGTTTCCCTTCGTCTGTCACCCCGAGTTAACCAGTGTTTTTCACGCTACAGACTTTTACTACCTAAAATAAATACTAATTATGGCCGTCAAACTTTAGAATTTAAAGGAAGTACAATTTGGAATAGCCTTACTACTAATCTAAAGACAGCCCCGTCTCTTCACTCTTTCCAAGCACAACTAAAAAATTCGCTTCATATCAATTGATAATGCAATAGTCATTTGTAGTCATTGTTTTCATATATGTTATACATATTACAGAATGAATTCCTGTTGCTTTAATTACATGGCATTATTGTGCCAGTCATGTTTTTATTCTTTAGTAACGGTGAGCATTGCATATGAGACCACATTCTGTCTTGATAAGTTTTCTTGTGTTTTTGATGACTAAATATTCCCTTCTCATGCTGTTGCCATTTAGAGTTTTTGATGTTATAATGCCGTTAGGGACCCTTTAAGAATTTTGTTGGGTCCCTAAAAGTGTAAATACATGTACTACAAAAATAATGAAATAAATAAACTTCAAACTTCAAGAGGAATCACGATAAACATGCGGGAAGCGCTTCTCATGTGACCTACGCTAAACCATTCTTTTGTTATTTGTCTTCTGACGAATACGTAATAATAAAAGGGACATCAAAGAGGAACATTAAGTTAATCTGTACTGATAAGTTACACTTATAGAGCAATTGAAGGTTTGATCTTACAATTTGAGCAGTCTTTGCAACACAGAAAAGACGCAACAACAAAATAGGAGTGGCAATCCCTCGGTCTGTGAAGTTCCCGCACTATCCTGACCTGGCATCATGTACTTAGACAAGGTTTACTCGGCAATATAAAACCCAAGGAAAAATTTTCTTCGCTTCAAAAGATGAAGCCCAAGAAGAGCAAACTACGTATATTCTAAATAGGGCACTTCAAGAAATTTTTATTTTGTGGTGTTCATCTCTTATGGTTGTGAACAAAGTTTATCCTTCCGTTTGTATCACCACCTCCGGTTTTTTTTGTTTGTTTTTTTCCACAGCGTAGGACAAGGTAAATACTTTTCGCAGCTTATCGCCTCTCCACGCTCAACGTACACGCGTGTAGATTAAGCCGGTGTTTACACGGATCCAGAAGGCAAGAAAAGTTAACAGCTTTGTAAGTTCATTTCGTATTCCACGAAAAAAAAATTGCTGCTTCTCGGTTCATCTCCTAGGTTGAGAAAGCATTGCATTATCTAAGGCTTATCTTATCCTGAAACATACTGAACTAGCAAATAAAAAATATAATACTTCGAATATGAATTATCGTCCTGAAACGATAGTCGCCCGAAAAAAATAACGTTGTTTTTTGTTTTTATTTTACAACGCAGAGCGTCTTGCTGTGGATGTTGGAGTGGGTTTCTGAGCGCTTTGTATTTGGCGCTCTGGAACAGAATTTCTCAACTCGCGGCAGCGGTTCCTAGTAGTTCATTTTTTATTCAGTAGATGGCGAAGCAAACGCCATAAGTTTATAGTTTGAACCGTAGATGGCGCCACCAGCATATGCACTGCCAATGTGGAGAGTATCAAAGAGCTCGTTGCTTTTCGGGCGGGTACATCGGTGGGTTTTACCAGATTACACTGTTGGCATGCTTACAGGTTATTTTTCACATGTCTGGGTTGATTTTTTTTATCTTGCTAAACTGATTTTCTCCGCACTGAAAAGTAATAAAGCTCGATTAACGGAATAAGATGAAAGGAATAAGCTTTTCTTCCGGGGTCACGAGCGCAATGTTATAGCATGGTGAGCACGCTGCAGTAACAACTTTAAAAAAATATGGAAAAAAATACGTGTGTGTGTGTGTTGGGGGGGGGGGGGGGGCGTGCGTCATACAGATTTTAACGACTTAAGTTGTTGGTTTTAATGCACCTAAATAAGCTGAACAGGCATTCTTTCGTTCTTTATCGCTTCAGGGGTGCTTTAAACGGTAAATTCTTAATTGCCCGTTTGCGTCAAAGCAGTAGACAACTAACCATGTTAAAAGACTGGGCGTGCAAACACGGACACAAGAGAGAAGTAAGAACGACGCAAACGCTGACCGTTAACCAGAGATTAATAGAACATAAGACATCGCTAACCGGAAGCCCACCATCTAATTTATCTACACATTGTCGAGAGTGTAAATGCACGCCGAATTTAGATGAATGCGCAGCATTATACAGGCACAGGCATAGGCGTGCGCACAGGGCGGGGGGGGGGGGGCGGCCGCCCCCCCTAATAACCTAAGAGGGGGGGGGGGGGGGGGCACAAAATCATCCCCATACAATGACCCCCCCTAGTCACCTAAGAAGGAGGGGGGCGCAATATCTGCCTCCTACATTGACTTACAAGGGGGTGGGGGGCGCTGCGTTGAACCTTCGCCCCCCCTGATGGGGAACCCTGCGCACGCCTATGGGCACAGGAATGAAGAAACGCGTCTAATGGTTGAGGCCTGGCATATCGTTAATAGTGGTAGCGCATGCGTGAGCCAACCATCGATTAACTTGCATAAAGATGAAATCACACCTGAACAGTTATCTCTCACGTAGACCCCCACGCGTGCCGGAATGATAGGTGTCGCTTCTTGCCTGGGGATGCGCGGATAATTTTTTTGTGCATATCGTCTTTTCCGCCGCTGTGCACCTTTGAAGTCGTTAGTGAGTCGGCGTTTGTGTTGTCTCGACTTCTCTTTTGCGTCTGTGTTTGCACGCCCACTCTTTTAACACGAGTACCTGCAAACTAGCTCAGCTCTCTCTTATTCCAAGACAACTAGTCGTTCGTGAAGTCCACAAACCTCCATTCCTTAAATGCGAAACAAAATACTAAATAAACTTAACAAGAAAATATTTGTGATCTTATCAATCTATAATTCAATCAAAATAAAATTACTGCTATAGAAGAAAAGAAAATTTACATAGGAATAATGGTCACATTTTATGCGAATTCGCCATGCTGGAAGTTGTTCCTTGATACCTAATGAACATTCCATATTATGTTGTAATGCCCGGACTATGTGAACCCGTATAATGAAGGGTGAAATTTTCCATACTACCAACATCGTAATCTTTCAACACTTTTGCCATTTATCTGCATATCATCATTTTCTGTAGCAGACCCTGCAACTCTTTCCGTCTGCGATATTGTAGGCTTGTGACACGATGACAATGACAGCGAAATGATGCGTCCTTTCTTCCTAATCTTCTGGAATTACGACCAAAGTAAACTGGTCTTTATAAAAGCTCTTTGAGTAGCCTCGACAACCGGATCGCCAAAGAAAGCTTGAGAAGGTTCACACAACCAGTGCCGTAAAAAGACAGAGAACGTATAAAATGAATAGGCTAGGCGTTGTCATAAGGGTGATTCGGCTCTCGGCGAGCTCTTTCGTGTGGGAGAATTCTTTATAAGATGTGTTATAGGTGTTCTTTATATGAGGGAGCCTTGCATGGAATACGAGTAAGTGACTATATTGACACAAGAAGTTATGCTGTTCGTCTTTCTTTCTTTCCCTCTTTTACCCTATTCTTTTCTCCGCGCGTGCGTGCGTGCGTGCGTGCGTGTGTGTGTGCGTGTGTGTGTGTGCGTGTGTGTGTATGTGCGTGCGTTCTGCAAGAGAAGACTTCAAATTACATGTCTGCTGCCAGTTTAAGTATATATAGTGGCGACTGACAATGTTTTTGAAAAAGCTGTGTATTTTAAAATAACACCTCGCATATAAATGCCCTGTTCGCAGCTGTCATAATCCATTGCCCGAATTTCTTCTGTACAAACCACGTGATAAATACCTGATCCGCTAAGCTCATTTGTCACACTCCAAACATATGATTGGGTTTATTGCGCTGGCTTAAGTCCACATCGGGCAGTTTATTTATTTATTTATTTATTTATTTATTTATTTATTTATTTATTTATTTATTTATTTATTTATACGAGGAAAGAAAGGTACCTGTCATGATATGCGAATTGTGAGAAGTTGTGTCATTTTTTCTGAGACTGTACATTTTTGTGCATCTTCTTCGTTGCGTGTTACCCTTATATATTGGCAGCCACCAACAAAACTCCGATTGCACTAATTCAAATAAGATTCCGTGTCATCGGTTCGAGGGGAGAAAATAAGGGCGACAAATAGGCGGTTTTCGAAGTGACGGACAGAAGAGGCACTAGTGGCGTGAAAGGGTGCGGAGTGGCGTCTGAGCCGCGACCCGACACCCCGGCCCTGGTTTGCCTTTTGGAGCACTGATTGAGCCCTTGTCGACCTGCGCGGGAGCGGTAATTCGATCCGTGCTTGAGCCGCGCTGCAAGGAGGCTCCCGGGGGTGCAAGCCCGTTGTCACCGCCGTCTTTGTTGACCCCGGGCGCCTGACTCGGCGGCGTCTCGTTTTCTTCTTGTTTGCCCGCGGCCGTGTTCAGCACCGATCATTGAGCCGAACCCACGGTGACGTTGACGAAGAGGCGTCCTTTATTAAATCAAATATGCCTGCGTGGCACGGCCGGCTATTACGCTTGACGTGCAGGTGTTCACTGGAGGAGGAAAAAAGCCGACGCTTTCTCCTCTGTATGAGGCCTCGGCTTGGCGATGCCTCGCACACCTATATCTAGTAGGCCTGCTGTCTCCGGCGACGCAGGAGCACCGGTTCGGCCTCCCGTGCCCACGGGCACTAAGCGGTCATTGTTGCAGGATAATTGTAACTTTCGTCACGGCGCTTTCCGCGTGGTGATTAGCTCTCTCGAGTCGCTTGAGCGTTGGCGAATGTTTACGATAATGCTGATTTGCTCGGACGCGGCGTCCGCAGAAGAAACTGTCTTCCTTACTTTACGCCCTCTAGGCTCAGCTTATATCTTTATTTTATTATATGCGAGGGTCGCTTAGATTCACGTGGCCTTTCTACTCACACACCGATGGTCACAAATTGAACCCTGCTTAATGTGTTGACATTTGTTCTATGTTGAAGGGCGACTAAGTAAAGAAAAGTGTAAGCGCATAATTGCTTCTGCTCATTATCGTCCACCCTACACCGGTCGCATAAAGACAACTTCCACTACACATGACACATGACAGCTGAGAAATAAACTTAGTTTTACCCTATTGTAGTACATTGGGCCCCTTTTCTTGCGCGCTTTCACTTACGGAACCTTCCTGGGACTCTAGCTGGTCTAGTGCTCTGTATACTGTCCCATTTCTTCTTGTGTTAACTTTAATCCGCCCTAGAAACAATATCGCAATTAACCTGACAGAATTTCCGACACATTTGTCGCTCCGCCAGTGCCTCTCTATTTCCGTGGCATGAATGTGTCTCACCATAAATGATTAACAGTTCAGTCTCCCTCAGCACCATCCTTATTGTTACGACACGTGACGAGTAACATGACCATCTTCGTGGCTTAGCTGCGTACCACAAGTCAACTTAGTGATTCGACGCCTTCTAAACGCGATCACCTTTTCTGCAAGACACAGGGTTTCAGAAATGCAAACAGCGCATGCACTAGCTCCGCCTTCTTGGTTATAGCTCACGGTGCTTCTCTGGTTAAACGCACTGAAGATATACGTAACTGCGCTGAGCACACTTCGCGGTCCCTTCCATAGAAAGGTATGCCCTGGTGCGGGTCTGCAGAAACTGCGTATAGCGCGGGTCGCACATTGTGCAAACCGCAGAGGCGGAAATAAAGTTGTAAACATTCCCGTCCCTTGTCGCTCCCCGTTGCCCTTTTCACGGGGCGGGCGCCTTTGCAGCACACTGTACGTGTTTGCTCATGATTGGCGCACGGTTGCCACATGGCGCCGCTTCGTTGCGCCGCGCATGCATTCATCAAACTTTAACGCTCGCTTCAAGTGAGCCGGCCCGGACCCACGAGACTGTCGTCTGGCGTAACTGGCACAGAAAAAGAAGCCCAGGCAGCAGAACAGAAAGGGCCATCGTTTCATTTCTTCCCGCTGGCATCCTTGACCGAGGCATTATCGGCCGCAGGCCTTGGGCCCCCAGCCACAATAAACCGCCAGTTTCTTTCCAAAGACTCTTCTTACTTCCCGGTGTTTCCTCCCATAACCGCGGTCAGCGTGCTCTTCCCGCGCTCTCCAAAGCCAAAGGCGTGTCACGGCTCGTTCGTAAGTGTTCCTTTTTTTGACACCGCTGGAATCGCGTTGAAAAGCGAAGCGTGAAGAGGCGGAGCAGCAGGGGGGAAATCGGAAGGATCGTAGAGTTTAAAGAAAAAAAAGAGGTTTAAAAAACGCCCGTGGCTCACAGGCGCAGCCATGGTGTCTATACCTCAAGGGGCTGCCACCACATGAGCGCATTCACCGCCGGGGTGGCGTCGCGCATGCCGAGGTTTATGTCAGCGTGCAGCATTTCTCTCGCTAGCAATGCTGTTGTGGTCGCGGCGGTGAAAGGGAAGCGTCCATTTGAGACGCCTGGACGGGCACTTTCGAGCGGAGCAATTGCGCGCCGTTCAATATTTTGTCAACACGAATTCGCCACGGTGGCCGCGGATAAAGGGACTCGCCGGAGAGTTCGCCCGCGCTGGGACGCCGGGACCTCGCTCATTCTGCGACTCGCGAAATTTACGATGCAACGTGCTAACCAGAGAATTGGCGGGGCGTGTCCCCGCAGCGACTTCTCTATATGCCCAAATACCTCTGCAACTGCCTAACTGTTCCTCTTTTGGGGCTAAATCGCGGAGGTCGAAGTAATTCTTTTCTGTGCTGACTATTTGGCCTCGGTTGCATAGTGAATAGAGCAGCAACTGGCGTGTTTTGTTGCTGTTTGGTCATTGTCGCACGAGTTTCCTGTATAGGTGCAGTAGTGCATATTTCTGCCGTGAGTTATGTAACGTTTCAACTTATTTTGGCGTTAGTAGGCTCGGCTTGTCAAAAGGCTCGGTTCGGACATAATTTTACTATTTTCATGGTGGGTAGAGCTGCAATTATATTCGAAGGTTGTCATTCTGAGCTTTAATTGTGCCATGCCGTACACCGTGAGTGCCTGAAGGAGCCTTTGGTTTGCAGTTTACGTGCACCTAATTTTGAATCTTCATACTTCCAGGTTCGTGATGCCAAAAGCTATCATACTTGCACACAAACACACGCGCATATACGTATACGTATACATACATATGCATGTGGAACACTTTCCAAAGTTCTTAAACATAAAGGCCCGTATTAACAAAAAGCGCTCGCACTAGAATTGTTCGTAGACAATTTCAGCCAATCATGATGCTGGACAAAGCATTATTAGCGAAGGCAGCCCGCCAATCACGAGAAGCATTTACGAAGAAAAGGTTTTGTGAATTCGGTCCAAATGTCCAAGGGGACAAAGAATTCCTTACGAAGTAAACTGTCATGTGCGACGTCTATAATCGGTAGATGACACTCATTCGTTGCTAGATAACTGAGATTCACTAATCAACATTAATTAGCTTTTTACACCACAATGCAATTTACGAGATGGAGCCCGTCAGTTGGCAAGGCGTATCACTTTGAACGAATTTCGAGGGCAACACCATCTTCGAGATATTGATTTCCAAAGTGTGCGGAGAAATATACCTGTGTGTTCTAGTTACTTTTTCGCTTCTATGCGAACAGATTCGAGCTTGTAAAAAAAAAAAAAAAGACGTAATTATAAAAACAGTGTATTTTTTGCGCGATTTTCATGGCGCGTACTTCGGAAACCACGCCGCCGTCGGATTTCATTCGAAGCAAATCTATACCTTGCAAACGCAGGGGCTGGAACAGTCCGTTATACGTAAGCAGGCCGTCTTTAGAAAAACGGAGTTGTGCTTTTACAACGTGCAGCTGTCTAGACTTCTGTCAAGACCAGCAGCGTAGGGCTCTACATTCAGTGTGGAGACGGCTCTCGGACTCCATCAAGCCCAATTTTTTATTTGTTTTCTCTGTTCGCGAAACAAAGATGGGAAACTACAACAGGGGCCACACTCACAACGCTGGAACGTTGTTAGTCTGGTATTTCGAAGCGTAAGACAGAAAACGAATATACGGGGCCTTGTTTACATTGTCTGCAACTATTGTGACAGTCATTGTTGCCTCGGCTATTGATTCAAGAGCTTGTTTATTCAACTCGGATATCAGCCACGCTGGCTGTTCCAAAATTAGGAAATGAATTCTGTACAAGTAGAAAAAAAAAAGATGCGAACAAACGGAATCGTTGCATGTCCACGCAGACCAATCAAACCAGTTTTTTTGCCCCGCAGAACGCTTTAATACGAGAAAAGCAGAGAGGTTGTCTGGAGTATAGCTTTGTCTCTGGCCTGCTACGGACTCTTTGTAGGCGACAAGGAGAAGAGGAATTAAAAGGAATTCGAGAGGGAGTGCGAATGAAGGTGTTATAGCGCGCAGTGAACTATGTAAACGTGCGACATGCCGACATGTTCTGCGCATACATCTCACCTACGGTCACAATGCACGAGTTATTCAGGCCGCTCTCCGTGAAAAATGCCAGGAGTGCTTTTATTGATGGCAGAGCACTTTTGTCTGCTGTTCAATGCCCATAGGATCGCCCGCCCCGCAATGTGCCTGTCGTACAACGCCGATAACGCGGCGTTAAATACCGAGAATTTAGTGCGGCAAACAAAGCAGTCACGGAGGATGTGAGATTTCTTGGCTATATCACATTCCTGGCAGTTACGGTAAACTCCTCGGCCGATTTTATTAGGATAACACAGTGTGAACTCCACCCCTAGTTTCAGCTCGTGCAGTAAAGTTCTATGACTTCTCTTTACGTCAGGAGGAATTCAGAATCTCAAGCCACCCTTACAGAAACGTATTTTGACAGTCTATAGATTGTCTAAACCCATTTTTAGATAGTGTATAGATTGTCCACATACATTTTTGTACGGGCGGTTCCATCGTGAACTCTCCATTGCACTCTCCAGGCTCTTGGTTAGTTTGTGAATTCATCCTGAAGCACTGATCAATGATAACGGCCTAAGGGTTTTTTCGCTGAAGGCATCCGTTAGTCAATTGTATATGCACTATAAAATTGTGGTGTTAGCTAGATATGTCAGTTATTTAGGCATTTTGTGGCTTGTATCTAATGGGTGCGCTCTGCTCTCTCTCTCTCTCTCTCTCTCTCTATATATATATATATATATATATATATATATATATATATATATATATATATATATATATATATCATGTCTTTATTATGACAGATATTTGCAAAACAGCCAGCGTTTTTAAACAGCAATAAGAGCAGCTGCAGGTTCTAGACAGGATCTAAGCCCGCCGTCTGTATCTGTATATGTACAAATTTCTGAAACTATGGAACTTAGCCAAATGAAGTAACGAAATAGACTTGTTTCAGACCTCAAAAGTGTCCAAGCTCGGAGTGACGAAAGCGGTGAATTGAATTGAATCGAAAACAACATTATTAGGTCCTGCGGAACGCGACTGGGTCGCGCACCCGGCTCAGTCCCACGTAGGCACCGGCAAGCCGAGCCTACCGGCCACCTCGCGGGCCCGCTGGACAGCCGTGAGCAGATCCTTGGGACTTCAGAATTTTTGTTCAAGTAGCATAATGTCCTAAAGCAGAGTGCACTGGTCTGTCATCTTAGAGGTGCTGGTTCAGCTCAGTGGATAAGACTTTCAGGTACTACCCACCACGGCGGTCTAGTGGTTATGGTGGTCGACAGCTGAACCGAAGGTCACTGGATCGAATCCCGGCCGCGGTGGCCGCATTTTCGATGGAGGCATAAATGCTCTAGGCCCTTGTACTTAGATTTAGGTGCACGTTAAAGAACCCCAGGTGGTCGAAACTTCCGGAGCCCCCTACTACGGCGTCTCTCATAATCATATCGTGGTTTTGGGATGTTAAACCCCTACAATTATACATATATACTTTTATCTACTGAGCTTCGGGTCGCAGGTTCTAAACTACCTACCACCAACGTTTTCCCTTTCGAATTTATTCTGTTATTTATTCAATAACTTTCTTAATAACGATTACCGAGGTGAAGTTAGAACGCAAGGTAGAGCATGCACGGACAAGACGCACGGATGGCACAGGCTTGCGAGAGCGAAGGCGACGTGGTGTAGCGGCGATGCCCTCACCACCCTCGCCCCCGCTCTGCTGGTGACAGACGCTGGCTTTTTCGCACAATAAGTCATTGGAAGATTTCGCTACAGAAATCGCATCAAGTGCCCTGAAAGGAAACCAAGTATGGTTAAGGGGCAGCATCGTCAAAAGTACATTTGTTAAAGCCTATACTGTCTAAAAGTAACCCGAAAGGAGCTATTCGGTGCAACCTGAGGCCGCGCAGGATATTGGTAAAGCAACCTATAGCCAGGAATTAATCACCGCGGTGATGTATTCAGGACACTGCATGTTTCCGCGACAAAACACAGCGCAAATGCACGAGCCAACGCGCCACGTTGAGTTTCGGCTAAACACCTTCGCGTATACGCAGGTGCGCCGTCTAAGAAAATCGCAGGTTCTACCTCGATGCACCTGCGAACTATACGCCTTCATAATGACACATAACCCACAGGTTATCGGAATCATCGAGTTTCTCCATTGGTAGGGTATGTTACGCTTACTTAAGTTGTCAAATCGTAAAAAAGAAGAAAAAAAAAACCATCCACATATATCTTGCTATATACGTACACGCTCGTCCATAAAAAAATATTAAAAAGTAGCTCTTAGAGCTTGCTCTCAACATCCGCCAGGCGCTGTGGTGTATACTGGGCAAAAGGCACGTTTCGAAAACGGCGGAGTTCATAGAGTAGCGAAATTTGAAGAACATTGACCCGCTTGTTGGAAGGGGACTTTTATTTTTTTCTTCTTTGCAAGACTTATTTTCCCGTTTTAAGCGAGAATGATGAGTCTTGCGGCAGCGGAGATAGCGGGCCATTACGGGCGGACACTCGGATGTGCGCCCCGGAAGTGTGCTAAGTGCACCAACAGCTCCCGCACGCTCGTCGTGGTGCTGACCACACAGTGGCGTTTGTCCCCGGCGAAGCGCCATATATGCATACGAGTCGTCGTGCTCCCTGAAATGGCTATTACAAAGTTACCCCGTGTCTCGCAAATGGGGTTAGGTGTTCGTACTCTGTACTTCGGGGGAGCTGGCTCCCTCGTGGCACTTCGTGCTACATACCTCCTCCTCGCTTTTTTTTTGCGGAACATGGGAGCGTGGTATAGATTTTTCTGGCTGGACGTGTTGGCTGCATGTGTTCTAATGGGTCCCAGGCCCCTCGGCGACAGGCTGCCGCCACGGTTTTCTGCGACCCCTGGGAGGCCCCAGCACGGTGGGGCTGTCGGGACACATTGACACCGGGGGCCGTATCCGGTGCTCGTCGTGAGCACTTCGGGTGGGGAGTCAGGCCGTGACGTCATTGCAGCTCAGGTCTTGACTGCGCGCCTTCTGTCGGCTTAGTCGAGCCCGCGCAGGATCGATAAGCGCGCGCTTGTCTGGACGTTGTTTCGGCTCGTCTTGCCCCTTCTCGTTTCTCTCCTGCGGCCACAGGCTCCAACGTGGTCTGCATCGGTGAAAGTCACCCCCCTCCTCCTGGAAAGCTGCCGCCGTGTCCGCATGCACTCCTGTCACAGCGTCACCTCACGGGCGCCGTCCTGCTTGCACAGTAGAAGGGAGTGATTCGGTGTGGCTTGTTATACGGTGTTCGCTACACACCGTGTCACCCCTGTACCTTCCAGATGGCGCTTTCTTCGTGACAACTCGCAAAAGACAACGTAAATCTCGTAACTTATCATATATTAACAAACGTTGCAGTTCCGTCTGAGAGCGGCCTCCTCAAGGTCCATGAAACGCTAACGAACGTGTTCTTTGAATCATGAGTTCATACCACGTTTAGAGCGACAGGTTGGTGCGGCCAGTGCTTGAATATATCGGCGATGAGCGTCGTAACCCAAGGCAGTCGCAAAGGACTTGTTGCGCGTACTGCATGTGAGCGATAGCAGCGTTTATTATTGCTATGGTGCTTACGAGCACAGTATCCTGAAATCTTGGTATACAGTGGCGCAGGTCTTCGTATCACAAGCCATGATTTAGCCAGGAAACTCTTTTGTCTTGGCAGGTCTCTGCGGTATAGCGAATGATACTGTTACCCTTATACATCTGAAATGCCATAGCTTCTAGACTGATACGCTATGAAAAATTCTCCGATAATAAGGAAAGGTACCGCGGACAGGGATGTGCGAGGGGTAAATCTGCTTTTCTTTCTTTCTTTTTTTTCTATGCAGATAACGCAACAACCTCATGTAATACTCATTGTCTCGAGATCCAAACAAAACAGATAGTGGGAGACAGTGAGCACGCTGCCCAAGGAAAACCTGTTGTCGCCATGACAAAAGCAAGTACCATTGTAGAATCATTGGATCAAATATGTAGGTTTTGTGCCTTCTTTGCCAGTTATCTGCAGCGTATAAAATGTGAACAGACAGAAAAAAGTCTACGGCACTCGCACGGTGAGCATGTACGGCGCGCTTAATCACAAGTGGAAGTGTCACAGTGTGTGTATACAGAGTGTCTCACGTAAAAAGAACCAAATCTTTTTAAAAAATTGGTCCACCTGAACTGAATGAAACGAATGAAATATGATTTGCCGCCATGTGGCACACCTTTGATTATTTTTATACTGCGCTTAATTAGTTAATTAACTAATATCAATTATGCAAAAGTTATAATATTCACTTCAGGGCCAAGGGCGTTTCTTTACGTTGTAGACTGCATTCTAAAACGACTGATGCAATCTTCTATAGCAACATACATACATGTTGTGTGGTGGTTCTCTCCGGCTTTTAAAGGGGTCAAGAACCACCCCTCGGGCTCACTGAAAAAACACATCCTGCGGATAGCAGACACTACCATGAACAGCCAAACCTTGCAGTCGTGCGCGGCAAGGTGACTTTAGAAGCGGAGCGCGAAGTTGCAATTTTCTCAGGTGTCCTCTTTTCATATAGAAGCTTTTGCTCACACTCTTCGGAGCTGCCGGCGCCTGTTGTTTGACGTCGAACAGCAGATAGCACGCTATTGGCTAATAGGCAACATAAATCAAGAGCGGTGTTTGGATCAGATGCGCTTCTTTCCACGGGGTGCCGACACATGCCGGCTCCGCGCTCCATAGTCTGCTAACATTACATAGTAGTCACACAAGCGCGCTTAGGAATCACAACTCGAGAGACCATCACGTGCGCTCAAGGTCACGACGCGCGCCGACGCAACTTTTCAGCCCTGTGCCATCCCTCCCTGTGTAGCTTCCAGCGCTTTCGTCGCACGAGAGAAGAGGGAAGGAATACGAAAGGGAGAAGGCAGGGAGGTTAACCAGACAGCAGTCCGGTTGGCTACCCTACGCCGGAGGAAAGGGGAGTGGAAAGATGGGAGAGACAGAGAGAGAGGGGGGGAGCGAAAAAAAAAAGGAAATGATCAATAAATGCACTGACATGTGCGTGGCGGTGGCACTGTAAAAATAGTCACAAGCGCTCACAAGCGTTCGCACAGGCCCGTAGCCCTTAAAAAGCAGTGCTCAAACGGACACAAGAGTAAAACAATGAATCACTTTAGACTGATGAACTATACTATGAAAACTCTACTGTTATTAATTTCACCATCACAAGTTTACTAATACAAGAGAAAAGCAATGTCGAAATTTCATTTTTAATCCTCGCGCCAATACCGCCGTACGTGACGTCACGGATTTCAAAGTGTCTTCGTATTTTGGCGACACTGGCCCAACGACAGTTCCTGAAACTCGGTATGTTAGGCCTCTGGCCCTCTAAGAGGACAACATGAACTTCAATTTTGCTTATTAGGGACTATACGTAGGCCATAGTAGACGCCGTCAAAATATATGACACCGACTGGTGCGAGAACTCCAATGTGGCGTCGCCACCCACATTTTATTTTTGCGCGTTTTCTCGCGGCAAACGTGCTGTTTTGGCATTGTGAAAGAGTGATTTACTAATACGAGAAATATCGTTTTTCTCTTTAGTGCCCGCGTGCGACAAATGCCTGTAACTCCGCTCGTTCTTGACGGATTCGAGAAATTTTTGCGGAAATCGTTTCGTGAGGCAATAAACTCCGATACTGAGGTCATTCGATGGTTACTAGGAAAAGTGGTTCAGGACCCCTTTAAAGGGACACTAAAGAAAAACAATGAATTGGTTTCGATTGATAAAGTGTGCTCGGAGAACTCTTGTGTAGTTTATTTCACCACCATAGGTTTATTATTAGAGGAGAAAACCAAGTTCAAAGCTTCATTTTTAAATTTCGCGCCGAACTTTGTAATTCGTGACGTAAAAGGTTTCAAAGAGCAGTTAACGTATTTTGGCACCACTGGCTCGACGAAATTTCCACAAACTCGTTATGTCAAGTCTCTGGCCCCCTCAAAGGACAATGTACTTCTATTTAACCGATCAGGAACTACGTAGGCCCTAGCAGGCGCCGTCAAAAATATGTGACGTCACGGCAAATACTGCGGGAATTCCAAGGTGGCGTCGCCGCCTGTACTTTCTTTTTGCGTGTTTTCTGCCTTATTAAGCGCCTTCTCGCAGCAAGCGTGGTGTTTTTGGTATCGTGGAAGACTACTTTACTAATGCGAGAAAAATCGTTTTGCTCTATAGTGTCCCTTTAAAAGAAAGCCAGTACGATATGAAGTAAAACCACCTGAGTGCGCTAGTGCGCTACTGTACTATACAACGCTTGATGTCTTCGAGCAAAACAACTGGGCGCGCGGACCGCTTGTAAGGGACGACGGCGCTTACTTGCCGTGTGCGGCCGTCAAAAATGCTGACGCACTGGGAAGCCGATGCCTAGAGCCGCGGCCACTCGTTTCGCCGCGGTCCGCGTGCCAGTTGTTTCGCTGTTAGCACTTCTGAGAGCGGTACAGTACGGCAGCGCACGAGCGCAGTAATGCGGTTTTATTTCATATTTCGCGGGCTTTCTTTAAACGCTGAAAAAAAAAGAACCACTACGCAGCATGTACGTTGCCACAAAAAATTAGATCGGTCGTTTTGCAACATCTGCAACATAACCAAAGGCACTGGGTCCTAAAGTGAATAATAAAACTCTTGCATAATTGATCTTAGTTAAGTAGCCAATTAAGTGCAATACCAAAAATATCCTAATGAGCCCCACATGACGGCAACCCATATGTCATTGGTTTAATTCAGTTGTGGTCAACCACTTTTTTTAAATACTTGTTTCTAGTTACGTGAAACATCCTGTATGTCTTCGGTGGATGCTCAATTCTCTTAAAGCAGCTAGATGATTTCTTACTTATTATTACTTTTATGACAGCTGCCGTCAATTTTGAATGAACGACCCGCCGTATAGTCCATGAATACAGTAACCACGATGTGTCGTGAATTCGTTTCTTGATCTCGGCGGCTGTATTCCGTTAGTTAGATTTCCATACCATTTTTGTCAGGAACCCTATAGAGCTGCGAAAGCCTTGTGAACCACATGATCGTAACGAGAGCCTTGCCCAGCTAGATCTTTTATAGGGCACAGACTACTATTAAATATTTCAGTTAGTGAACCGCAATGTATATTTACGTGCATTTAAATTCACCACAGTATGCCCATACAGACTATTTATAGTGTTTTAAA
Organism: Rhipicephalus sanguineus; assembly: GCF_013339695.2. Lineage (NCBI taxonomy): Eukaryota > Metazoa > Arthropoda > Arachnida > Ixodida > Ixodidae > Rhipicephalus > Rhipicephalus sanguineus. The sequence goes on from NC_051176.1 coordinate 241,658,284, forward strand.
ATTGCAAAAGCAGGGGATGGGATGCACATGGGACCGTCCATCAAGTTCCTTCAATCTATAGTTCATAGCTGGTTAAGCATATGACAATTTATTCGCAATTAATGAATGTACCAAGGTAATCACATACCATATATCAGGGGTGTAGCCATAAATGTTTTACGGGGGGCAGGTCAACCATAGTGTATGTATGATCGTGCGCGCCTTTGTATGTGTGCGTGTATACGTATATACACATGCAAAATTGAATCCCCCCGCCCCCCACCGACCCCTGGCTACGCCAGTGCCATATATTGCCTGTCTCTGGAATTGCCACATACTGCGACCAGAAGCTTCGCGTTATGGATGTATAGGTGCCATATCCTTAGACCATTAAATCTGGTTAGAGTAGGCTGGTTGTGTATTGCCATCCGCTTCTTAACTCACCCCCCCCCCCCCCCCGCTTTCCGCCTCTTTTTATATACACAAACATATGCTCATCCTTTCTTTCTTTCTTTTTTTTTTTTCGCAGGTCACCTTTCCCAAGGAGCGTGACTATAGAGATGGTGGAAATGGGAGGTTTTTCGGATAAATGAAATCATACACCACCACCCGCTTTGCGAGGGGTTTGGCACTTCAGCCTTATTGCAAAATTTTGTTGTTGTTTTTTTTTTCTGTATTCACGTGCTCAAATTTGGGGGTCGCTGACACACCATTGAGGACAACGTGTGAACTGACCGAGTTTTTCTCGACGGCCGCTCACCCGAGAAGCGCTCGCACGCTCAAAAGTCAGCGCGCAGGTGTCGCCGCCAAGGCGTCAGCCAATACACGCGCAGTGCGCAGCCCACGGAAGAAGGAGCGCGCTCGCGCGCGCACCGAAGGTCTGCACCCATATAAGCCGCGAGACGGCGGTGATTAAACGCGAGCTCCTCGGCTGCCGGGCCCTGTTAATTTGTCAGCCAGCGTGGCGCCGCATTTCCGTCGTTCGGGGTGGCAGCCCATCAGTCACGGGCTGCTGCCGTGCGGCGCCCGTCTGACACCGGCACTCGGCGACGGGGCCTCACGGGTCACTGCCACGGGTCGAGTTAACGCCGCGGCGCGAGCTCCTGCGCGACGCCTCCTGAGCACCGGGGGCCGGATTGTGTCACAGTGTTGCCTCCCAGGCACGACCCTGTTTACACGACAGCGCGCAGCGCTCGAGGCACCGGCAGCGCGCACGCGCGCCTCGCCGTGGCTCGTTGTTGTTGATGGAACGCTTTGGCGACCTGCTGTTAAGTAAACTGCGCCGCTCGTCGCGCAGGGGGGCGGCATGCAACGCGAGCGGCAATGGGCGCCGCCCTTTCCGGCGCACTCAGCACGTGGTGAGGTGGAGAAAAATGGCGGCTTCTAGTTTTTCAAGAGAACCGCTCTCATCAAATATTTTCCAACGGATGCCAACTGCGCTTTATTTAAGAGAGTTTCCAGCATATCAGCAAGTTTAACTGAGGATAATACAAAGATACGGGCGGGAAAGTAAAGGGGCAAAAATGAGGGAATCCGGTGACACTCCCTGACTGAACCTGACAGGGTATTATAACATATCGTGTCGCTATTTCTTCATTACCTTGTCGCTCCAAACTTTAGCGTATCGTACGTAGCTTCCATACCTGGATTTGCTTACGTGAACTCGAGTCAAAAAACCTTTCAGCGCTTGTGTTGTGGCTAGCACAAGCAGCGGACGTAGGAAATAGTGCGGTGTCATATTTTTCATCCGATCTATCAAAACGTGCATTTAATAACACATTAAATAGTTGTAGTTTAAGGCATGCGAGGTGATTTCGTACGCATAAACAATACGCGTGGTGCTTGCATCCTTTGTATGAAATTGTCCGTTTGCGTTCCGTTCTATCACGAAGAATTCAGAATGACTGCGATTGGTTTGATTTATTAAGAGATTGATAAGATTGATTTGATAGGACTCAAGAAGCCGCATTGTTAAATGGCAATATTGCAGCTCACCTAACACCCACTACATTGTAAGGTCTCATATTGCAATGACTATGAAAGAAAAATGGCATGGAAGGGCCTCTCTTGAATATCGTTTGAAATCAGTAATATCTGAAACATTGTGCAACTCGAACGGCACTCTGTATGAAAGGAGTCAAGCATAAGATGTAGCCATGTCCTTCGAACTTTCATGTTCACGTTCGAAAAAAGAAAATAGGTACAGGCGTATTACGAACGGCATGCAATGGCACCGCAGCAACCGTCGTGCCATTCAACCTCTGGTACTGCCCTGCCAGGTGTACTGGATGTTATACTTTTGAAGTAACTTAAGATTGGTTGGTTTGTGGGGTCGGGATAATTCGAGGGCTCGTGATAATTTTGACCACCTGGGGTTCCTTGACGTGCACTGAAAACGCACATTACACGGGCCTCTAGCATTTCGCCTTCATCGAAATGCGAGCGTCGCGACCGGGATCGAGCCCATGTCTCTCGGGTCAACAGCCGAGCACCTTAACCACTGAGCCACCGTGGCAGCGAAATGTATTGTCACGACTAAAAGCCGGCAAGTTGACAGAGGACAACGGAGTGAGGAGCACGAGCAGTAACCACCGTTTTCTCTCTGAGGAAGACGTTGAAGCGTCTGCTTTTTTGATAGGTCAATACAGACCTTGTTTTCCTTGTCGCACCGTGGTCTTGTGTCCCGTTCTTGCCGCGTTGCGACACCGGTGGAGGTGCTGGGTGCTGGGGTGCTGACAATATGAATAGTGCACCTACATATCCAAGAACTTAAATATCAGTTTTTGTTACTTCCCCCTTTCTCCTATTCACCTACGTAATTTTGGCGCTTAGATTCCCTCTTCTTTCCTTCACTCAAAATTACAAAGTAAACGACGCAATCATTCAGAGAAATCACTACTATAATTTTACCTTGGAAGTTTATTTCCCGAAATTCTCCTAAGTGCCTGGAGTAAGGTGATAACATCTGGAACACTTGGGCGATCCGTATAGTTCCTGCTGATATTCCCAGAAACACGCCGCGGAACACCAACTCTTCTCGCCTCTGCGCCGCAGCCGATGCAGTCTCCGTGGGCCCCGCTCCCTCGACCCCTGATTTCGGCAAAGGCGACGCACAAACCGACGCGGTGCCACATTACGGCGCCCCGTCGCGCTTCGCCGCTGTGCTCCGGGTTGGGTTGCGCAAAGCGAGATGTCGCGAGCACTGGCGCCAGGGGGTCTCCTCACCCCGGGTTCTGGGGGTCACGGGCAGCGCGGTTAAACGATCGCTCGCCGCCGGCTGTCTTATTCTCAGCCAGGTTGACGCCTCGAGAGACGCCCCCCTCCTAACGAGAGGAAAAATGCGCCGGGAAGCGAGGGATTGAGCCGTGCAGGCGTCCAGATTACTTGTCAAGACGGGCGCCGACATGCGCGGCACGGCCGTCGCGACTGTGGGCCCGAGGCCCGACGCCTACAGCCCGGAGGCGCCAGCGTGTCCGCTCTTTATCGGGTCCCGCGCGAAGGGGCCCTGTAACAGCCGCCGCACGCGAACATGACCTGCTCAGCTGCCCGGCTGGCTCTGACAGTATCGCAACGGAAACGCATGCTTTAAGGTGACTGGCATCGTGCACGACGAGCTAAATCTGTGTTCAACGCGGTGTTGCCAGATAGAGAGGCCGAGGAAGTCGACGCTCGGGCTTAATTTGACTATCAGTTACATCCCGGCGCACATACGACCGCACATACGAGTGACGAGAACGAAAAGCAGGTGCTCAGGGCGTGCGACCAAGGTTCGCGCTGTCTACAAGGTTAGGCTGATATTGCCACAGTCGTAACGGTTGTGATCAGTTGCATGGCTTCGCGGAACCTTCAAAGCGCCGTTCCGGTGGCCATTTCCTGGGGATATTGTTTCATTAACCTGTTGATTTTCGAGGCCGTAGCAGTGCGTTTTGTTCCGCGCTCACTGTGGCTGTATACTGTTTCGCAGCGCTCTTTGGCAATGTGACGTTCCGGCACACAACTTGGTTGGTGTCTTGGTGTTTGAACGTTTGGAGTGCTCAACACGTGTCAGAGGAAAAGGTACATATCAGCGTCAGAAATTGGAAGCGGGAGTAATTACGGCTGTAAATGACTAGACGAAAGAACACGTGGATTATCTAGTTTGTCCTGCTTCCACAGATTATTTATTATTTTTTTTTATTATTTTTTTCTTTCTTTTTCACCTCACAATAAAGAAAGATGAACCTGGATGCAGCGCATTTTTATACGTGATGGTTCACGACATACCACACCTTCTCACCGTGTGTATCGTTTAGTAGACTGGACGGCAATTCGCAGTTTACACGAAACTGATTTTTCCTTTTATTTTTACGAAAATACGGTCAACAACAAAGCCATAAGTCATCGCTAAAATACTCAGCAGTTGTTTCCATGCGTCGTGTGTGCGAGTGCATGTGCTTGTGCGCGCTGAAAGAGGAGGCAGTTTTATTCGTCAATGTCAGATTATCACACTGCTCACTCTTGCACCCTCAAACGCAGTCCATTTCTCGACAGCGGCCAGCCTAAGCATGAAGCAACATGTGTGGCCGCACTAGACCGTTGCGAAGTATGCGCTGCTTATATCACCGTGAGAATGCTTCAGGCGGACCCCTGGATTCGCGAAAATCAAGCCCCGGTCGCGGCGCGCCAGAGAAGTTTCATTGTCTCCATGGGGTGACGTCAGCGTGCCACCGCTCTCCATGGACGGTCCTCGAGGCGCGTCTAATCGCACTGCCGACGCCAAAGCAGGAAAGGCGGCCGCCCCGGACACCCGCGAGAGGCAATATATATGGGATTCGGAAACCGCAGCTCAATCGGCACTTAGAAGCCCTCTGCCGATCGCGCGAGTGCTGCGCTTGCTGGGCTCACTCCATATGACCATGGAGTGGCATGCATGTGACACTTGCTGTCCATTTAATATTCCTCCGTGGTGGGTCCGCGTGTTCCCGGGCCGATCGGCACTCGAAGACGGCAACTGTTTACACAGTCGGGCAACTCTTGGCCATTCGATATCGCTTGCACACGGCTGCTCGACGAGAGCCCGAGTGGAAGGGCGACCCGTAGAATGAGTCGGGCGTTGTTTGGCCGGGCGGCTTTTGCTGTTATTGCCGCCGGCTCTGTCAGGTTTCGCTCCACCGTATAAACACTGCCGAGCGCGGCCACTTGTCTCTACCACTGGCGCGCTCCTTTCGGCGCGCACTACTACTGCATGTGCGGCTTGCAGTAGCAGCGATAAGCCGACCGCGCTATTGGCTTTGTCGCCGCGTGCGTCCAAGTATTTCCTCTGACGCTCCGATATTAGGCAGAACAGGAGTAACGTGAAGTGCACCTGTTGCCGGCCGTCGCCCTCACAGAAAAAGCTTCCAAAAGCGAGAAACATTGTCAAGCATGCCTGCGCCTAATATAAGCTCAATGCATATTGTGTATACGCGTATGCACTGAGCGCGCATGCCCGTCTTGCCGTTTATAAATTTAGTTCACCGAGGCCGTGACATATATTTCTTGCAGCCTTGCTACGGTGTTTTGATTACTTCCATAAATACATTACTGGTGATACCTCCTTCCTCCGTTCTACTGATTATTACATAATTTGGGACACAACCACGATATTGCGGGCGATATAATTATGTATATCTCCAGTCTCCGTAGATGCAGTGTGTTTTTTTCACACTTCGTGCAAGATAGCTAACCAGAACGTTCTCTGGTTGCTTTCACTACTGTCTTTTCCTTTCACTCCCGATATATATATATATATATATATATATATATATATATATATATATATATATATATATACGAACTCTACGTCGAGGCCGAAATACTTTGCCGCAGTTAAAGCGACACTTATGCGACTAAGTAGCAAAAGCTCGCTAATTAACTTTTAAGTTATTGACTTCACGGCAGGTGTTTACATTAGAAAGTTGTATGCGTGCCAATTTATGGCATACCCACGCATTTTCTGGAAATCACGAAAGTTGCACGTAATTAGAGATATTCGTCGTCCAATTTCAAGGCCGATGCTGAAACTGGTCGTGCCCTTCGCGCAAAAAGCGCGGCCACTCGGTTACGTCAGACCGAAACTGCACGTGACAAGGAAGTGGCAAAATGTAAATGAAGGCGCACGCCAGTCGTATCTTTTCGTGAAAAGCGGCAAGTCATCTCTGTTGCGCCAGCGGATCGCCTTACCTTTGCGTGCAGTGTTTGGTGCTTACCTGTTTCTTTCGAGCTGTGCGCAAAAAAAAAAAAAAAAGAGACGCGATATCAACCTTTCCTTTCTCTGCGACGCATAAAACTCAGGGGAAGCCGCTGCGGCGCTTCTTCTCCCGGATAGGCGAAATAGATTTCCGCACCTGTTTATAGTTCTAGAAAGAAACAGATAAGCACCACGCATCGCACGAAAACAATAAGCTGTTGTCTATTTCAGAATGCTTGTCGATTTTCCTGGAGAGATTCTGATTTGGGGTGCCTTGGTTTGAATTTCGTCACTTCCTTGTCGCGAGCAGTTCCGGTCTGACGTAACACAGCGGATGCGTTTCCTTCGCGCCGGGCGTGCTCAGTTTCGGTATCGGCCTTGAAAATCGATGACGAATATTTCTAATTACGTGCAACTATCGCGATTTCTAAAAAAATGGGTATGCCTTAAATTGGCACGCACTGCAATTTTCTAATATAAACAACTGCCCTCAAGTCAATAAATATAAAGTTAATAACAAGTTTTTGTTAATGAGTCAAAAAAGTGACCCTTCAGCTGGGACAGAGTATTTCCGCCTCGACATAGAGTTCATGAGCGAAAACAAAAGAAGCCTGACTGTCATAGAATTTTTATGAAAACTGTATAGTCTAAAAAACACCAAAACACAAACAGACAGACACACACACACACACACACACACACACACACACACACACACACACACACACACACACACACACACACACACACACACACACACACACACATTTGACGTGGCTCTCATTATGGCAACGAATAGCATGTCGGTGATAATTACGATTCCTCAAAGTGCGCGACAGACGCTTTCTTTCGCGGCGCCGAACTCAAGAATAGATGCCTGCATCTTATTCTCGGCTATGTCTGAGAAGTCAAACAAGTAGTGGTTGCATGTTCTGTCGAAGTCACTTCTGGATAAACCAGAATGAACGCTAAGGCAAGGATAAGCAGCATTTTATTACAGAACTTACACGCGCGAGCATGGCACATCAGATTCTGGTTTCGAGTTTAAGGGGACACTGAAACATTAAATCAGTCCCCCTCCCCCCTAGACAGATAAATTAGTCTATCAGAACTCTATCGACATTCATTTCGCCATCATAGGTTAATTACTAGAAAAGGAAATGAAGCTCAAAGTATTATGTCTGAATTTCGAGCCTGAACTTCAGCACATGAACGTCAGTGCGACTTCACAAATTTCAAAATGTTTTTGCGTATTTTTGCCACATTCGTTCGATGAAATTTTCTGAAAATTGCTATGTTAAGACTTTGTCTCCTTTAGAACGCAATGCGATAATCTTTAGCGACAAATGATTACGTAGGCCCCGGAAGACACTGTCAAAATTTGTGACGTCACTTCGAGCTGGTGCGGGAACTTCAAGGCGGCGTCGCCACGTGTTTTTTTTTTTATTTTGGACGTTTTCTCGCTTACCAGGCTTACCTCGCGTTAAGGGTGGTGTTTTCGGTATTGTAAAATTGTAGAAGAGAGAAAGAGGAGAGGAAGGCAGGGAGGTTAACCAGAAGTTTGTATCCGGTATGCTACCCTGCACTGGGGTTGGGGAATAGGGGGTTGAAAGAGAGAGAGAGAAAATAAATAATAAGAAGAAAAAAACAATCACAACCACAAACACACAAGAGCGTTCCGCTCAGAGGCGCTCTGACAGGCCAGTGGATCGCAGGAAGGCTAGTCGTGCTTGTAAAGCCTTCTTCTGCGACGTTATGTCCGGACGATGGCGTAAAAGTCTTCAAGTAGTTCACGTGTAATTGTAATTTACTAATACGAGAACGTGCACTCCAAGCGGTGATCACGTGAGAGAAATGGGTGGTCGAGCTCCACTGTCCTTGTATCTGTGAAATTTGAGTCGCCGGCAATCCTTCTAAGAAGGATTCTGCGACGTCAATCTCGTTACACTGCAAGTGAAGTGCCAGAGATTTAAACGGGTGTCGCTGACCAAAGGTTGTGCGAAGACCACGGACAGTTCTCCATATAAGCGATAAAGGCTTTCGCGGATCCAACGACTCGCAGAAGGATGCCCATCGTCGCGAAGCCAGTTTATCCATGTGATGCTGTATTTTCTTCTGAGTGCGTCTAGCCAGTCTCAAATCATTTTTGCACTTCTATGGATGAGCTAGAAGCTGCACTGGCATTGTGAAGACGTTCTTCGGCGCCAGGACCTGACGGCATCACATATCGTGCTCTTTGTAACCTTGGAGACGAAGCTCGGAAGGCACTCCTGCACCTATACAACGACTCCTGGCAGACTGGTACAGTTCCCCAAGCATGGAAGTCAAGTCGCCTCATTCCGCTTCTCAAAGCTGGCAAGTCGCCGCTGGACATTTCATCATACCGTCCTATCGCCCTTGCCAGTTGCGTGGGAAAAACAATGGAAAGAATGATTTTAACACGACTGGAATGGTACTTGGAGCACTATGAAATCTATCCAGATGCCATGACCGGATTCAGGCACGGCCGATCGGCAACAGACAACGTTGTTGATCTGGTGACATATGTCGAACACCATAAGGCCTGTAAGAGACTGTGTGCTGCTCTGTTTCTAGACGTCAAGGGGGCTTATGATAATGTCTCCCATGAAGCCATCCTGAGTGCATTAGAAACAGTACGTCTTGGTGGCAAGATATATATGTGGGTGTGCAGCTACTTACAGAGAAGGTCGTTCTACGTGACCACGGAGAATGGCCCGACAACTGAGTATTACAGTAGCCGAGGAGTCCCTCAAGGAGGAGTTCTCAACCCTACGCTTTTCAATCTAACCCTCATTGGACTGGTCGAAAGCCTACCAAGCACCGTAAAGCTTTCTATCTACGCTGACGACATCTGCATTTGGACTTATGTGTGGCACGGCTTCAGCTTCGCGCCCGCCTTCAGAAGGCAGCCACAATGACATCCTGCTATCTTCGTAAACAAGGCCTGGAAGTGTCGTGCGGGAAATGTGCAGTGGTAGCATTCACGAGGAAGCCAATGTCTGCCTATGGTATATCAATTAACGGAGACCTTATACCATTCAGCAGAAGCCACAGGTTCTTGGGAGTCATAATTGACAGAAACCTGTCTTGGACTCCACACGTGAACTACTTGAAGAAGCGGCTGACTGCTATATGTCACATGTTCAGATTCCTTGCAGAAAAAAAATGGGGAGTTCCGATACCATCTATGCTACAACTGTACAGGGTTCTGTTTATTGGATTCCTACGGTACAGTTTGCCTGCAATATCGAACACCGGCAAGACTAACCTGCGCGCGATTCAGAGCATTCAAGCCCAAGCTCTTAAGATATGCCTTGGGTTACCCCGCAGCGCGTCAACGGCTGAAACCATTGCTATCGCGCAAGACTACTCAATCACGACACATGCACATTATCACCGAGGCAATGCGTACGTACCTCAGGCATTATGCCAGGACCCCTTCCCACCATCTGGCGAGCCTCGCTGCTGAAAGGCCCCGCACGACATATAGTACCACTGTCGGCAAACATCGCTCATCATTTACTGCGGGGTACGCACCTGCGTCAAAGCCAGTGTTCCCTCCGTGGTGCTTGAGCCGCCCACGAGTTCACCTAACGGTTCCGGGAGTGCGGAAGAAGTCAGACATACCGACACATCCACTAAAACAATTGAGCCTACTCCTACTCTACGAAAACTACAGTAACCACGTCCACATCTATACGGATGGCTCGACTACGTCGTCCAGTTCTGGTGGTGCGGTGGTTATACCATCACAAGGGATAACTCTGCGTCTTAAAACTTCACATGCGACGACGTCTACGGCGGCAGAACTCGCGGCTCTGCGCAGCGCGCTAGAATTTATTGATACTGAAAGACCAAGTAAATGGGCTGTGTTTTCTGATTCAAAACCGGCATTACAGTACCTGCGGTCAGTTCTCCGACGAGGATGCCACGAACAGTTGACGTATGAAACCGTGAAACTTCACCACCACGTAATTCAAAAAGGCCACGATATTGACTTCCAGTGGTTACCTGGCCACTGTGGAATCAGTGGAAATGATTCCGCCGATCACGCTGCTCGCGCATCACATCAGGAAGCAAACATTGTCCCAATTCCGCTTTCAAGGACAGACGCTGCAAGGCAGATTCGACAACTGGCCCGCAGTCTCACACTTACGGAGTGGAACGCACCAAGCATCAGACATATCAGACTGCATCAACTGAACCCTTCACTGCAATCCAACCTCCATCCGGCCTTCATCGACGCGAAGCTTCGCTCCTCTATCGCCTTTGGTTGGGAGTTGCTTTTACGAAGGCATATACAACGTTAATCGGAATGACGGACAGCGCGGCGTGTGATGTTTGCGGCACCGAAGAAGACATCGAACACCTGCTGTGCCACTGCCCTCGTTTTGCCTCGGAGAGGCAAGTACTGTCCAACGCACTGCGGTGACTGGATGATCGGCCAATTTCCGTGCAGGTGCTACTACAGCACCGTCCACATCTCTCGGCGGCCCACAAAGCAGTGAAAGCAATCTTGTGTTTTTTGAGAACGACGGGCTTATGCGAACGCCTCTGACTTGTGGTGCAGTCCCGCACGCTGTAGTGAATGCACTGCATCTCTTCTCTCTCTCTCTTTTTTTTTTCTCTTTCCTCCTCTCTATTTCTCGTCTTTCTATTCCCCTTCCCCGACCCCCCAGTGTAGGGTAGCCAACCGCAAGTGTTTCTGGTTAACCTCCCTGCCTTCTCCTTTTTCTGTTTCTTCCTTCCTACTAATACGAGAAAAATTATTTTTCTCTTTAGGATCCCTTTAAAAACAAGCGATGAATTTTTGCATGAACCTGCGACTGTCGCGCCGATGTCATGATAACTTTGTGGAGATATCGGATTCCCCGCAGTAAACGGGCTCGTTGATGAAATGACCTTTCAGTACTACTCGCATCACTTCATCCTCCGACAAGAAAGTGGTCCATCTCGAATGGGAAAGAGAGATAAAATATATAGTTCCATAATTTTATTGTCCAAGAATCAAGACCAACGATGATAAGAATGTTCTCGCCCGCAGTGAAGCAGTTTTTATGGCTGGGTTAATGTTTCGTTTGGAATGACATTTTGACAGCAGTTGTTGGCGGGAACCTCCCGTACCAGTTTCACCTTCGTTGCATTACTATGCTTCGCCTTAGTACATAGTTGTGCGTAGGTGAAGCATCTCAAAGCACATCCGTCATGTAGGAGCACATGGCTTCTCAAACCACAACACTTCATGTCTGCAAACAACTGCTTGGTGCACGGACTTTGAACCAAGCGCACGCACTTTGAAGCGTGAATTCTGCTTGTTATGTGAAATGTTTTCAAAGAGGAACGTGTACAGCAGAACTGGTAGAACGGCAACCTCCAATATGTCGCCGTATCGCTGTCCGCATGGCGCCACTAGCACGCGTTTGCTAGTTCCTAAATGACATAATACAACTAACGCTTGTCACTCGCGGTTCTGGCAATGTAACGGAAGTATCGCATTGTCTAAACTGAGGTTTCAAAGGCTATAAGTACCGCTCAGCAATGCTTAGAATTTGAATTTGCATTCATCAACTCCGCGCATATTACGTCCGGTCTCTCGAACGAAGCAAGCTTATCCGAGTGTAAAATTGACGTATTAAAGGTAACACCGCAGTGTGCTCGTTTGCTATCACAACTATTTTAATGAAGATACCGAGCATATAGCTGACCTCGACGGAGCAGCTGAACCCTAGCGTAGGCGCCGTTGCTTTTTTTCATATTTCGCGCTTGCAAAAAGCTGTGTACATTAAGCATTGCTGGAAAGCTTAATAGTGGTTAAGTAGTTTGGACACGTACGTATTGCCCTCAACATGAAGAGCCTAAGTTTTCTGTATAAAGATGTAAATAAGAACCTCAAAACAAAACGAAGAGCACGTCCTCCCGCGAAGCCATATAGCGAAAATTCGTGCGCCCGTTTCCCTTCGAGAGCCGCTCACGCTGCCGCTAGAAGCGCCCTCGTCGAGGCTGGGCTGGAGTTACATCTGCCGGGTGCATACAGCCACCGTAAGACGTATTGAAAACGCATCAAGAGAAGGAGTCTGTGCGGCCGTGTGATATGAGAACTCCTTTTGACGCTTGCCAAGTACGCACAGACAGGCCGCGCACTCATACACGAAAATTCGAGAACTCATGCAGACGTATCGAACACAACGAAATGGAGAAGGTGCCAAGGATGTTGCCCGACAGACGTGCATTTGTAGACGTCGTAACATCTGCATAAACCGAGAGGTTCCCTAAGGAAAAAGCAAGAAAGAAAGAGAATGGAAAAAGGAGACGAAGTTTGGCGCGAGATACGTACTTTTATTATTATTTATATTTTGTTCTCTTTCTACGTTACTCCTTTGGCGTGAGATATCTCGAAGAAAACGTGGTTTTAAGGAAACTACAGACGTCAGTGGTAATTTCTGCACCGTCTTCGCGTTTCTCCGTCCCCACTTCCCTCATTCTCCCTCTGGCAGGGTGGCAGAGTCAGACCTCAGGCTGCGCTGTGCGTGATAAAATAATAAATAGTCGACTGAAGAAATCAATTATTCGATTTGAAAGTAAGATCGGGAGTGCGTCTGGGCAAATTTAAATAAAAGACGATCCCAACGCGTACGGCCGGCTGCTGAGGAGTAGATGGGGAAGATTCGAAAGAGATCGCGCATATACACGAATGTGCCGTGCGATTAACATATGCAAATACGCCATATTGCTTTTCCAGCCTATAGTGCTGGAGAGTATAAAAGGGGGCGATCGGATGTGAAGAGCCAACGTGTGAGCACGCTGCGAATTTGTAGGCGGCGGCGTTCGGGGCCATTGGCGGCTGCTCGGCTGCACCGGAAGCCACCGCAGCTCGACCATTCGACTCTGCTGGTGGACACCAGAGGCGCTGGCCGCTTAGCTCACATAAGTTCGCACGGAGCGTCGATTTGCGCGGGTCACTTGCATGCCAGTGGTATAGGAGCTACTAAAGGCGGGAGATCTGACGCAGTGTTATTGGGGAATGTTTCGAGTCAGAACAGCGGTGCCTGATGGAGGGAAACGAAATTGGCGCGTCACCGAATAAGTTTACATGTATTCGTTTGCAGGGGCAGTGACAGAAGTTTACGGAACGCGGGCTCTACGAAAAAGTCGAACGTCAGCCAAGCTTTAGCTTGTAGCCATATGCCGTTTCAGTGCGACCAACATTGTACTCCAGTGAATGCTGGTCGCGCATGCACTGCAAGATAGGCTGCGTGCCCACATGCACATATTTTTTTTTCTTGCATTGTTGACATTGCGTTGGAACAAGTATACGTTGTTTACACCGTGTAATATGAATGTAGTATAGACAAATAAATAATCTAAATACACGTGGGTAACGGGCGCTAAGAGAGAGAGATGAGGAATGAGGGCAGGGATGTGAACTATACATAATTTTTCCATTTCGCTACACTACACTTTGGGAGGGAAATGAGAATTGAAATATGTATAGAGGGTTTTTTTTTTGTTTTTTAGAAATTGCAGATTTTTTGCAAAAATTCTATGACAGTCACGCTCCTGTCGTCTACGCACACGAGCTCTACGTTGAGGCGGAAATACTGTGTCCTAGCCAAAGGGAAATCGAGTGGCTGATTGTGACTGATGAACAAAAACTATTTAATTAATTTTTTTAAAATTATTGGTTCGAGGGAAAGAAAGAAGGAACTTCATGGGCTGAAAACCGACAGACAATGAAGCGAAGGAAGGTCTAGGGGAAGTTATTTGTACTCTTTTAATTGTAGTAATTACGATATAAATGTGAAGAAAGTAAAGTGGACGAAAAGACAACTTGCCACCGACAGGGACCGAACCTGCAACCTTCGGATAACGCGTTGTGTGAAACAAAGAAACGAGCCCTTAAATTCCCTTCTTTCGTTCATTCATAGCGAAGCTCTCGTTCCGGCAGACTTGATGCTTTCAGGAAGCATGCGAATGCTTATTGGTCAGCTGCCAGCTAAATAAAAGGTCACGTGCTAGGTGACGCCAGCTGAAAAAAAAAAAAAGTGTCCCACACTCGCTGTTATGGCTACGAACGGCGCAGAATAACACTCCCAGGCGTGCATGCACATAAATAGCCGATAATGTGGACGGGAGGACGACCGACGCCGTAGCTCAATCGGTAGATCAGCGGGCGCGTTATCCGAAGGCTGCAGGTTCGGTCCCTGCCGGCGGCAAGTTGTCTTTTTGTCCACTTTACTTTCTTCACATTTATATAATAAATGTGAAGAAAGACCATAATGAAAACCAACAGACAATGAAGCCAAGAAAGGCATAGGGGACGTTATTCGTACTCTTTTAATTAGTTCGTTACATAGCTATGTAACGAACTAATTAAAAGAGTACGAATAACGTCCCCTATGCCCTTCTTGGCTTCATTGTCTGTTGGTTTTCATTATGGCTCGAGGAAAGTTGTTTATATGGGAGTGTTGTAGGGCGTCAAAATTTATGGCATACCCACTTCTTGCGACTCGCAAAAGCAACACGTAATCTGAGATATGTATAATCGAATCGTAATGGCGACATCGAAACCAATCTGTTTGATTCTTGAACTCTAAACAGGCACAAAAGAATTCTTTCGCCTGTCCTCAAGAAGAAGTGGCGCCACCGGCAACTAACCGAATGTTCGTCCTCTATATAATTTGGAACGCTACATAAAAATTCAGATAGTCAACGCGTTTTGCAGTTAGACGTTTTCGATCTCAGTTGAAGTCCGCGCGTGCCAGAACTGAGAAGTTGTACTTCAAGACTACAAGTTCCCACATGCACCGGCGAGTACATGTCAGTAAGGATGCAAAGGAACGCGAGGCCTCGTTCCCCTCCCTCTCCCCTCGCTGACTTAATACAGGTGCGCACGATCTCAAACCGGTAGTTTGACTGAGCTCTAGGGCCGAACTGCGTGGCGACGGCGAAGCAACCCTGGTGTCCGAAGGGATGAGCAGAGCCGCATCTGCTGCCGGTGGTGCATTTGCATCGCAGAGCGTGGGACCCACGGCGAGTTTTAATTCCTCCAGGTGAGGGGGCGTTCTACGCGTAGCGGAATGCCGGGTATTCGTCGCTGATTGTTTGCCGGTTCTCGCGGGATGCCTGTAGGCCACGGGCCCCGACTCTCGGCCGTGTTGTCGCCCACTGTGTGCGGGTCAAAATAGGCCGCTCCTGGTCGCGCGCAGCTCATTTGCATTGAAGGTGCCCCACTCGTCGCAAGGGGCAAACGCATATAACTCACCGGCCGCCGCCTGCTTCCCTTCCTCCCCAGAATACGTGTTCGCAGGCAGGTGGGGAGCCAACGGCACTTGAGCGCACGCTCCACTCGGCCAGGTACTTCCAACCTTCAGGCATGGCGTATGCACAATGCAAATCGATGCACACGACGCCCACCTAGAATCGACTGACGTAATCTGGAACAAACGTACAGCAGAACATGAGACTAGCCGACATTGCATTGAATTCGTGCAGCGCGAAAGAGCAAGTACGGAGGGTCCTTTCACGCTCTTTTATTAACAGCTTCGCCTTGTCTGACCGATAATGCTGCCGGAAACTGCACTTAAAATGACGAGCATTACGATGCAATGCAATTCACCCTTTCGCACAATAAACACTTGTATAAGGTGTCAACAAAATATCTTTATATATCCCGAACAAGTATTGATTCTTAACTAAGACTGCTGAAACATGAATTGGTAGTTTTTCAACAAGATGAATGTAGTTTATTTCGTTTTACTTTTCCAGGATCTATGCAAGTCTTACAAGAACATAAAAAAAAAGATAGATGCAGGAAGCAATGGACAACACTGTCGTATACCTGCTCCTCTTACTCCTGTCGGAGTTATTTTTCCTTGTTTTTAAACTAAGTGTATTCACAGAGACTTTGGCGTCTCGTGATGCATCTACTATTTTTCAGGTCGTCGTGTGATAAAAACAGCAGCACTCTGGGAAGAATAACAAGCATTACACACTCAGGAGAATTAGGAGCGCACGCGAGCAGTTCAAAGGCCCTCGCAGAAGCTCCGAGTACGCAATCAAAGGTTTCCAGCTAGATCACACAAATTCAAGGCAGTGAATGCACAACGAAAGAAAAGCAATAAAAGAAAACCACATAGAGATCATCACAATATGCCGTACCCCACAAGATAGGAACATACAATGAACATGCAAGAAGATATCTCCGGGATCATGAACAGTATGTTTGCGAGATTGTCGAACGTATCACGGTCGAGGTCTCCTAATGATGAAGTGTAAATCGAAAACATAAATATCCTAAACCTTCCAAAATAAAATCGCGAACCTATCATTTTCCTTTCCATCCCTCTCTGCGTCGTCCTCAGTTTAAGTTGAACCCTCTTTGTAAGTCTCCAGGTTTCTGCTCCGTAGGTAAGTACCGGTAAGATGCAGCTGTTACATACCTTCCTCTTGAGGGATAGTGGTAGATTACCATTCATGATTTGATAATGCTTGCCGAATGCGCCCCATCCCATCATTATTCTTCTAGTTATTTCACTCTCATGGTTCGGCTCCGCGGACCTGTCCTAAGTAGACGTACTCCTTTACAGCTTCCAGTATCTCGCCACCTATCGCAAAGCGCTGTTCTCTGCCAAGATTGTTCCACATTACTTTAGTTTTATGCATATTAATATTCAGACCTACTCTTCTACTTTCCGTATCCAGTTCAGTAATCATGAGCTGTAATTCGTCTCCCGCGTTACTCGTCAATGCAATGTCATCAGCGAATCGCAGGTTACTGAGATACTCTCCATTAACTCTTATCCTTAATTCTTCCCAATCTAGGGCCCTGAAAACCTCCTGTAAACACGCGGTGAATAGCATTGGAGAGATCGTGTCTCCCTGCCGTACGCCCTTCTTTATTGGGATTCTGTCGCTTTCTTTATGGAGGGGCTGTGGATCCGCTGTAGATTTCTTCCTTTATGTTTATATAGGATTTTTCTAGTTCACAAGACATTAATTTGACGAAATTCACTTCTCAGCTGTCCTGGTATTTCGTTTTACGATTCGAATATAATATCTCTATTCCATCCGGGAATGAGAGTATACAATACATGCACTCCCCTAACGGAATCGCGGGTCGTGCGAGCGGTGTCCAAGAGGAAACGCGCCGCTGAAAAGAGGAAGAAGGCGTTCCGCATGAATGAAGAACTGAATGAAAGCGGGAGAGAAAGAAGAGATGGGGGCGGGAGGTGCGGAAAATCGGCGAGACGGGACCGACACTTATAACTGACACACCACAGAGGTGTGCTTATACAACTGACCACAACCGCCGGACGAGTCGGTCGCACCGAACAGGCGCTGAACGAAGCCGAGTTGCGCCTTCTCGTTAGCATCACTCGAATTACAGAGATGCCAGGAAAAGGGCGTCGTCCTTCACGCTCTCCTCTATTTTTTTATTTTTATTTTTTCTCTCGCTTCTCCCGACGTCCTCGCGTGCCCGTCTCGGCCCTTCTCGTTCTATTTTAACACCGCTCTGCGGCTGTGGCTATGCAACTTGAAGATAATTGTCCCGTTCGACATCTGTCCGAGACGGCGTCAGCAAAGCAAAAGAGCTGCGGTCGGGAAAGGGGAGGGACACCGAGACCATTATTTTTGTTTGCTCTCCACCCCTCCCCTCTCATAGATGGCGCCACGCGTCTCGCGTCGGCGCCCTGTGTCCTCCCAACACGCCCACCACCCCCTCTTGGCCAAAAAGAACTGGGAACGAAAAATAGCGTCCCTTTAGCACATTTTTCTTCTCTTCCATTTTTTTTTTTTCTTCTGTCTCACAGGCATGCCTCTTCCGGTAATTTCGCTATGGCACTTGGAGGGGCGGCGACGCCCCAGAAAGGTTAAGGGCGAAAACGCTCTCGTGTCTGTCTCTATATGCGCTCGTCCTCCGTCATTCATTCCGCCGCTCACGAGCAGTTCGTGTGCTCGCAGGCACGCGTGTATCCTTCACCCGAGCATTTGTTTTTTTTTTTAGTCAGACTGCGTATTTATTTCTAGCTTTCCTCGTGTCGCAAAGCCTTCGGCCCACCCATTGTGCGCGAAGCCTTCATTTGGCCGCCGTGCGAAACAATAACGAGCGGTCCTCTCATGCAAGGGGAAGAAGCAACAGCGGGAGTTTTTTTTTTTATTATTATTATTGCTTTTTACCATCCCATATTTTCGGTCCTTGCGCTTACATCTTTCGCCGGCTCGGGCCTCTGTCGAGGGACCTTCTTTCCCACCCGTCGCCCGCCTCGACGTCACACTCACGCCATCGAATTGCTTTGCCATTCTCGGAACACTCGTATCCGGAGTATCCAGCGCCTTCGACCATGTGTCACGACGCGAGTTCGGTGATCCGCTATTTTTTCGAGGTGCATATTTTTGCAGCTGCCGAAATTGTCGCAAGCGGCGTGATGAAGCGAAGAAAAAGACGTACCTGTTTTTCTTCACTGACGCAAGAGGAAACGCTTCCGATTAGCCGTACCACTCTATGGCCGTTCGCTTTCTCTGCTCGAAACTCGGAATGCGTATATTGCCCGTTGTTCAGATGTGCGTGTTGAGAAAACTTAACAGCAAGTAATAGCCTCTCAGGAACGGTTCTTTTGGTTTATGGTAACGACTTTATTTACGTCTTAACAACGTCATACGATTTTATGTAAGGGTAAACGACTGAACAGACTATCGACTGCCTTCGGATTGCTTTCTTATAGATTGCGAGTAAGATGATTAATTTTGAAGGAGCGGTACAGCCACATAGTAAGCTTCGGTATAGCATAAGTTAAGATTCTAGCGACGATGCATTTTGTAATGCGGATTAACCCACAAGTTGCGCTAATTTTGGTGAAATGTAGTTGATGTAGTTGTCTCATGTAAGCAACAAGTTTATAACGACTTTGGCTCATTATTGCAGCCAGGTCATCATCTCATACAGACGGATTATCCATTCTCCTTAAAGGTCAAAATACATTTGTAGATGATGAAGCTTCGGCTTTCGGTATACTAGTCTTATAAGTACAATATGTACAAGTATTCTCTACACCATAAAATTGCATCATAAAACGTGAGCGAAGATCAGTTCTCCATCACCAATGCGAACTCAAGAAGCGACTTTACAACACAATAGAAAACCATGAAACATGAAATTTGTGAAATGTTTTTGTTATTCCTGAAATTTCAAGAACCCTCATTAATATAAATTAACATGCGACAGATGCAAGGAAAAATCTGAACTATACTCTGTTCCAGAAGTTCCGTGCAGCACTGTGGAAGCTACAGGCCTTCTCAACCAATCAGGAGGGCGAGCACATCTAAGTGTGTCCTTCCGCGCCATGTCGTCTGCTAGCGGCGAGCGCTGCAGCGAAAGCGGCAAGAGCGTCTCGGGACACTGTGCAACTGCGCAGTGAGATGAGCTGTAATTAGGCACATTTAGCTGGGCATTTACGATCCGCTCCGGCCAGACCGGTGAATGCACATGAACGCGTAGAAGGATCTGTAGTGCGCGTGACTCAATTAACACACAAACACGTTGAAAGAACTGCAGTGCTCGTGCGCAGAACGATCGTGCGACCGGCGGAACGTAGAACGCATCTTTCGCTCCGTTCGTGAAGCCAACTGACCGGAGCGTGAAGGTGCGTCCACTTGGTTTTGCCGTCATTTTGCAGCCAAGCTCACCGCGTCTCGGCAAGACGCGCTAGTCGAAAACACGAAATACATGCAGCACCTTGCACTCTCTCGAGAAGCTACATCTGGGAAGGGCTGAGCGTAAGCGACGTTCAGCTAAAAGAGCCTATTGTGAAAGCGGTTAAATATTCTCCTTGGCACCGTAAAAGCGCGCGTCTTCGAGATACTTGCACGATATCGCACAAGTGAACCAGGCGCCGCCATTTTGACTAAGGAGTGACCAAATCTGCCACCGCGGACTAATCACAACCCAAGACTGGGTCCTCCGCGGCGCTGTGGACGCTCGGGCTGTGCGGACTACTCATAAAAGTTTAGACAGTGTCGTACCATTCCTTCGTACTTTATAAGTAAAAACATAACGCATACGAGCCACAGCAGCGTTATTTCTTTCGTCATTTGCATGCTATAATACGTACAAGCAAGAACTCTTTCTTCAGTATCATGGAGCCACAAAAATTGTTTTATACAGAAAATGCGACAAAATTGTCATACAAATCACAGCCACAACACGCGGAGAAGCCTTCAAGTAAAAATCCTCCGACGAGACCGCTTGCAAAAGTCATGAGGACAAACAACGGGCTACGTATATGGGGCACTACATCTCGCTTCGCAACAACCTGCGCTCGAGGGTCGTGTAGCCTTGGCTCTGCTGCACGGAACTTCTGGAACAGAGTATACAGCCTACCTCAACACCGAGGTTCTGTACAAGATAAAACCGCCGTACTGTCCTGTCAGAAATTCAGTAATCTAACATTGAGCAGTTAAGGTTCCTAACGAGCGACAACGTTGAAGATTTTTTTTCCCGGTTTAGTTGATGGTCATTCGCTACGCGTCATTGCTGGGCTGTTTGGAGGTCACTCTGCAGTTGCTAATAGTCATGTTCAGTTTCAATCTTTCTGAAAAAATCTCGGATCTTCGGCAAATAAAAAATGTCTGCGCATTCTTTAAATACAATAACAAGTCATTAATAAAAACTATAAGAACTAGTGGGCTACGCTGGAACCTTTTGGGACACACATGAAAAAGATTTCACTGGTTCAGAGGAACACCCAGAAAGTTCACTCGATTCCGACAGTGTTTTGAGTGACAATCAGGGCATGAAATCAGGGCATGAAAAAACTCACAAGGGCCCCTTATGCATTCGCCTAACACGAAAGCCATCTTCTTTTTCCTCTCAGTCGATGTATTGATCTTCATCCGCCACCCTCAGAAAGCATTCTGCACCTAACGTGGTTTTGTAATGCCTCCAGGATCTGAGGCATTGCAAGCTTTTTGCCCCTCATCTGGTTTTGCACTGCCTCCGTGATCGGCCCACCTTTGACCAAGCGACGACGTAATGTAATGATGTCATCACGTGACGTCACGTTGTGTGGCGTCATAGTGACGTCATGACGACGTCACCAATTTTGGTGACGTGTGACTTCATGATGCCGTCATATGGTGACGTCACCACGTGATGATGATTTTTTGCATCACTCGAGTTGACGCCGAAGCCGAGGGACGTCGGCGCTGACGGTCACTTTTCGCGTTTTATGAGTCATCTAAGGCTTTCGCCTTAGGGGTTCCTAAGCCGTAATACCGGATTTTCAGCAGTAGTATTTTGTGTGACGCATTATCGAAGTAAACTGCCTCAATATGGCCATGGTTAAATATGCAAGGACCAAGGAGGTTAAAATAAAATTTGCTGGAGTGGAGGAGCCGCCCCTCAGCTGAAGCCGCGTGCCGCCATCTTGCCATAGGCAGAAAGCGCGCCTTCCGCAACGCATGCTGCAGCGGCCGCTCTGGCGTGGTGGCGTCCGGACGTTGTTGGATACATTGTGTGTTGTGTACGGCTGTATAAATCGAGCGAAAAGGTAGTCTGGGATGAAGTTTCAGTTGTAAGCAGAACATTTCGAGCTCGATGAAAACTTCTCCATATGCCGGAACATATGCTGACAGCCCGCAATCTGTCTCTAATTTCACATCTGACGGTCATTCTTTTTTCCTAACCGGTTTCGTAAGGACTCAAATGTGCGAAGCACGTCGGGGCAGGCTGTTTGACGGGAAGTCTGGAAGCGAAAAGACGACGATCGCATATGTTAGAGGCACTTCTCGCCAAATTGTTTCGACCGGACTAGGCTGCGACCTGGGAGTTGTCCGACTAGCTGTGCTTGACGCATTTGTAAAACACTTGCAAAATCCAGTGATACACATTCTTGTGCTTGTTGATACCACTGGCGCGGAGCGCGAATAGGAAAATAAGGCACCGTTTGCTATTCATTGAAATTATATAAATAGGCGAGATTTCGTTATCTTGCCCTGTTCGTGTTATAAAAGGGTAGCTCGCGACTACGAGGTTAAGTAACGTCATTTGGGCAATATACAAGGACCTGTTTTTTCTTACATTCGTGCATTTTTGTTACATTTGTATTTGCTTTATGCAGTGCAGCGAGTAAAACCAGCAGGTCTGAACTGTGCAGTGCTCTTTCCAGCTGCAAATAAAGCGACCTAACCGAGGCCCAGGGGTACTCCGGCCGTTAGTTGCGTTCAAATTGAAAAAAGTTGTTGAAGATGTGACAGCTGCATCACCTATACGGCCGCATTACGAAGAAATGCTTCATCTTTTTCAAGAAGAGATAAAACAGCGAAAGATGAAAATTCTGTAGCAGAAAAATTGCACACTAACCAAAAAGAGCGAGGCTCGATCCTCAAGCGATAATAAAGGAGACAAGGATCAAAAGCTCATGTCTGAGTAAGGAAGGGCGATGTTCGCTGCAGCCTTGCCCCATACATACAGCAACCCCTAGGGCACGAAAAAACCAGAAAGGCACGTATTCCATCCGAGCTGCGGGCGTTTGCGTTAACGCTGCGCTCCTATTCTCCATCAGCTTACGAGTATGTACGCACGAAGTTTAATCGCGCACTGTCAGCAGAGCGCTCTATACGAAAACGGTGTACAGAATTCCATCAAAGGAAATGCTGGCTTCACAGATGAGTCACTGTCTCGAAAAAGCTAGCCCAATGCCGCACAAAAACTCTACTGTACTTTGATTGTTGATGACAAATGAGAAAACATCTTGAGATTGTGGGCGACTAAACGGTTAGATACGCGGACTTTGGGACTGGAATACATGATGACAGACTATGCTCGTTGGCTTAAACTTATGACTTATGCCACTTGGGCGTTTTTAATTGATTCATTGACAGGGTAAGAGAGAGCGGCCGAGCCTACGAAATGGTATCGAAAAAGCTGTATCTATTGAAATAGTGTCAACTGCAAGAATGCCCTTGAAGCACGTCCATGCAAAGCCAAAACTATTCTTTTTGGAGATTTTGAGCTTGTCTTGAGAAAAGAGATGGCTTTCAAGCCTTGACGAATATATATCCTTCTCGATGAGCATATCGAGTGCGGTGCTTTGGACCCACATTTATATTCCGCTCAAAGAAAGTGGCCGAACTCCATATATGCATAAGACTCCATCACATGACGAACGAAATAAACAGAAAAATGAATGCCGAGAAGTGAGGTCTGCTCTTACGAGGATAATAATTAAAAAAAAAAACAGTGATACAGGCCCTTCGGTGTGCATGCTTGCAAGGAAAACGCCAAAAGAAACAGAATAAAACTGACCGCATTCTTATCTGCGAGTTCGCTTCTTATTCTTGACAACTTCTCCCTTAATGTTCGCTCTTATAATCATTAAAAACCACGGCGGAAACACGCGGTCAGCGCGGCGGGCGCGCTTCGGCTCCCCTATCTTGCCTATGGCAAGATGGCCGCCGCGCGCGCGGTGCGGCTTCACTGCGGCCCATTGGTAAGTATAGGCGGCCTCCACTCCAGCAAGTTTTATTTAAACCTCCTTGGCAAGGACCCACTGAACGCGAAGGAAAACTGGCCTTCAGCTGTTCGAAGGAGGGCCCAAGCTCACTGAGGGCGTTGTGCCTTGTTATGCCAGGGCTCCCAACCCAAACTTCCTTGCTTCGACAAGGAATTCAAGCTGGTAAAACGTCTGACGCAACCAGCGTCGACACCCGCTGATGCAACGAAGCGGGAGTCTTACGCAATCCCCGGCAACTCCGGCGCTGCGCCGGACGCAACCGACGGAAATCTCTCCCGCAACGTGCGGCAAGCCCTCCTCCCCGCGGATCCGGTTCGAGCCAGCGACCAACGGCGGTTCCTGATTGGAGGCTTCGCGCTCCTGGCTGATGCAAGCGATCGCCCAGGGCTATAAAAGAACCAAGCTGCGCGGACACAGCGAGACAGCGAACGAAGAAGTCCCGGGTCGTCGTCGCACCGCTGTGCGAGCCCAATAAGCTGTCGGCCCCAGCGCCGAATATGTAAAGCCTCTGTATATATGTATATAAATTTGCCTTAACTCACCGTCGCCTTGATCGCTCCGTCTATCAGCTCTGCGCAGAAGCAGTCGCAAGCTGAGACACCTGTTCCCAACAGCCTCAATGAATTCGGACCCTCTTCTTCAAATAAATACACCAAGTGTGTTACGTACCCAAGGGTTGCTTAGGATTGTCATCGACCATGGATACATTCATGATTATTGTGTCGGAAAGAAATAGCCTTGGTTCGCTCGGGGTTTATAATTAGAGTATTACAAAGCATCCCTTTTTGCAGCTTCGTTGAAGAAATAGACGTCAGTTTGCCATTGTTTCCGTAGAAAAGACATGCCAGAATCTCTCCCTTTTTTCTCTTTCTTTTTCTAATTGCTTTCGTACTCATAAGGAACCTTTCAAAAACTTGTACGGCGTGTCTTTATGCTAAGAATATAAACGTATAGAGATAACTTTACGTTTATTAAACTAGACAGAGTCTTCTTGTTGGACAGATGGAAACTGTGTGACAGAATATTCCGCAAAAGAAAAACAAATGAGAGAGAGAGCAGAAGGGGAGGGAAGGAGACACGCCTGCGCGGATATTCCCACGCTATACATTCTCTTATGCGAAGATATCACGTGGACTCCTCACGCGAGATGCGACAGTGGCATTTCCTTAGGGGTGCGTTTCACATGGTGAGTCTAAATAGTTTCGCGTGCCGAACCCGAGCGTCTCAAGAAGACCACAACCAAGATGTATGCGTTGGCGTTCGCTTTCTGTACGTCTTTAATGTCTTTTTTTTTTTTTCCTTGCTATTTGCCTTTACACGCACCTCGGTCGCTCAGGTGTTCAGCAGAGGAAGTCTTCGCTGCGGTCTTTCCCCGTCCTTAAGTCAGAGCCACCGTTGTTCGCTCGTACCTCCCACTTCGTTCGCTGATGTCTCTGGCCACTTCGAACCGAGTCGGGGCCGTAATTGCCGTGCTTGTTATTTCGGAACGCCCCGTCGATTAAGGTATCTGGCCGGTATCTCGTTCTCCGCGCTCACTTAGCCCCGCACAATTCTGGTCTCGGTCGCTAGGCCCGCACAAGAGACGCCGGCCGCCGCATGCTCACGCTCTTCGTGTTCTCCTGTGCGTTTCCACTGATCGGCGCGATTAGGCTGAGAGGTGCGTCGCCCGCTTCAGCCCCATGTCGTCTTTATGTTTCCTTTTGTACGCATATGCTCACACTGGGTGCTCTTTCCTGGCGTCAGATGGGAGAAAAGCATGTGTCCATGCGCGGTTACGCAGGTTTTCGACCTTGGTTAACGCTGCTAGTTTTGCGATATCGCTCGTACTCGGCGTTTTAGCGACGCGTGTTCTTGATAGAGGACGCTGCAGTGTTGTTCCCTCCGCCTGCCGCTCTCTCCAGCCTTCTTTAAGGCCCTGTTCTGCTTCCGTCTTTGGTTGCTCCTTTTTCACTTGATATTTAGCCATTAGTTAAGGTTCCTATACTTCACTTCGCGTAATCATTCGCGGAACGCCTGATTAATTATATGCGCGACGAATTAACCTCAATGAATTAATGAAATAAACTTTCATTGCCGAAACAGTGTTCGCGAGCGTGTAAGCTCGGAGTCGCCCTTAGTGGGAGGGTCCCTCATTCCAGGAATCCTCTGGCCGCGATCGCCTGCCGGGCACTGGCAACGAGTCGTCGTTCGTCGTCCAGGTCATGCCTATAGAGATATTGGCTTCCCACGTCTCGGCGATGAGGCTGATGTGTGCAGTCGTTGCGGGCTTGCTATTGGCGCCTTCGCAGAGCCACGAGCACTCGAGTATTAGGTGAGTGTGTCTGGCACGTCGCAGATAGGATAATTGTATGCGTGAAGCGTCGGCTAGATCCGATGTAGGGGAAAAAAAAAGAATAAAGTAAACAAGTAAATGGAACTGTGTCGAAACTTTCTTCGAGTAAGGGGTAGCCTTATTTACCTCCTAAGGGTGTATATAGTAGCCTTATTTCATTCAATTCTCCAGTTAAGATACCGTATCGCTCAGTCATTCTATGTAAGCGAAGTGACATAGCCACGGACTCACAGAAGTTACATAACTAATTAACAGTTTTGGAATCCACCATTGTGCTTTACCGAAACCAATCACTACATTCTGGAGATACGGAACCCATGGGCGCTATATTCGGGCTGATGGCCGCACCTCCCATGATACGTGGTCGTAGGAGGCACGACTCGCTCAACAGACCCTGCGAAACCAACTGGCGCCCTGGGCCAGGCTCACAAACCGCTCTAGCCAGTGGGGCCTGTAAGGTGTCGGGTTCGGCGGGTCTCGTTACGGTAGCTGGCTCCCGCCGTCCGTCCCCATAGCCGAAGGTTCCCAGTGAGGAGGCGCGTTCTTTCAAGAAGGAACGTAGATTTATTTACATGGTTAAGAGATTGGAGTGAAAAGAGAGCAGAGAAATAACGTCAAAAGTCTTCGGCTTTTATAGCCCCGAGACCGTCACTGCAGAAGCACAGGCAAACCGGTGTCAACATCTCCCGCCAATCCGGTGACCTGTCGTCCTGGCGTCCGGCCTCCCGTAAGGAGGCAAAGAGTCACACAATACACTCGCCACGCCCCGAAGACTCGTAGGTGAGAAGGTCGGCGAGGAGTTTCAGTCCAAAGGGGAAAGGGCCGATGACCTCCGCTTCCACTGCCGGGAATACTCGGAAGAAACGATGAATGAAGGCTGCCTCGGGTGAAGGCCCCACCTGGGTTCCGCTCCCTCTGGCACAGGTTAACTCTCCCTGCTGCGGTAGGGTAGAGTGCAGGTGTGGCCAGGTGAGAAGCTCTCCCGCGATGCTATCTCCCGCAGAGAACAACAAGGCAAAAAGGGGTCTCCGAATTCCGACGTCCTTTTTCTGGGAAATCCGTTGACAGCGACTTGCTCGTTCGCTCGACATAGGCTCCTCCTGGAAGAATCGGCATTCCTGCCTCCGTCTAAGCGCCGATACGGGGGGAGAAGACAGCATTTCGGTAGACAGCTGTACGCTCAATGGCGTCGGCCTCGATGAATTGTTAGGCCAAACGTAACAGCTCCTCCGCCGCCCGGAAAATCTCGGCTGGCCAGCGCTCACAACCGCTGGGCACGAAGAGAATGGTTGGTGACGAGGCCGACGTCCTGTCTTGGAACCGCAACTGCGAACTCGCAACAAACTCCCAAACCACCTCACAATGATCGACAGCAGCAAAGCGAACCACACAACACAATGCCACGCCGCGATCAAGCGCCTTGGACTCGCTAAAAACTCTCCAGGCTTCTCAAGACACACAAAGAAATGAAAAACCCGCTACTCTAAAATTTTGGCAAAATTTCGTGCCGCCAAAGCTACAACACTCATGGATGAGGAGATGCCTACAAGATGGATCATTTTGGCCGTCCAAGCAAAACAACACCAAAAGCAGGTATAATCTGGCTCTAGATCCCTGAAACAACCAATTTTAAAACAAGTCTGCTCCTACCATCCGCACTGCTATGTAGCGTTACCTTCTCATATCTAACTACACGAAAAACAACCAACAACACAGCTTTCACAAGAAGGCTGCCTAAAACCTACACAAGATATCTGTGCGTATTCTCTACGCTCACTCAAAACAAACTCAAAACGTAGCCGCTATTACCTACTTGAGACACAACCTGACGTACTCGCACTCTTTCACAGCAGATTCAGCTGCGTCATACAACTGTCTGAAACGTGTCCCTATCCCTAATGTTCGGTAAAGCGTAACGCTCAGCTTACGTGATCACACGACGTGTAAGCCGTCAATGAAAGTAAACAAAATAGAGGGAATAAAAATATCGCGTACTAACATGCACTTGTGGTCAATGCTACCCGTCCCTGAGAGCCGCTCTGATAAAGAACGCACTGCGCTCTGCTGTGCTCTTTAGCTCTACACTGCTCGTATTCATAGAGCGCTGAAACATTAAACCACCCAATTAGCCATACGCCACATCCCTAGAAACTCAACTTCTCTTAACGCGCGACAGAACCTAAATGTCAACGAAAAACAACACGCAAAGAAAATAACTCTTGATGCCGTACACCTCGGGAGCACCTGACGTAATCTGCGTTGGATTCGTGCTGAATATCCGGCCCCAAATGCTTGTCAATACTGACAGTGGTCCACTAAAATAGCCACATTCAGCGCCAAACCTGAGCATTTCAAAAACCGCTTTGGTTTTACTCTTAAAACATTCCTCAAAATTGCTCATTTGCTCCCTTAAAATGGGTGACAGTATACTACTTCGCGCTATACATAAAAAACACAAAGTGAAATTCGGTTCCGCTCGACAAACGCTACGACTGCCTCACAATTAGCGGTCGTACCAATTTTCACACATGACTACCGTGACTCATCTTACGCGGTCAGCTCACTTCCGTGCGGGTCACTGCTTCCGCACAAGTTACTCATAATATTGCGCCCACAACTATTTCGCACAATGCTTATAGGCTCAATAAAAGAAACACATACATCGCTTAAAAATACAAAAAGTAAGAAACTGCTTAGCTAAACAAACTAGCCGCGGAGATAACAAAAGAACACTACATCAAACTAAATAACCTTACAAAAAAATCCTTTCAACCAACTGTTACATTCTCCGACAAGCTGACAGCTTTCTTCCCCTTTTTAGTCGTACTCGTGGCGGTCGCGGTCTTGGCGGCATTTCATTTCGCCAGAGACTACTATGAGCGCGCGCCATTAGCTGTACTTCTCCGTCACGCCTCATTCGGGAATTCCGACGGTTTCCTTCACAAAGGCGAAGGGGATACGAGAAACGTGGGGGAAAGAGTGGCAATCCTCTCCTATTGTTTGCTCTCGCCCGGCGCTCTACTCCTCCTGCCTTGCGCCTAGGAACACCTTGACATGGTTGTCCCCGCAAACTTGTAGCTGTCGAAGGCGCCCTCCGTCGTGGGGATGCGCATTGTTCTCCCCCGCTTCCCCTCTTTCGCCGCTTGCACCTTACTGCGCGCCCCGAAGGACGTTTCCCTGAACTGCCCGATGACCTGTCCTTTTTCTTTCTGCGCTGCGGCGGTCGCTTGCACCCGACTGTCCGCCTCAAAGGACGTTTCCCTGAACTGCCCGCTCGCCTGTCCTGTGTTTCGCTCTGCCCTGTGCCACCTGTCTCAACACTTCGCGGTGCCGCACGAGTCCGCTTTTTTCTTTTGCGGCGACGTTTGCGAACATTTCCCCGATTACGGTGGACTTCACTCTGGGTTGCGACATCGGCGTTTTCACAGCTCATGGGTGCTTGTGCGCCACTTTCTCTCTTGCGTAAGTCATTCGACTTCTCCGCTCCGTTGCACTGTCGGGCGAATTGATCTGTGCTCTCATTTGCAAAAACTACAGCTGGGCCCTTCTCGACAGTATGGCTCTCTACCCTCTCACACTCTGGGGTATTTCCTCCGCTATCAAAAGAAACCTTTTTTGAGAGGCCCTCTCCGATAGTGCTGTCTATCTGGAGCGTTGCGTCACCGCTACGTTTAGGACTAGCGTTGTCCTCTTCTCCTTCAATTTCCGGAAGGCCATTCACGTGTTGGGGTGCGAGGGAAGTCTCCAACTCCTCGATGACCCTATTAGGGCGGCTGGAACCAGCCTCGGTCCCACACGGAATGCCTTTCGGAATCCTTTCCGTCTCCCTACCAGCCGCGGTCTCGTCTTCTATTTGCTCGGCCTTCGCACAATCAGAGAAACGCGTACATTTATCAGGCGCGATTTCACTATCCGCGACCTGTCTCTCGGTTTTCTCCGCAGAAGGCTCCGTGCGCATGTCGCACTCGTAGAGACGCGTACCTTTCATTTGTGGTACCTCACAAAAAGCGGCTTTCTCTGTGGCTTTAAAGTGCATCGCACTCGCCACTTCTTCGCACCGTTCGTGCGCAACCTCTGCGGACGTCTGAGTTCTCCGCCGCATTGCCTCGACTTTGCGCTCCAACCTTTCAATCTCTTCGCGTTCTCTTTCTAGCCTCTCCTTCCGTTCCTGTCTTCTTTTTCGCTCTTCAAACCTTTTGAAAGCTATTAACGCGCAGTTAATGTCCTCCTCACTGGATTCCCTAATAATCAGCTTCCACATATTTGTCCTTGCCATCTTATTATCTACCCTGATGCCGAGATGCTCGCACACAAACAAAAGCTCATCTTTCAGCATCGTCCTCAAATCCATGACTGCCGCTTTGCTTTGGTCCTGCTCACACATAATTAGGTGATCCCTCAAACTCACTCGTTACGCATAACTAGGTGATCTACCTAACCCACAAAAACACAATCCAGCTTCTACACTACTCAAGTGTAAACGCAAAATGAAGCCTGGAAAGTCATAGCAAAAACCAAGCACTCACCACAAACGCAGCACCATGTCGCAAGGTCCATCCCACCGCTGCCACCAGTTGTAAGGTGTCGGGTTCGGCGGGTCTCGTTACGGTAGCTGGCTCCCGCCGTCCGTCCCCATAGCCGAAGGTTCCCAGTGAGGAGGCGCGTTCTTTCAAGAAGGAACGTAGATTTATTTACATGGTTAAGAGATTGGAGTGAAAAGAGAGCAGAGAAATAACGTCAAAAGTCTTCGGCTTTTATAGCCCCGAGACCGTCACTGCAGAAGCACAGGCAAACCGGTGTCAACATCTCCCGCCAATCCGGTGACCTGTCGTCCTGGCGTCCGGCCTCCCGTAAGGAGGCAAAGAGTCACACAATACACTCGCCACGCCCCGAAGACTCGTAGGTGAGAAGGTCGGCGAGGAGTTTCAGTCCAAAGGGGAAAGGGCCGATGACCTCCGCTTCCACTGCCGGGAATACTCGGAAGAAACGATGAATGAAGGCTGCCTCGGGTGAAGGCCCCACCTGGGTTCCGCTCCCTCTGGCACAGGTTAACTCTCCCTGCTGCGGTAGGGTAGAGTGCAGGTGTGGCCAGGTGAGAAGCTCTCCCGCGATGCTATCTCCCGCAGAGAACAACAAGGCAAAAAGGGGTCTCCGAATTCCGACGTCCTTTTTCTGGGAAATCCGTTGACAGCGACTTGCTCGTTCGCTCGACATAGGCTCCTCCTGGAAGAATCGGCATTCCTGCCTCCGTCTAAGCGCCGATACGGGGGGAGAAGACAGCATTTCGGTAGACAGCTGTACGCTCAATGGCGTCGGCCTCGATGAATTGTTAGGCCAAACGTAACAGGCCTTGGAAGTGGGGCCCTGCCTGCGATGAACCGCTTTTTTGGTTAAATATTAATAAGTGTAGTCTCTCTCTCTCCCTCTTTATCTTTTTTACGGGTCTCAGGAAGGTGCTTTCATTTGTTTGTTACATATTACGGTGTGTTTTGTGTACAAGGTATATCTGTGAAGTGCGTATCATATTATATGTCTCAAACTTCCTACCCGGAGTATTATGCTAGACATGCCGACCGACAGATCGCTGTAGGATTCATTAATGTCTGTCCCTCTCCACCATCTCTTACGTAATACTGTTTGCTTATTGACCGGTGTCCGGTAGACTTTTGTATTCCAAACATGACCCGTCGTAGCAAAACTTATTTTACGTAATCCAGGTACGAATGTCTCCTGATTGTCCGGTACTCCTCACCCCGCCATGCACTCAGTCACGATATATGCATGCGTGACGACACTGAAGATACACAATCACGCACACTTACGTAAGATAAGTCGTGTGAATACGGACGGGGATTTCTAAGAGAGCAAATCTTTGGGATTTCTAGGTGACGTAAGTGTCTTGCTTTGAAGCCCTGACGTTCTCTTCGCATAATCTTCCTTGCTTGATTTTATGATGTAAGGAAGCTAAGACGACGAGTAGTTCACCCCCATGTGCAGCTGGTGAGCCTGGAAGATATCTTCTTCGCATCTGTAAGTGCGCAGCGAAAGTGCCTCAAGGCCTTCGACCGTGTAACTGCCCTTGTTCAGGACCGTGACTAGAATCGACACCTGGCGGAAGTAATAAAAATGACGCATCCGCTTGTGAAGCTTTCGCGCAGTATGCGTCCCTCTCAGATGAGCTGCAAGACAACTTCTACTCCTCTCATCTGTCGTCTTTTTGTGCTATCTGGGATATCCGCCCGGCCACTTACGATGATTGGATGCTGGACACACGTAAACTGATATGACACACGGAAGGACGCTGAGAAGACACAGAAAAACGCTCATTTTTAGCATTTTCTTTTTGGATGTAGCAAGTAAGATAATGGGATATCTAAGGGTAGGCGGGACATTTCTTGCGCTGTACACACTCTTCAATTCAAGAAAATGCACCAACTAGCCCGTGAGTGTAGTCCTCTTCAGTTATATCGTCTATCTTTCTCCTTAAGCTCTTGTGGTTGCCGCGGCTCTTACATGGGTTTTCGAGCTACCTGAGTCTTTCTACGTAAGTCTTTCTCTCTCTCTCTCTCTCTCTCTCTCTGTGTCTTCAAAGTAATGCTTCGATTTGTGTCTCTTGAACCCGCAAGAATAGAATGTACCACCATCTATCTACGGACCGCACCAAACCTGCTGGGTTCCAAAACAGTTACTGAGGCGAAAATTCTAAGTTCTTGCACAGTGGTATGCTGCTTTCTGTGCATTCAATCATACGTCGCACTTTGAGCGGACGTTGTGTGCCATTCGTAGGCATTTCATGAAACGCGCTGAAGGTCATAACGTACACTGAAGTAGCTTTTGCCTCTTTAAAATCCCCTACCTCCCCGTGTAACTTCTAGCGCGCTGGTCGAGACGTAGGAAGAGAGAACGCACTTGAAGTGTGCGACAAGTCCCTGTACCTCCGCGCGTTCTTGACGGATTGGAAACATTTTTGCAGCAATCGATTCGTGAGGACATAAACTCCGATACTGAGGTCGTTCGATGATCACATGGAAAAGTGGTTCAGGACTCCTGTATTGAAGAACGAGTGTTGCTGTACTTTGACGCTCAAACTAGCGGGAGTATTGCACTGGAGCCTAACTTCAAAGCCTCGCAACCCTTCTTTCAGGTAGGCAGAGCACTAAGGTTTGTCTTAGGGCATATCTTGAATCTCACAAAATACATACATTGATACCCTGATTAGCGAATTCTGAGAAACTTACATATGCATATTTTAGCAGAAAATATTTTAAATGAAGTTTGCCTAAAATAATAACCGAGCGAGACAAACAAAACTGTGCCTCACATTCGAATTGACCTCTCAATATTACATACAAGCACAAATTTTCAGCACCATATTTCGAAGACTAAATATTTTAAAACATTGCGGTCTAATGCTCATGTTAATCACCGGCAAATCCTAAACTTTATGATTTTCATAGAAATTTTTGCAGCATGCTCTTTCTGCCAAGCAGTCACGTTCCAATCGCGCGTCAGAAATTTCCTCTCTGTTGTGTTCAGCTACATTAAGCATTCTAGCACTTCCTCCGAGTAAGACCGTCACGCATAAATTTGTGCCGGTGGTAAGAGCCGATCTTTATTTATTCATATATAGCGGCAGTTGAAACAAACAATGTCGACAGACCAGTTAGAACTTTATATTCGTCCCAGTTTCGGATAATCGCTTCGAGGTTATGCAGTTATTTTTTCTTTATTTTTCACGCCAGCATCCAGACTTGCATGTGCCATATCTGCGAGTACTTTCAGGAAATGTCGTAAGCGCCATATTAGTATACACGTAAGCTGAAGATACGTCGGCTTAACGCCAACTGCTCTATATTCACAACAGTTCGGTTCACCAAGCTCATAATATTCTTTTAAAATTCCGTCCATGCGCACTTTCCTGTTCACGTCCTTGCGGGAAGCGCACGGTGGCAGCTCATGTGACACTGGGATTATCAATTACCACCTCCACAAAAGGTGTCGGCTTCGAGGGCGCTTCTCACGGACTGTGTAGAGTCGCTGTGTACATGGATACGCGACCTTTCGTCCATGCGCGCACTCGCCTTCACGACACTCTGTACGAAGCTGTACTGCAAAC
Organism: Rhipicephalus sanguineus; assembly: GCF_013339695.2. Lineage (NCBI taxonomy): Eukaryota > Metazoa > Arthropoda > Arachnida > Ixodida > Ixodidae > Rhipicephalus > Rhipicephalus sanguineus. The sequence continues at coordinate 241,692,450 of NC_051176.1, forward strand.
TGACACTGTGTTAGAGCAACGCCAGATAGCGTTGATAGGTCAGAGTCAACGTCCACGTGAACGAAGTGGAGCTGTCGTGTGTGCTCAACCGCAGGTCGACCCCGCCGAGAACGCGAGCACATCCGTTGTCCCTCTCGCCATCGGTCGTGTGGCCTGCACGTTCGCGTTCTCGTGTGAAAAGGACGAGGAAAAGGTGGCGATTAAAATGCACGGCAGCGCCACAAGAGGCGCTTCTCGAGACAAGAATGGCGCCTCTGTTACCCCACTTCTGTGTTTGCTTAATCCTGGGGACGTCCGCCATAATCCTGTAAACCCGATATGAGCAGCGCTCGGCGAGCTCAGCACCTCGAAGCTTTAGCCCTGCCAACCCCACCCGGGGTTATAGCTTATCGCGAAGTCAATATTTGGCCGTACCGCCAATCGCGACGCTGCGGTGCGGCGACGGCTGCACGACCAGCCCAGGCCGCCATTGCGCCGGTGTGGGAACCGGGCGCGCAATCACAACACGAGCAGCCTCTGCGGCGGCTTGGGCGGCAGTCAGAAAACACTGGGCCGCGTGCCGTTGCCTCCGGCACGACCAGAAATCCCGGAGACTACGAGGCTGCGGCGGGGGTTGAGGCCCCATGGATCGGGTGTCGTGTTTCAGCGCGTTATAAGGTTACGCTCATTGAGCGCCGAGTGAGAGCCGTGCTGTTTGAGGTCTTGTTGAGTCTCGAGGATTGGGGGAGCGCGCTTCGGCTCGCGTCGATATTCGGATTAAAGGCTCAACTGAGACACCTCGTTCGCTCTCCTTTTCACTTTTTATCTGCTACTCAACATGACTTTCCTCTTTCAGTTTTGCTTTTTTCCTTTCCCGCTCTACTCATCTTGATGTGAGCCTTGTTCCCCCTAAAGGTTATAAGTTGACTCAGCAAGTTTGTTTTGGGAAAGAGTCAGAGGAATTAAAACAAAACCGTGGGAACTTTCTTTTCACGCCAGGAAATCAGTTTCCTTTCGTTCTCCTATCTTTCAACACGCGATAATTTCTCATGGTCCTCTAAAACACGTTAAGATGATCTTGTTCGACATCCTCCAAACGGCGTGTGTTCTATTATCTTTTCAAATTCTTTATTCCTAATCGAGAGGCCGCCTTTCATTTACGAATGCACAGCTGCTAAGATACATAGCATTTTAAAAGAAGGATGTCAACCGGGATCTCGGTCTGTATTTACAAAATACTCCAAGGCTGTAGAATTGAAACAAAGCTCCTTGGCCCACTTTAACAAGAAAGCTCTTACGCTATTGGTTTTTAAGAGGGAATTTCAGCCAATTTTGATACTTGGCATGTTGGTGAACGTGGCAGGCCAATGGCGAAACCACTTACGAACGAAAAAAAGCAATCAAAACAAAGAAAGCCCCTCGTGAACCATTGTGAACGTGGTCCCTGTTCTTCTGCTTCGATTTCTTCGCTGTTTTCACCGCATAGAGGTTTGGTGACGCTGCGGCTGTCCAGAAGGACGCGAACTGTCTGGGAGCCGGCAAGTGTGATGAATCTGCGACAGGGAACATGGCCTCGGCTAAAAAGAAGGGGAAAAAAAGAGCAGGTAAAGGGAAATAAACTTGTCCTATAGTTGTCCCGCGCGGACAAGTGTGTTGTGGCGCACTTCCGCTGCGCTACGGCTGCACCATCGGCAGCAACATGCAGTGGTCGGGGGACACACCAAGCTGAGATGTCGCGATACGGCGTGCGAGGGTGGGTAAAGGGCTGAATGGGAGCTCGGCTACGAGCAGGTTATGGGAAATGAAGGGCGGCAAGAAAGCACGACTATCGGACTCCGCAGACACGTATGACTAACGAGGTTTTAATATGTTCCGAGGGAGGCAAACCGTGACATATTTTTTTTTTTCTTATACGCAGCTCGGGTGCCTCACCGACATGGAATATTGCCGCACGGATTGTGAGCATTGTTGCCCGCGAACCGCCAACTCCCGTTGAAAGGAGGCCCGCTCTTTTCTTTCTTTTTTCTTTTTTTTTGACCTGTGACGCGGTGCGCCGTTTCGGCGCTGTGGGCGTTCCGAACGCGCTTCCGGTTCCCGTAGGTGTGCGTGCATTGAGGTTTGTTTGCTTGTCTGTTCGATGTCTTACATGGTCATCAATGGTTTCCAGCACTCATGATGATAATCTTGAACGTGAGCAAGCGAGTCATTAACAAGATAAATAAATAAATAAAATAAATAACCGAGTAAGCTCCCATTCTGGCGCTCCACATATATTGTCCTGAAGTATGTGAACAAGACAGAGAGAGAGATGGAGAGGCATCTGTTCTGGTATAAAAGCTGAGAGGTTGGCCTGAACCAAATGTCTGACCTGCTGCTCACTGTTGAGGAAGGAGGATGGGTGTGTAGAGAGAGGGACGGTGTTAATTATGAAGCTGAATCATCATCATCAGCCTATTATATGTCTGCAGCAGGACAAAGGTCTCTGCCAATGATCTCCAATTTACCCTGTCTTGCGTTAGATGATTCCATGCTACGCCTGCGAACTTCTTTCATCACGCCACTCATCTCTCTGATATCCTCGGTTGCGTTTCCCACCCTTTAACCGTCGCTTTAACTGAGCACCGGTTATCTTTCCTACGCATTGCGCGGCCAGCCCAGGTCCATTTCTTTGATTCGCTTAACGTCAACTATCGGATGCCCCTGTTTGTAATCTGATCCATCCTGCTGCCTTCCTATCTCTTGATGTTAAACATATCATTTGCCGTTCCATCGCAGGCTGTATGGTCCTTAACTTTTTCTTGACTTTCTATGAACCAGAAAGACGAACGCCGGCACATTTGCAAACTAGTGTATACGTGCACGGCTGAATAGGATTATAATACATGTAAAAAAAAAAAAACAGTATATAACGAAACTGGAAAATAGCAAAAAATCAGTTTTATATTTTATGGGCACAGTGAGCTCAGACGCTACCGCAGCTAATGTTTTATCATTTGTGCATACCGTACATAGTTAGCGTACGCATGTGTGGGATGTTCCATGTCTCATATAGTGACGCGTTATGTGAATGTTAGCGTTTTTCGCTACTTCACTGAGCGCTCAAGAAAAGAATTGTTTTCACGCTTTCCTAACTTAAAGCGGTCCAATAAATTATGATTGTATACGTTTAACTTTTTTTTTTTTAGAAGCCAGGTTTAGCAAACCGTGCACGTATATGAGCATCGATTGGTGAGCTTGTAATATTCTTATAAAGTTACGAGTTCGTTAACAGCCCTTTTTCTGAGGCACTTGAAGCTTCAGTAGACGGTTTTCCCCCAAACAACGAAACAACAGTTAATAAAGGAAAGGTGTGCGATGAATCAATAATTACATATTCATTGACAGTAATGAATGCAATCTTGTCAGTATTCTGACCATACGATCTATAGACTGCTAGTAACATTTCTACATGTTGGTTCTAAGACATGTGCACTCGGAAGATAGCCCCTAAACATATAACGGAGGGAAAAAACGTCATTAATAGCACTGCCAATCATGATGACACCAATAATGAATTAAATGACTTTTGTGGTTATTGTTCTATTTAAATAACACTTCCTCCGTTTTGCTAGTGTTTATAGGCAGTAAGATGATGTACATAAAGGGTGTCTTTTTTATGCCCTATCCACACTGCGTAATTCGCTGGCCACTGACGTCATGCGCTCTGTGTCAGCTGACGACAGATTCTCCTGTGTTAGATCTGTGTCCCCATTTGCAGTGAGTAAATCGGTCCAAAGATGCATTTTGACTTCCCCGCTTTCCAGAGAAAATCTTATCTGTGTCACTTTTTTTTTAACTATGCAAATCACTTTGCAAGCGTTTTCACCGTGAAGTTTATCAGAGCTCGTGTTTTATCTATGGTGGCTTTATTTTGGTTGGGTATCGCTTGGGTAGGTTTCCCATTCCAATCAGCTGTTTTTATCATTCACTTAATGGTATGTGTTTTTTTTTTTGCGTTACCTTGATGTGCTAATTGTGCAATGTCTTTTTATTTCTTTCATCACCGATGTTCATTATATATCAGGTGCGTATATCACGACACTTCATTACATAACTACCAGCCTGAACGAAACTTTGCAAACAGTTTAATCTATGTTTGTGTGTGTGTGTGTGTCTGGGCTGTTATGTGATTACATAACTCACCGTCCAGAAACACCTATGCCAGCGAAGTGTACGAATACTAAGAAATAAAATAAGTAAATTCCCAAAGCCTTTTGTTCATATGTGATTTCTTTTTTGGTTTGTAGCCCCGGCCACCTTAGCTCATAATGTTTCCAACATAGGGATCGGCTCCGATTCGCCCTTACAGCTCAATTCCAGCACATGACATTATTGCGAATGCGTGACACCAAGGGCGTAGGGAGAAATTTCTTTCGGGGAGGGGGGGGGGCAAGGAGGTGCCCCCCTCCCGAAGGCAGAAGGGGGGGGGCACCTCCTTGCCCCCCCCCCCCCCCCCTCTGCCTTCCCGGGGGGGCCGGGAAGGCAGATGTGGTCTAGTGTAATTTTGTGCTCTGTATGCCATGGCAAAAAATAAAAATATCGGGGAGGGAGGGGGGTGGGGGGGCACGTGGGTCACTCCCTGGCTACGCCACTGCGGGACACTGCTTAACGATCTCTTATACTAAATGTGTGGGGAACCCATTAGTGTTAACGTGAAAATGCTGCTCCACCACGATACACGATCGCGCCACTGTCTCGACAGAGCCTGTTTACTCGCCCTGCTCTGACATTAGACACACAAACACGCACTCTGGGTTCTTTCGACGGGAACCTGAGCATTTTCTTCGTGAAAGGGTGGAGGCGATGATTGTGGAGGTCGGACCAGCCGACGCCGTTGAACAGGTCTTTTTCTTGTAGCAATGTGCGAAAGCTTCACCGGCAGAAAAGAAAAAAAGAGAATAAAAGGAACTAGAAAGCAATAGGCACGACCGAAAAAAAAAATAACGTAAGAGACAAATATTGTAACCAATTCAACCTTTTTAAACTCACTGCGAACATCGAAAAAAAAAAAAAACACGGCAACAGTGCGGGAAAAGAAAAAAAGAAGAAGAAAGGTGGAGAGAAAGAGAAACGCAGATACCTTTCCTTTCCTGCGAACCAAGTGCCCTCGACAGTTTCCCTTTTCACAGACTGTAGCCCGATGCATGGCGGTTTCTGAGGGCGCAAGTCCTTGCAACAACAAGTATATAGCGCGGGAAAGAGTAACGCGAATAACGTACAAAGCAAGTGTAAAGGAACGCCACGGTGTATAAAATGCTTTCTTTTCGAGACCTATAGTGCTTCGAAACGCGGGAAGCTAAATAAAACAAGCAGCCGAGAGGAGGCCAGGGTGAGGGCAGGAAGAAAAGCAAGAAAAACGCTGCGCCCAGGAAGGCGAAAAAAAAAAAAAGAAAGAGAGAGAGAGACCCGGCTCGTTTTTCAAAGTTACTCCTATATCACCCTACCACACTTAGGCAAGACGGGCGTAGCTCGGAAAGAAGAGAAGCCCGTGAAAAGGTTTCGTTCCGCAAATGCGACGCGTTTATTTTATTAGCGTATTTGGCATCAACGGCAGGGACTCGCACGCCGTGCGAAGAAAGCCTCCGGGAGGGCAAGGAACGAGCGCGCCTGCTGCCGGGGACGACGCGCCGGTGCGAACAATGGCCGCCCTTCGGGAGACCTGCCCTGATGGATTGCGTCTGTGGTCAGCTGCTCGCCCCCGCGCGCGGCTCGTGCGCGAGGGAGAAACTTTCGGGGCCAAACCAGTGTGACCGAGCGTGGTTAATGTTTATCGGTCACGGAGAGGCAACCACCCCCTCATGGGTGACAACGCGGCCAAATTCTCCGGCCGCATGGATGGTATAGGTCTGGAGATGCCCTTCCTGGTGTCCGGCGTCGTCCAGATCTGGCGCGGATGTGACGCCAGTGTCACGTATACACTGACGCCTACTCGTTTAATTTCAAACCCTCTAAGAGGCCATGAATGCGGTATCGCGGCGTGCGCAACTTCTTTTTTGCCAGACTATTTAAGACTGTGGCCGACAGTGGGAACCGAACGGAGGAGGCTGGGATCTCCATTCTCCTTGGGGTGCAACAAGTGATCGCTCCTTGCATTCCGTGTGGATTCGACTTTCCGGGCTGGACGTTTTGAACTAGCTCTGTCAAAAAAGGAAATGCAAACAAACAAAACAATGGCGGCGCATCTATTCCTTGAACATGACTGGTGACGTTAATAATGCGTGCTTAAAAAACTGCGCTACCGCTGCAGGGTCAAAAGAAGTTAGGGAGGACACCGGTTACGATGTAGACACGAAAAAACCAACTAGCCCAATACTTCACTTTGCTGACGTTAACAATGCGGTTACCAATGTTTCTCATGTTGGATGTGTAATGATGAAGGTGAAATGAACTTTATTTGGTATTTGGTCATGGATAACCCTGATCAGACAACCCTAAGGGGGTCCGCCGCAGTTGCTGGCCGCGCCCACGCCGGTACTAGAAGACCGTGCCCCTCCGCCCGTTCGCAGGCCTCCTGAACTGCCTACAGCTGGACTGAGAGCTCGCGTCTTTTAAGAGCCCTCTCCCAGTCCTGTTCTGTGCTGAACTTTGCGCTAAGTAACGCCAGGCACGTGTAATGATATATTTTATATGTTATGAAGAATACTGTGTCGCCATGACATATATTTCATCCTATTAGTGAAGCAGGAAATCTGGCACATCAGACCCTAAGTGGCGTCATTTTTGCCAACCACAGTGCCGAATGATGTCACGACATGGTATATAGTGCAATCGCTGAATCATCCCAGTTACAGCTCCGTACGCCAACCCCCTTGTCCGCAGTACCTGGTTGCGAAGTTCGTTGCAATGACTTTCCCTCAAGATGCTCGTATAGACTAGGGGTCTGTCGCAGATGAGCCGCTGTCGTTTTGATAAGGCACCTTGTATCATCTTGGCAAATCCATTCTTTAGGATTGCTGCATGGCTTGTTACGTTAGTTAACATGTCATGTTAGTAGACAACTTGGGGTGCTGGACATGGGAAAGAGGTTAGATGCGAACCACGAATTGGATGAAATTAACCACGAATGCTAGTCGCATTAAAATGAAGGAGCGGTGGATGAAGCGGAACGATTCTGATGAAACTTAAATAAGTGAAAATAACCAATGATTGCAGGAAAACGCTACCGTAGATATCATATATCTCCCATGCGTGATATTTTTTTCTTTTTCCGCCAGTAGCATCGCAACCAAATCGGATAATCCCATGGCTTTCGACATCTTAGTAAATTTATACTTAGCCTTGATGTCGGAGTTCAGTCATACATACAAACTAGCTATAGCTGAGCTCGTGCAACCGTGACGTTTGACGTGCGATGTTGCATAGAGAAACGTATAGTTAAACTCCTTTGTTATCGGGATTACTATTGATTGGCAAGCGCTTTATTTTCCTTTTTTTTCTTTACATTCGGCTCCAACGTCGCTTCTCCTGTCATAGTTTGTACTAATGTGAAATGAAAAATACAAAAAGAACCAAAGAAAACTTTCCCGGCATATGCTACTTGCAGTTGTCATGCATGCCAGCGCATCTTTTGAACAGCATCTCGTCACATCGTTATGTATAAAGCCTCTCTATAGAGAGAACGTACAACTCACGCGATTTGTTAACTTATTCAGGGGTTTTCGGCAAATTTGCGAGCACCATGGAAAATGAACTCTTCATATACTTCTCTTTCGGGAGCGCGCATATACACAGCACGGGCGCGCAGCATGATTCGCTACCTCCGCCTCTCTTCCGTCTCCCCGCTGTGACGGTGGGGCCTTTCCAGCGGAGCGCGGGGTGCTTCTGTATTTGCTTGCAGCCAATATCATGCCGTATTGAGTGCGTCAGACTGGGAGATTGAGGTTTCGCTATTATTTCGCAGTAATGGCACGTCTTTCCCGATGTGCGAATCGCTCCGTCAACGTCACGGCGCGTAGGGTGCCAAAAAGGCGGCACGGGGGCTGGCGACGGCGGCGCGGTCGAAAATCTCGCTCAAAGTGAGAACCGTGACGAAATTAAAAATCCCCCCCCCCTTTCCTTTCTTTTATGGTGCTGCTGTTTTCACCGCTGCGCGCGCGTGCCTGTAACGCAGGGTGTCTGCGCGAGAGCGGCTTCAGGCGAGGGTTTCATTGAGTAGGGGGCTTCGTTCGCGAAGGCAGACGCCGAAGCGCGCGCACGCGCCCGAGGTCTTAGTTCCGCAAGCGGCAGAGCGCTACGTCGGCGCGGCGTCCGCGGCTCGGCTGTTCCACTTTGGAGGCCGTGGAGGCTGTCGCGAGGCCGCGGTAATCCGCCTTGTCACGCTGCACTGCTGCCTTTCTCCCTTCGCTGCTTTCTTTCTTTTCCCTATTCGCCATCCCTCACGACTGCCCGAGAGAAAGCGTTCGTGTGGTCGCCTAGCTTGCTGGCAAAATTCTGGCTTGCGGAGTTTTGCGCGCCGAGGGATTTCGCTGTCCACTTGAAAGGAAACGACAACCCGCCAGATTTTCTGTTGCGTAGAAACGGCAGCCCCCACCTCAAAAAAAAAAAAAAGGAATCGAGCAGCTTTGCTGAGTCATCAGCAGTCGCCGGCGGTTTATGTAGTCTACATGCGTACTTTTTAAATCACGCGTAGTGTTTTAGTAGTATTTATTGCTGCTTCTTCCAAATACGAAGCCCTAAGAACGAAACTAACCACTGGGCACCACTGGTTTATAAAACTCATACAAGCAGCCTCCCGGCCAGTCTGCTGCGAAGTTTCGGATTTGTGCCGCACAGATGGCTGTGCTTGCTTTTCCAAAACTGAAGCAATGTACGAGAACTCTCATTACTACTAGTTTGTAAACATTTCTAGAATTTAAGGCTCGGTGTCTTTGCTCCTCTAAACGCCATTCTATATACGCACAGAAAAACTTAGCTTAAAAATCTGTATCCGTTACTCAGCCGCGCTAGCGCACTAGTGCTGAGGACGAGGCTACAGAGGTTCGATTTGATGCACTGGCAGCCTCGTTGCCAGTGCATAAAACCGCATAAGGTCAAGATAAAATGGAACACTCTACTATACATCATCTCTCGTAGCTCATTTGTTGCTCTGAAACTTTGAAATTATTTTATAGATTTAGCGAACTTGCGTTGGACAGCTACGGAGATACACCAGGTTTACTCGCTATCATGTAGCACCGCCACGTAGTCTAACTGCCGGCATGTATCCCACGCGTCAATATCAGAGAGTGCTAATCCTCCTTCTGATTATGCAGGGTTTAAGAGCGGTTACGACCACGCTTACTGCGTTCGAACCACTTCAGGCAAAACATGCCGGGTTTTTTAAGATGGTTCGAACGCAGTGTGATACCGCGTCTCATTTGATATGGTCGTTCGTTAATTTTTCTCTCTCTCTCTTTCTTGCTCATTTCTTGTTTTTTAACCGCCGCAATACTAACACCACACGTCAGGAGGGGTAAGAGCTTGCGACTCTTCAGGCCGTTTTTTTCCCTAAGAGGGTCACATCTTATAGGTGTTCTCCATAGAAGCCGAATCTGACAGTAACACGCGAATGCTGATACCGCAAAGTTAAATGTGCTGCGTGTTAAATTGCCTGAACGCAGTTTTTTGCTGACCTACAAATAACCAATGTCTTCAAACATTCCGCACGTACATTTCCTGCGCATGTCGCCACGCTGCTTACCACTCAGTTTCTCTTGTATTTTCTAAATGCTCGTAGCAACTCAGTGTGATCTTCGGTCTTCCAAAGAGGCTGCTGGGGTCGTATATAGATCGCTGGCGGCGTTTAAGCGCGAGGAAAGCGTGAGAGTGGCCAGTCGTCACGCTTTCGTTTCCGATCTTGTCGACGTCGTAAAAACTAAAGTCTCCTCTCGGCGGGAACCAGGCGGGACGATTTTGCAGCGGATGTCCTCCACGCAGTGTCGCCATCTGTCATGAGACACGACGCGTCCGCTTCCGCTTCGCGGCTGCGCACGGAGAAAACACACTTCCGTTTTCCTCGGTCGGCGTTTGTTTAGGCGTCTCCCAGTCGAGGAGCGCGCTTGCGTGGCGCGCGGCCACAGTCGATCTCTATTGCCCGCAGCAGCGAGGTCCTCGAGCATCTCCGGCGAGAGAATTCGCCTTTTATCTCCCGGCCACACACGGAACGTTCTCTGTTGGCTCCCGACGAATGTTTATTTCGCAAATAAACTCCCGAGTTCTCAGGGGGAGTGGAGCGGCCATTTTGGCGTGGCCTCGAGCGCCGATCCCCGGCCTTCGTCAAGTGTGCATAACGGCGAAAAGAAACAAGTGCGCGCGTCTTGCTGTGTTTCTCCGTTTGCACTCTTGTCATCTCCGCTCTTGACTTATCTTTCGGCCGGAGGAGTCGGATCTTGGCAAACACAGCTCTCGCGGCTTCTGGGGACGCCTTTGTGCGCCCGCTGACCACGCGGCCAGGTATCTCTCATCTCGCCCTTGTCACGGCAGCCCCGGGGCCAGCACGGCGTCCCCCCGCTGCAGTGGTCATCGGCCAGACAGCGCTCGGCTCCGGGGGTCTTCTGCGTATCGCTGCGCTCCATCTCTTCTCGCCCACTTCATTTTTCCTCTAAAAGCCAGGGCACTTAGGCAGTTCTCTTCCAGCCGTCGCTTGCTCTGGGTGCGTTCCGATGTGGACACTGCCGATAGCGCCGACTGAATTTTTTCTGCCGTCGTTGAGGTGGCCGCTGTTCGGAGGCTGTCATGCAAAGCAGGCACTCTTGTGCCAACGGCTGCGGCGACGACTCAGTGCATGGCGCCGTCGCTGGTGAACCTCAGGAGCCGGGATATCGCGCTGTGTTTATCACGTCGTTCGGTGTAGCAATGCACGATACGTGCGCCCCGTCTCCTGAAATCTGACCATCCTTCCAATCGCGCTAAGAAAATGCGCACTCATTGTGATGCCATAATGTGGAGCTTGCAAGACGGTCGACATATATCTGCCGCGACCACGAAGCAAAAGAAAGTGCATACATTTAGCGGAGGTTGAAGCTGCAGTAGCCCGTGTAGCTCTGAAAACAACTCGCCCATGTGCTTATGCAGATAATCTTTACCTACACTACGAGAACTTGGAATCCTGAGGGGATGTGCAATGATTTGAGATTTACATTGAGCCTAACTAGGTTCTTGTTTGTTGATTCATTTCCTCGTATGATATGTTTGAGCCTTTACCCAGTGCTTGTGCAAAAAAAAATAATAATAATGGGAACGTGCTGCTGTCTCTTAGTGTAATGACTTTCGACCTTTTTCCCGTTGCTTACAGCGTGAAATCCCTGTTATATTGACGAACTAGTTGCACTGGCTACGGAAACCCCCAACTTTCCTGCACGTGCACGCCTCCGCAATGCGAAGCTAATGTACCTTTCTTTATTCATTCATGGGAATGAATGACGGCAATGATAGGAGTGTTGTGACGAAAATCCTTATTTCCTGTTAGCGCCGTTACGTGTGCCGTTATGGGCGATCCATATGTTTGTGGATTTACATTTCAGCGCAGCGCGTCCGCACAATTGTCCGTAAAGTTATATCAAACAGATTATGCGATAGTTTCCCTTTGAGAACTTTAAACCATTCCGTTAACATTGCCTTGTTGTCGGTGCTATACAGGCTACATAGCTGCGCGAGCGTCTACTTGCACTTGAGTTGTCTGCACTTCACACTTGTGACGAAGGCGTTGTGCCGGCAGATGTCCCATTTGTTGAAGGTGCTAATATAGATTACGCTGCAATGAAGCCCTATTGTTTATCTTCACGTGCGTCTTGTCCCATGCGCAATGTTGCATATTTATGCCTGCCAGTAGTTTCCCTTTCAAATAATAGCTGCGGCATGCATGGGCGTGATGAAACTATTCTAAGAGCGAATAATGAGTGACTTCGCCGCGATTTTACTTGAATAGCAAGCGTGCTAACCAGCCACGCAAAGGGGCGCTTTCGATAGAAATGTATGGTGAGTGGAATAGACGAGAGGAACGCAGGACTGATGCAAGAGCGCCTATCTTTTTTTTTAATTATCGCTTTTTTCTCTACCTCGCTCAATGAACTTATTTAGATAAGGTGCTCGTTGTTTTTTCCAAAGCTATATCTTTTCACCAATATGACTTCCTCAGAACTGAGGGTCACGGCCGCTGACAGAGACACAAGGCGTGCCTAACGTCTTTCTTGGATATTCATTATACGCATACATACCGACACACAGCAGACATATCGGCAGCCTGCCACGTCTTATTCCGCTATAGAGCGAGCAGAGAGCAGTTTCAAATGCTCTACCATTAAATCTGTCTTACACTGGCACCAGATGCGAGGCCAGAAATTTTTTTCGGGTGGGGGGTTCAACCATCTTTTTTGTATGTTCGTGCGTGCGTTTGTATATATGTGCGCGTGTATATATGCACATGCAAAATCGAAAATTTCCGGGGGGGGGGGGGTTCAACCCCCCCCCCCCCCTGACTACGCCCCTGACTGGCACACCTTGCTGTGGCATATAGCAGCACTCGATGTGGACGGTGCATTGCCTCCGTGACACATTGGACGCGCCAACAAAGGCTTCCGTTGTGCAGAGGCACGAGACCGCGTGCGCCGCCTTATCACGCTGCTTAACAGCACTCAGAACTTGGAAAACTTGTAACAACATGAAACACCCGCGTCCATAATTGTTGCCGCCTCCTAATCCAACCTAACGTGGCCTAACCTATTTTAACTTGACCTAACCTCTTGTAATTTAACCCTTTCGCACTTGAGGACGACGTGATGCAGATTTAAAAAAGAAAAAGAAACTTTTGACGCCACGGCGTGAGTGACAGTTGTCATGAAGGAAACCAACTGCGCAGGTCCTCCCAAACCCTTAATAGAAAGGATACAATAAAATTATTATGAACAAGCTCTTCCTCCTTAGCAAACATTCAGGTGACCAAGATGTCAGCTATAGTCGTAATAGCGCTGCGGCGATGCGCAATCGCGGGAGGCATCTAACGTGAGAGCATTTTTGCGAGTGCGGGCCTTGAAAGAGAGCATCCATGGGAAAGGGTGGTTCAAATGTTTACGCCTACAGATCTCTGTATAACTGTAGTACATCAACACAGAATGATTCCGTTATTTATTTTGTGCATTTGCCTTTTTTTTACTTGTGCCGTAAAAGTGCGCTTAAAGGGGTACTGACACAACATTTCGCGGCCGAGATTACCTGCGGGGTCGATTCCCGTGAACATGCGTATATCATCTGCAAAATATCAACAGCGAATATAGCTTGGAAGGTATTTTAAATGAATTTTGAAGATTGTGTGAGCGACCGACACCCTCGCCCAACTGACACCTTCAAAGATGACCCTCGGAGACCCCTCTACTTCTCTCACGTGACCACGCTGCAACAAGTTATGATGACGTCATATCAGCCATGTTTTTTTGCCGCGTTCGCTCCAGTAGCCTATATACTTCTCGGTGGCTGCTCGCGAACAGCGCGGAAGTGCGTCACAGTTCTGTGTGCTGTCGTGATCGAGCGCTGCACCCGCTAGATGGTGATAGTTCCACCCGAAGGCTTGTCGTTTTTGAAACCGAAACTGACACTGGTCGGTAATGAGGAGCCTGTAATTAATTTTATGTCACGCGCTGCAGCAAACTATGTGCCATGTTATGAATAACAGGCCCCCATCAACACATTGCACCAAAAAAACGCGAGGCAAGAATTTTTGTGTCAGTACCCCTTAGGATGTTTTATTACCGTGAAACTGTTAGCCTCTAGTTCGTGGGGAGTTTTGGCGGCGTTGTGCTCACAGAAAAATGTGCTCGATCCCGAAGACACTGTAAGAGAAGCGGGAAGCGCACTCCAGAAAGCATCACATTATAACGTCACCAGGTGACCTCATAACTTCAGCATGACGTCATCATGCAACGTTTGACGCGATGACGCAATCCCATTACGTAATGATGTGACAAGGGACGACACCACTCGGTCGCATCGGTTTTCGCTGCACTGGGTGTTAATGCCGGATTTTTCGCTTCAAGGGCCACACAATGCTTTGGCATTTATAAAGAATATCTTCCCCAGAAGTTGTAGTGATGCTTTACCACAGCTTCGCTTGACATCCACTTTCGCAGGGCCAAGATGGTGAGTCAACATTTTAAATGTGCATTTCTTAGCGAACTTGTGCGACTTTGAGCGTATCTATCTATCTATCTATCTATCTATCTATCTATCTATCTATCTATCTATCTATCTATCTATCTATCTATCTATCTATCTATCTATCTATCTGGACGCCTACGGCTTTGTGCTCTCCTGGCCGTTTTGTTAATGGGACGTATACCAAAATTGAAACGACACAACATGACCGTATTACGAACATAAATGGCAGGTCATAACATGAAAATCATGACACGCATTTCATGAACAGCATTATTTACATGCCACGGTCTTGGGGCTCTTGCGGCTGTTTCGTTAACTTGATATATACGAAAATTGGTATGGCGGGACAAAATTGTATGGCAAACATAAGTGACAGGTCCTATCGAGCAAATCATGACCCGCATGTCATGTACAACATGATTTACATGACATGGTCTCGGGGTGCTCGCGGCCGTTTAATTATATGGATATATATCAAAATACGACGAAGAATTTCGGTATGGCGAACATAAATGACAGGTGGTAACATGCCAGTCATGACATGCGTGTCATGTATAAAGCATGATTTACATGCCACGCTCATGTGCTGCTCGCAGCCGTTTGGCTAGTTTGACATACGCCACCATAGGTATTGCACGACGTGGTTGTATGATGAACACAAATTACAGGTGGCAACATGACAATCACGACATGCATTTCATGTACAGCATGATTTAAATGACACTGTCTTGGTGCGCTTCCGGCCGTTTCCCTAGCTTGATATGCACCAAAACTCGTATTGCATGACGTCACTCTATGACGAACATAAATGACAGGTCCTAACACGCAAATCATAACATGGATGTCTTGTACGGCATGGTTTACATGACGCTGTCTTGATGCGCTTCCGGCCGTTTTGTTAACTTGATATACACCAAAATTGATGCCCCGCCACGGTGGTCTAGTGGTTATGGCACTCGACTGCTCATCCGAAGGTCGCGGGATCTAATCCCGGCCGCGGCGGCTGCATTTTCGATGGAGGCGAAAATGTTTGAGGCACATGTACTTAAAGAACCCGAGGTGGTCGAAAATTTCCGGAGCCCTCCACTACGGCGTCCCCCATAATCATATCGTGGTTTGGGGACGTTGAACCCCAGATATTATTATTATTATTACCAAAACTGGTATGACATAGCATGAGTGCGTGACGAACATAAACGACAGGTCGTGCATGGCATATACCAGAATATACGTTTCATTATATTAAACATTGTACATGCATGAATGCATGACAAACATGCGATATATAGTGAACTAGATATCATGATATGAATGACTTCATTTTCCTCAAAGACAAACAAAGCGACATGCAGGTCTTTGCTGGCTGCTTCGCATTACATCGATTCCAGCAGTGCGTGGGATCTGCCGGATTTTTTTTTTTTCTTTCCGACTACAGCGTGCTTCGGCAAAAGAGAGAGAAATGTCCAGATGCAATGTATTACAAAGACTACACTTCCCGGCAACGTATATACTATTCGTGACTGTGGCTACCAGGATTCAGGTGACACCTACTAATAAGCTTTTGATTATTTTAGTTTACTAAAAAGGTATCAATTACTCAGTCACATTAATTAAGTCGTGAGGTGGCAACAGCGGAATTCAAAGCGCACCCTCAGTGCTGCAGCAAAAAAAAAAGAAAACGACACGAGGTGGGCTTCGCAAAAAATGTTCCTGACGTACTGACTAACAAAATAAATGACACATTTTTGGAAACAAACCTATCACGGGTAGCCGGTGATAAAGGAATGTATTGAGCACTGACATGCTTTAACCGTGTCTGCAATCGGCGGCTTGAAGTTAAAAAAAAAAATTATTATCAAGGGTTCTCTCTTTTGTGCCGCTCGCTATGGGCGGCCACCTTATAGCTACTATGCAATGTTACAAACATAACTTTTTTTCTAGTACCTTCTATTACGAAGCATATTAGCGTTGATACTTTCTCCACTCCGCATCAAAACAGATGGATAGAGACAGAAACACGGAGAAATGAAGGCCGGCGAAGGCAACCCTAGTAACCGTCTCTCTACTCTCCATTGGAGTTAAACGTATAAACAATGAGGCGAAAAAAAAAATTATGAAAAGAATCTGTTCATACAACACCATTTTGTCAATAAATAAATAAATAAATAAATAAATAAATAAATAAATAAATAAATAAATAAATAAATCACCCCTGCTGATAGACTTACCAAGGCATATCGGACGGTATGCTATTTCATTACTCCGCAATTTCACACCCATTCATTCTAATAAATTCACAGACTTACTCGTTTTGTGTGGCAGGCGTTAACTAATATTCCGAAATTTCATGTATATTCTCAGAATCTTGACCGAAGACGAGTCACATCACCCATGATAAGGCTCAAGTTTTGTCTGACGTCAAACCAAACATTGCGTTGTGTATCAGCTGCGGCAACGCGGCTGGTCTGGGAAACTAATGGCGTACCGCATGATGACTAGATTAGTGTAAGTTTAAACCGCAACCTTCTGTATTGGACACCTGGGCTTTTGACGGAAGCATATATGGTATTAAGGCTGTGCGATTTTTTTTTTTTTGTCTCTATGATGTAGTCCTTCAGTATACACTCTTAAAAAAAAGAGAGTCAAAAGGGAGTCACGTCTGCTTGACTCTCTTTGTGGCAGCCGATGACCACCTTTTTTTCTAAGGGGAGTCACAATGCTCTGGTCGACGCTCCTGAATGAAATAGATGACTCCCTTGCTCCAAGGGAGTCAGTGATGGTTCTGCATATACAGGGTGGGGTTTTTTTTAAAAAAGAAAGCTTCACTGGCTGCGACCAAGATACAGTTCGCTGCTTTGGCTTGTGGTATACCGAAAAATTTTGGTTGAGAATATATAACATGGATTCGTAAAATGTGGAATTACGCACGTATTGTGTTATGGCTTCAGTTACGATATTGCTGAAACGGCGCTTCGAAAACGTCTACAAGTAAACAGGGTTCTTAAAAAATCTTGCCCCCAAGCGAAACATTGAGAGTTATGACAACGTTTAACAATGGCAGCGCTGACAAATTTGCGAATCTTCGCACGTTTGCAAGCGAGGTTTGTAGATTCCTACGACAGCATGTATGGCAGAAAACATACATTTATTAGTGAAATGGACGTGCATGGTGTTGAACGCACTGGCGATCGGGAACACATCTAACTCGACGGCCGTAAAAACATGTGCCGCAAAGCTGGCATGATAACCGCGCAGACCGGTTATCAAGGCGACGCTTTACCGCGTCTCCTAAAGAGCGACAATACTACCAGAATTATAGCGCGCGTGGTCATCATTTCTGCCCGCCACAGCTAAACTATATCTTCACGATAATCCGCGCGGGCCACCAAATCGCTCAGCAAACGTTGAGCACAGCTAGGCACGCACACACGGCCTCACCGCACTCTCCCTAGCCCCTAGAGCAGGGGATGCACGTTCACCTGCGCCCCCTCCCACTGTACAGCCCTTACAGACACACACAGGGCACGCTTCGCCTCCTCCACCCTGATATTATTCAATAGAGCTTTAACTATGCATGGATGTGTGTTCTATAGCACCAAAACAAAACCGAAACCATTTAGGCGTTCGTGGAGGCTACTTTAATCCAAAGCCGAAGCCATCAATACGAGACAGCCATTTTGGCGTCGTTAGACGGCATTGTTCGTGATCCGTCTCGTTGTGGTCGTTCTTTAGTCCGCCAGAATAATCTGTGTCGTCAGGCGTGAGTGCAAGTGATTGTTTTGCGTGACTTTCTTCGTGCTATGCATTCGTGGCGTAGTATCGTGTCGTCGGCTCACGCTTGCCGTGACTGGCTGAAGCAGTGTCACTCAGTGTTTGGGAAAAGCAGCCTCCGGACGGAGAAGTCCCTGCAGTAAGCTTCGTTTCGTCGTGAACTTGCCTGAGCAAGATGGCAGCGCATGACGGATCCCAGTGGCACCGACAGACGAAGCCTGTGGACGACGCTCCTACGGTCGTTGTAGATTTCAGGTGAGTTCTGCCGGCTTCTGCCTACAACTCTTTTATTCGCTTCACACGTAGCTTTGCCACTTGTCTTTCTGATGTTCCAGTTGCACGGATTTTGCTATCGTGTTTCAATGGCTTGGCAACGACGAAAACCGCACTGGACTATCCAGTAGCGGGTAAAACGGAGTGGTGCGCGCCAATATCGTGTTTCCTTATTCCATACATGCCAGAAAAACATGAAACTGCGAGTTGAAATCTCGGTTGCAAGTCGAGTGTGGTGACACGTAGAGCAACGTTGCACCGATATATATTTGAAGGGTAAGTAAGATCAGCTGATCAAAATCAATCTAATGCACCCGGCCCGAACATGCCTGATATCCAGATCATGATTTTGGCTCGTGAAACTCTAGAATTTAGTGTTTCTTTCCTTTGCTACCCAGACGTTGAAACACGTTTAATACGTATTTATTCGCTGCATATTCGAACTTCTCGCCGTGTTTGCTTGTTTGTTTGTTTGTTTGTGTGTGTGTGTGTGTGTGTGTGTGTGTGTGCGTGCGTGCGTAACTGCTATAAAACTTTGATGCAATAGCTTTTGTAGCACGGTTTCATTTAATTGAAACAGTGGTGACTTGATCTTATGATGCTAAAAATTATCATGCAACAAAGGTAAATGTGAGTTCACTTCAAAGTTGTAGTTTTTTTTTTTTTGTCCACAAACTGCATACGAGCATAACCTCATCCTCCTGTGATACTTGCTTTGTCTAATGTGGTGTGGTGCTAGTACCTAATAGTAAACACAACACCGGCTAGTAATAATGGCAGTAAACATACTGCTCAAACGCTGTGTTGCGTGGATATTGGATGCCTTTGTTATACCAGCCGTGGTTCAGTTCGTTATTATTTTCAACACAAAGATACAGTTTACAGTGATGTTGTGGGCAGTGGACAAAAATCCTTTAAAATGGACTTGGAAGCGTTACGCTGCGAAGCCCAAGGACGCGGGTTCTATTCCTGACCCCGGCAGCTGCATTTAGAAGGGGGCGAGATACAGGAACTCCCATGCCCTCTGATTTGTGCACGCTGAAGAACTCCAGGTAGTTGAAATTAATCCGTGATCTCCCACTATGTAGCACCGCTTAATCGCATTGTGCTTTTCGCTCATAAATCTCTAGCAATTATTACTTCGTCATTATACCTCGAAACACTCGCTGTATCCTATTTGAATTCTATTCGCCATAGTCTGCAATGAATATTTAGCCCTTTTTACAGCAGGGTACCTCATTTGACATTCTTTTACAATGCACCTTAATTGTCCCAATTTCGTGCCATAATCAGCTGTTGTTTTTGATATGTGTATAAGTCACTTCAGCACTGTGCCTTTTTGTTTGACCGCTTCTCATCACCTCGATTGTTTGAGGTTTGAGGTGATGTTTGTGCTGCACAGTTTGCCCGAGTTTGCTCCCAACCCTCTATACTGGTCAACGCTGGCTGGTGGGTTGTCCTTCCGGACAAACGGAAAAACGAGACCTTTGCCTGTTGATATAGATCTGAAGAAAAAATGGCACATTAGGCCTTTAGAATAGCTGCACCTTCGTGCAGCTGTTCTGAAGCCAGGCACTAGAAGGGCACGCTCACAATGATGCGACAGAAAGAAGCAGTGAAGGCAAGCCTAGTCTTGTCGTACATTCGCCATATTTCGTGTAGCTGTATACACATTTTGCCGTTTTCTTCGTTAAACTAATAATAACATTTGGCGTTTAACATCCCAAAACCACGATATGATTGAGAGACGCCGTAGTAGAGGGCTCTGGAAATTTCGACTACCTGGGGTTCTTCAACGTGCAGCTAAATCTAAGTACACGGGCCTCAAACATTTTCGCCTCCAACGAAAATGCAGCCGCCGAGGCCGGGACTCGATCCCGCGACCTACAGGTCTTTGTTAAAATACTGCTAGTCTAGTGGTTATGGTGCTCTACTGCTGACCCGCAGGTTGCGGGATCGAATCCTGGCCGCCGCGGCCGCATTTTCGATGGAGGCGAAAATGGTTTAGACCCGTGTGCTTAGATTTAGGTGCACGTTAAAGAACTCCAGGTGGTCGAAACTTCCGAAGCCCTCCACTATGGCGTCTCTCATAATCTTATCGTGGTTTTGGGACGTCAAACCCCAACAATTATTATTATTATTAAAATACTGCTGCCATGCTATACAGGGTGATTTTTTTTCAGACAGTACATATCTTTTATAAAAAAATTCTATGACAGTCACGCTCCAGTAGTACTCTAGTTCGAGGCGGAAATATTCTGCCGCAACAAAAAATGCATTGACGGGACTAATTAACAAAAACCCGTTAACTAATTTTTATTTATTGACTTGAGGGCAGTTGTTTATATTAGAAATTTGTAGTGCGTGCCGCTTTATGGTATACCCATTTTTCAGAAATCATGAAAGTTTTATGCAACTCGAGATATTTATTGTGAAATTTTAAGGGCTAAATCAAAACTGCTCGTGTCCGGCACACAGAAAACGCGGTTTTTCTGTTACGTCAGACCGGAGCTGCCCGCGACAAGGGAGTGACGAAATTTGAATGAAGGCGCGTCGTGGTCGTACCTTTTCGTGAAAACTGGCAAGTCATCTAACTTGCGTCAGCGGATCGCCTTACCTTTGCATGTGGCGTTTGGTGCTCATTTGTTTCTTTCGAGATGCGTGCATCCGAAACGGCAGTAATATCAACCTTTTCTTTCTATGTTTACAGATAAGTACCACACATCGCACCCAAATAATAAGCTGTTTACTTGTGTATTTCTGAATGCTTGCAGATTTTCCTAATCACATTCTGCTTCGGCCCACCTTCATTAAACTATCATCACCTTCTTTTCACGTGTAGCTCCGAGCTTACGTAACAGAGAAGCGACGTTTCCTGCACGTCAGGCGCTATCAGTTTCGATTTCGTCCTTGAAATTCAAGGATGAATATCACGAATTACGTGTAACTTTCGCGAATAAAAAAAATGTGTATGCCATAAATTGGCATGCGCTACAACTTTCTAATATAAACAACTACCTCCAAGTCAGGAATTAAAAGTTAATTAACGAGTTTTTGTTAATTAATCTCTTCATTGCCATTTTAGTTGCAGCAAACTATTTCCTTCTTGACATAGAGTGTGTGCGCGGAAAACATCTTGAGCGTGACTATTATACAATTTTGATAAGAAATATGCGTTCTCTAAAAAAACATCCTTCTAATTCATTGTAGTACTTGCGCGAAAACAAACGGGGACGAAGAAAGGAGACACACGGACATACTGCTCAAACGCTGTGTTGCGTGGATATTGGATGCCTTTGTTATACCAGCCGTGGTTCAGTTCGTTATTATTTTCAACACAAAGATACAGTCTACAGTGATGTTGTGGGCAGTTGTTGTGGGCGCTTGTCCGTGTGTCTCCTTTCTTCGTCCCCGTTTGTTTTCGCGCAAGTACTACAATGAATTCGTTCCAACTAGGCCGGCTAGCAGTTTTGCATCCTTCTAATTGTACGGAGGTCATGCAGCGGAAACAGTTGCAGCTGGCTAAGGGAGTAACAGACCCTCAAAGTACAGCAAAGTTAATGAGTATCCCTGGTTTTGTTCATTGCCATGACACTTCATGGAATCTGGTGTGTGAGCGCTGCCCTTGTCAGATTAAAAGGTGATCGATCTGTCTGTCATCATGTGTTTATTTTTGTGCACTTGACTATTTCAGGTTGCTTCAAGACTGCACATTGAAGCTCTACAGCTGCATTTGACCAGGAAGCCTCCTTGGAAACTTCGTGTCTCGAGGTAGTCAAGACGTATCCAAGAATTCGGAATAGCCACGCTTAAGGTCTGGCCGTGAGTGGTCTCGAATCAGTGCAACCTGCTGTCCTTTTCGCCAGAATGCCACCTGACCCTGACATGGTCTGGGAACACGACACTGCCAAGCTCATGCACGCAAGCTGTGTCACCTATTGGGGTCCTGTATCTCAGATGACTACATGAGAATCCTGTACTACATGAGAACTACACATGTTGCATGTTTTGCGCTGTATGCCACATAAAATATGTAATGGATGTCGCAAAGAAGTGCTTGATGGCTGGCCATTGATTCCTATTCATAAAAACTGACTACTGGCTATGCTAATGTTTATGCCAGGTCTAGTATATTGCCGCATTTGACAGTAATGAACGATGTTAGCAAACTATTGCTTTTCATATCTCACTCATTCTGACAGTAATGTGTCTCGCTGTATTTCTGGACGGTGTTTCTGTATTTCAGTTCTGTACAGAACTCTCCATACCACCGCTAAATATATATATTTATATATATCATACCTTATATATATAAGGTACTTGACACACGACGTACGTTTTAGCATTAGCATAGTGCTAAAACGTACGTCGTGTGTCAAATGCCTTCCTACAGTATCAGGACCTTCGTGATCTTTCTGTAGCTCTTATATTTAAGGGTCATTCCATGCCAAGTGTCCCAGACGTGGCGCTCGCACATCGCAGATTTTGCTGATAAAATTTGTGCCTTTTTCCTGTGCCACATGGAGTATTGTGGCAAAACGTTCTTGCTCGAAAAATTTTTTTGACGGTCCTGGCACCCCCTCGAATTTCGCTTCTATTTATTAAACTGTACCTAATAGAAAAATGTGTATAAAATCTACTTTTGTGTGTTGAGCTTCTAAACTGCGCTTGCGCTATCGCAGAGGTTCTGTTTAGCTGTCCCATTCATTATTTTTGAATTTTTGTGTTTCACTACCAGCTACGTAGCTTCAAAAACTACAAAAATCTTCAAAGTTCGTGAATTTTTCTTGAGCTATCTGGAACTCACCCTAACCAATATTAATAATAGCCTGATTTCCAGGAAAGTGTATTTTAGTACAGAAATGTTTAGGGGTAAAATAGACTTCAAATCTTTCCGAAAAAAAATTGTGAAATTAGAGAAAATGTACGATTTGTTGCATGTTTGACCATATTTTTCATACTGATGCGGTCAAAGTAAAAATCCTCGTCATGCGGCGTTTGATAAAAGACTTCATCGTTAAGTAATGAAAAAAGTCTTTATCAAATCATTTTTTTGTTTTAAGGAAGAAAATAATTTTTGAATTTGGCCCTCCGAACGCGCAGTGCATTTCATTTTGTTGCCACTTCGCCGCAAAGCACGTGGTAGCCCTTGCAGCTGACACTCGTCACAGGCAACGGCCAGATGCGAGATGTATGTCAGTGGCTCGTGAGTGGTCGAAAGTCTTGTCACGTTGATGTCAGGGCGACGAGTAATGAATTCGCGTTACAATGTGAGCTTGCTTGGCGGGCCCAATGGGAAGTATGGACGCCCGAGAGCAGCCTATGGCGTCGTTGGCACAATGTGCTAGAGGCCGTCTGTACAACACGTATACCCTGAGAAAGAAGTGTGTACAGTGTGCATTATTTCTTTCAGTATCTGTATGCTAGTTGTGCAGACGTCCCTCTAGGACATTGTGCCAACGACTCCACATGCTGCTCTCGGGCGTCCATATTTCCCATTGGGCCCGCCTAGCAAATGCTCATTGTAACGCAAATTCATTACTCGTCGCCCTGACAGCGCGACAAGACTTTCGACCAGTCACGAGCCGCTGACATACATCTCGCATCTGGCCGCTGCCTGTGACGAGTGTCAACTGTAAGGGCGACCACGTGCTTTGCGGCAAAGTGGCAGCAAAATGAAATGCACTGCGCGATCGGAGGGCCAAATTCAAAAATTATTTTCTTCCTTAAAACAAAAAAATGATTTGATTAGACTTTCTTCGTTACTTAACGATGAAGTCTTCTATCAAACGCCACATGACGAGGATTTTTACTTTGACCGCATCAGTATGAAAAATACGGTCAAACATGTGACAAATCGTACATTTTCTCAAATATCACAATTTTTTCGGAAAGATTTGAAGTCTATTTTACCCCTAAACATTTCTGTACTAAAATACACTTTCCTGGAAATCAGGCTATTATTAATATTGGTTAGGGTGAGTTCCAGATAGCTCAAGAAAAATTCACGAACTTTGAAGATTTTTGTAGTTTTTGAAGCTACGTAGCTGGTAGTGAAACACAAAAATTCGGAAATAATGAATGGGACAACTAAACAGAACCTCTGCGATAGCGCAAGCGCAGTTTAGAAGCTCAACACACAAAAGTAGATTTTATACACATTTTTCTATTAGGTACAGTTTAATAAATAGAAGCGAAATTCGAGGGGGTGCCAGGACCGTCAAAAAATTTTTTCGAGCAAGAATGTTTTGCCACAATACTCCATGTGGCACAGGAAAAAGGCACAAATTTTATCAGCAAAATCTGTGATGTGCGAGCGCAACGTCTGGGACACTTTGCATGGAATGACACACGCACACACACACACACACACACACACATATACATATATTGAGAGAGCGTAGGCATGGGCAAGTTGGTAATTCTTGTTTGACTTTTTGAGCGCGCAAAAGAACAGGGACGAAAAACGACGCGGACACAGCGCTGACTTCCAACATATGCTTTATTTTCTACAGTGGTACATATCTATATATAGACAACAAAAAGCAACGCACGCAGGCGCATTGTACAGGAAGGCTTCATGTAAAACCACAAATAAGTATGCATGATAAGCAATCAAACAACCTGATACCGGATTTTTTTCTTCTTTAAGAGATCAAGCGGTCATTCCTGACTACCACTATCGTCTAGTCACCCTGTGGGCCTTGCTTAGAAAGTCTAGTTCTTTTGGATAGGTCAATTGAAGGTGCACTAATGCACATGTCTCCCAAACTTGCAATCTTCGCCGCTTCAATTATCTCACGTGTTGTTTGTGCCTGGCTCCTTCCTGTCGCAGTGCACTGCGAATACATGGGATCGCACCCACACTTCCTGCAGTGGAAAGCCAAATGTCCCACACCTCCAGTTCGCACGTTATTTGCGTGCTCACGCAGCCTGTCATTGGCACACCGTCCCGTCTGCCCTATGTATTTCTTGCCACAGGACAGCAGTAACTCATAAACGATGTTGTTCTCACATTTAACAAAGCTTTCTTTGTGCTTTTTTTGGCACCTGGGTTTTTCAGAACCACTGTAGGAGGCCTTGCACAGATTATAAAGCTTGTTTGGTGCTGAAAGGACGACTCTTACGTTGGCGTTGTTTCCTATCTTTTTCAGCCTATGTGAGACATCGTGAAGGTACGGTATGACGGCGCATTTCTGCTTGACAGGCTCCGTTTCTGGTGAAGCCTGCTCCTCACCCTCGCGAGCATGTTTGACAGTCTTGAGAAGACCCTCCGCCACAGATGTGACGACATACTGAGGAAACCCCGCCTTTTTCAGGCGGTCAGCTTGTGCCTGGAAACTACACGAACACTTGTGAGGACATGAGCGGCGAAGCGCATTCATTAGGGTTAATTTTGCAATATCCCTTTTAACTAGCTTGGAGTGGCCCGAAGAAAACGGCAGAAGCGGCTTATTGGCCCTAGGCTCGACGACCAGCAGACCTGGTCTCGCTCGAAGAACATTCGTATGTCAAGAAAACGCAAGGCGTTGTTTTGCGGCATTTCATGCGTGACTGCGAGCCGTTGCAGGAAACGCGTGAACAGATCAAGCACGTTTGAAGAATCATTGCCAAAATCGCCTAGACTTGATTCTAGAAAGACAACGTAGTCGTCTACATATCTAAACACCTTCTTTACATTTGTGCCTGTTACTAGAAACTAGAAACAGAGCTAACAGGCACAAATGTAAAGAAGGTGTTTAGATATGTAGACGACTACGTTGTCTTTCTAGAATCAAGTCCAGGCGAATTTGGCAATGATTCTTCAAACGTACTTGATCTGTTCACGCGTTTCCTGCAACCGCTCGCAGTCACGCATGAGATGCCGCAAAACAACGCCTTGCGTTTTCTTGACATACGAATGTTTTTCGAGCGAGAGCAAGTCTGCTGGTCGTACGAGCCTAGGGCCAATAAGCCGCTTCTGCCGTTTTCTTCGGGCCACTCCAAGCTAGTTAAAAGGGGTATTGCAAAATTAACCCTAATGAATGCGCTTCGCCGCTCATGTCCTCACAAGTGTTCGTGTAGTTTCCAGGCGCAAGCTGACCGCCTGAAAAAGGCGGGGTTTCCTCAGTATGTCGTCACATCTGTGGCGGAGGGTCTTCTCAAGACTGTCAAACATGCTCGCGTGGGTGAGGAGCAGGCTTCACCAGAAACGGAGCCTGTCAAGCAGAAATGCGCCGTCATACCGTACCTTCACGATGTCTCACATAGGCTGAAAAAGATAGGAAACAACGCCAACGTAAGAGTCGTCCTTTCAGCACCAAACAAGCTTTATAATCTGTGCAAGGCCTCCTACAGTGGTTCTGATAAACCCAGGTGCCAAAAAAAGCACAAAGAAAGCTTTGTTAAATGTGAGAACAACATCGTTTATGAGTTACTGCTGTCCTGTGGCAAGAAATACATAGGGCAGACGGGACGGTGTGCCAATGACAGGCTGCGTGAGCACGCAAATAACGTGCGAACTGGAGGTGTGGGACATTTGGCTTTCCACTGCAGGAAGTGTGGGTGCGATCCCATGTATTCGCAGTGCACTGCGACAGGAAGGAGCCAGGCACAAACAACACGTGAGATAATTGAAGCGGCGAAGATTGCAAGTTTGGGAGACATGTGCATTAGTGCACCTTCAATTGACCTATCCAAAAAGAACTAGACTTTCTAAGCAAGGCCCACAGGGTGACTAGACGATAGTGGTAGTCAGGAATGACCGCTTGATCTCTTAAAGAAGAAAAAAATCCGGTATCAGGTTGTTTGATTGCTTATCATGCATACTTATTTGTGGTTTTACATGAAGCCTTCCTGTACAATGCGCCTGCGTGCGTTGCTTTTTGTTGTCTATATATAGATATGTACCACTGTAGAAAATAAAGCATATGTTGGAAGTCAGCGCTGTGTCCGCGTCGTTTTTCGTCTCTGTTCTTTTGCGCGCTCAAAAATGTCAAACACACACAGATATATACATATATATATATATATATATATATATATATATATATATATATATATATATATATATATAATGCTTAACAATGGTGGTGACGTGGCTAAGGACTACGCATTATTCGCAGGATGTTCTGCCTATAGTTTAGGTGCTTACTGATAAAACAGTAGGTTGTCATTACAATGTGAACATGTATGAAATGGCATGAAGTGTTTAAAACCGATTCAAAGAATAATTTTACGAATCGCAGAAATTTCAGTTTGTTTATAGGATGAAGGCATGCAGACGTGAAAGAGAAGACACAGACAAACCAAACGCTAGCGTTTGAGCTGTCCGCATCTCTTCTGTTTCCGTGTTGCATGGCTTACTTTCTTCTAGAATCAACATTTTTTGTTGTTTTACGCGAGCGGAAATTGTTCTGAGACTCATCTATATAAACTTCGAGTAGTATTTTATTTCCCCCAGAGGAATCGAGTGCAGCACTGTAAAGTTGCTACAAAAACTTGTTGCGGCTGTCATGCATCCACCACAGTGTTCCTGTTTGAGTAAACCCGGTGGAAGTGCCTTGTTGAGTAACAAGAGGTAGCGGCACCAACTTTCGTCGATTGTCAGATAAAAACCCTAATGTGTTCGCTCTGATTTGAAGTTCTTTTGAAATTCTTGATCAATCTCTATAAAACTTGTTTAGTTTATGTGTATTTGTACGCTGATTTTGAAAATGCAAATATTTTTTTACTATTATATGTCGTGTTAATTAAGTATATCAAACATTTCATGTGCCATGTTAGGCCTGCACGAGTTACAAAGTAAGCATATCACAATAATATGAAATGGGAACTGTATGCAACATAACCAGAATGCATGTCCTAAACCCACTTAACAATAGTCATAGTATGCTGAACATTGACCAGTAAGTGTATGTCTAGCTGGTGATTCGCTCACGAGAGTTCAATATTACGTAACTTTTAACTCAAATGGGTTTAAAACGCGAGTTCGTATGTGGGCTAGTGGGTTCATGAACATTATGCCAGAACAGCGCAGTAAACTCCTTTAAAACTATTGCATACAGTTTTTATCCCCTAACTATAGCGATATGTCGATTTACTTTGTAACTCCAAGTTTGCAAAGGCTTGCTCATCAAGACACATGAAATTTTTGTGTCAAAACTGCGTTTTCTTCCAGATAATTGCATATTTGAAATCGCCACATAAGTAAACCTAAACTCAGCAAGTTTCATCAATATCGACCAAGAAGAAAAATAAACGCATTATTTGTTGCAGAGTGTCTCATTGAGTACCACGAAGTGGTCACACTGACTCTTGCCAGGGGAGTCATGTACACCACTGTCCTTAAGGACAACGGAGTCAAAGGAACGCTCCAGTGGGGGTCAGCGTTACCATGGCAAAGGGGTCACCCTGACTACCTATAGGTACTAGCGGGAAATAAAAGGTAGTCGCGTAGACTCCTGCGTTGGGAGTAATACATACTCTCTCTCTGCTTGCGAAGAAGGGAGTCGTTTGACACCCCAAATTGTGAAGAAGGGAGTCGTTGGTCTGAAGAACGAAGGGAGTCATTTGACACCCCAAATTGTGAAGAAGGGAGTCGTTGGTCTGAAGAACGAAGGGAGTCGTTTGACACCCCAAAAGGTCATCATATGTGTAGCGAGGCGATTACCACCCAAAGGTAGTCAGTAGAGACACCCTTTTTTTTAAGAGTGTACGGAAATATACGTAGGAGAACGCATACACATGCATACGAAAAAAAAAATCTACATTGTAACCTAGGGCTGATGGTCGCAAGCCGTGACTGTTTAATTTACACATTTACTATAATTTTATTAGTTTTATTGTCAATTCTTGCTAATTTTAGAATTAATATTTATTTAACATACAAATTATTTATTTTTCAACGGTTTGGCTGTCATGACCCATTTTCACATAAGAAGGTATTGAAACGGAACATTAAACCCTTTTTTTTTCCGGATCAGAATTTATTATTAAAAGCTCGGTAATATCACAGGTATTGAGTACACAGAAGGAGGTCCCGTAGTCTGAGACTATGGGACCTCCTTCATTGCTTATTGCTTATTTATTGCTTATTGACGTAATTGAAGATGTTTTGTTTAACGGAAATGTTGACAGCGTCGTACATTGCGACATAAGCGTTGTCGTGTTGATATGTGGAGCCGATTCGTAATCAATTTCAATAGTTGATACCGCCACTCTTGTCTTGTGTTGTACAATGTAGCATTTGAGATTATGTTCATTCTTCTGATGATTCACCGCTCAAGGCCCGCGGACTATGGCGATAAAAGACGGAGCGTCACCTGGACAAATGACGAAGCGCTGTAGGCAGAGAATCGAAATACCATAATTAAATCAGCACATTACTACTCTCCAGGCTTGCTTAGGCTGTTTCTTCGCGCAGTTTTACGGACGCGATGTTTCCTGATGCAATCCGAGAATTGGTCATGCTTACATCGTGAGGTCTCCAATAAAAAGTAGACAAGGGAGTAACATTCCTGTGAGTGAGTAAGCGTGAGTACGCGCTGATGGATCAGCGGATGACGTCACGTCAATGAGAAAAAAAAAGAGAAACGAGACCTCGAGCGCACAGCCTACGGTTTTCTAGTGTACCCTTCCTCCGATAGATGGCGACATTAGTCTACGGCGCGCACCGGTCGTATGGAGATCCGCTGCATTTCTCCGTGAAAAAGTGTCAAGCGACGACTCCACGGACTGAGCACTGGTGCTCACTGGCGTGGTCAGGGGGCACCAGTGCTCAGTCATTTCGGGGGGGGGGGGTCAAACCCCTCCCCCCCAAAAAAAGATTTCAATTTTGCATGCGTATATACACGCACAGACACAAACGAACATACGAACATGCCTAATCTTTGGCTGACACCCCCCCCCCCCGCGCCCCCCAGCCCCCCTGAACAAAAATTCTGGCTAGGCCCCCTGTGGTGCTTTGCGCTGCACCGAACCCCTGAAGTTACCTCTGACTCCCTGTAAACGTTTGTGAGATGAAAAGGGTCGAACTCTGTTTTTTTTTTCCTTTTACCTCATTCGAAATTATTCAAACAGGATACGCACTTAGTATTTCGGCAGATATGGTTTTTAGCTAAGCATGTAATAAACTTATAAAGATGCCTAAAGTTCGGGCCATACAGCATCTGTCTCATGATTTCGCGACATTCGTTAGCCTACTAGCAATGCTTTCAAGGCGTTATCTGCACGCTTATATATACCTTCGCTAGCAACCCATAGGCCCAATTTTTTTTTCCGTGTGAGAGAGGGGCCCGTCCGTCCAAAGCGCTAAAGTTTATCGTTTAGTTCTGTCTTTTACTGCGGCATCAATTGAGCGCTTAAAAGTGGATTTCTTTTGTCCGTCTATTACATCACATTGGCGACGACCGTTGTCATCATCGACGTTATTTTTTCGTCATCAGGCTGCCTCGATCCTTCTCATTAGCCTCCACTAGCGATACTTAGAGCGAAGAAAAATAGCACGTTTCCGCCACTGCCGCTACATTGATAGGGCAACAGGCAGTTAAAGCCATTGCAAAGAAAGCTTCGCTTCAATAAACCACGGCGCAATACCCACATAATACACGTAGTCGGCTCATATGTCTGTTTAAAGCACGCGGATCTGCTATAATGTAACAGCGCATGACACTGAACTGTTCCATAGCATACAGGTGCAACACCTGTACAAGTTATATAGCAGCGCGTCAGTTGTTAAGTATGAGTGTGGGCAAAACGCACGAAGGTTAATGAAAGTATACCCCCTAAAGCAAAGCCCTGTTTGCCGCTGATATTCGAGCACATGTCGAGCTTGGTCATCGAATTCGGACACACTAACCAGGTATTCTCTGTCGGTCCCTACGTGGGAGACGCCCGCTACGCGCTGAGCGCGTCCTGCAGGACGTAAATAAAGTTTTTCCAATCCAATCCAATCCAACCATGGGCTATGACGCAGTAAAAGGAATTTCAATATTGTGTAGGGCTTTGCTGTTCACACACGCACTCTGGGAGCCGTGTCGTCGGTCACTGTTTCGGCGGGCCATATGACAAGCAGTACGGCATGCAGCGGCAGAGGAGGACGTATCGTGCATCGCGTAGAAGTTCGCGTGCAAGCGACCGTAATTTTTTTTTCTTGTTTTTAGTGGTAAGTCGCCATTAACCATAAATGAAACCACCTCCCCCGCTCCCACTTTCTTATGCCATGCCTGGGCCCCTAAGGAGAAATAAATAAAGGCAGCTTAGCACTAGAGGGTGCCAAGCCTGAAGGAGGTGCGGAGCTGGGCAGCTTTCTTTGTTTCTCTTCGGTTTTAATAATAATAATATCTGGGGTTTAACGTCCCAAAACCACGATATGATTATGAGAGACGCCGTAGTGGAGGGCTCCGGAAATTTCGACCACCTGGGGTTCTTTAACGTGCACCTAAATCTAAGTACACGGGCCTCAAACATTTTCGCCTCCATAGAAAATGCAGCCGCCGCGGCCGGGATTCGATCCCGCGACCTTCGGGTCAGCAGTCGAGCGCCATAACCACTAGACCACCGTGGCGGGGCTTTCTCTTCGGTTTTCTCTTTCTTTCTTGTTCTTTTTTCCACTTTTTTCTGTCGTTTTTTCTCTCTTCATTTCTATTTTTTCCTATGTTTCCCTTTCTTTCTCTGTATTTCTATTTAGCTCTTGCTTTCTCTTTTTTTCCTATTTTTATGCGTGGTTTTGCCTGCGTTACGCCAAGCGACGACAGCGTACGACATACAGGGCCCTTAAAGTGCTCCGCACTTGATATCACCATCAAGGCGTTCTAAGAACAAGGGGAAAAAGTCTTCTGCTTGACTCGAGCGAGCGCTCAATATCCTACAGATGGCTATGCTATACGTGGTTTTCACCAGCGTTACGTCATGCTGCATGAGACGACGACAACATACGACAGCCCAGGCCCCTAAAGTGCTCCGCACTTAAAATAAAATGAAATGAAATAAATAAAATTCTTATACATCATGGTAGTGAAAACAGCGTCGACGGCATAAATCAGGCATATGGATGCCATAGATGGACGCCACAGATGGCGATGGGCCTTAAGCCTGGCACATATCCAGAATGGACGATGCGCCGAAAATTTGTCGGCTGGCGGAAAAATAACCTCGCTAACATCAGCGGACTTCACTGCCAACAACCTCGCGAAGCAGCGAAGCTACACATTTTGTTATGCTATAGTTACACAGGCCACGTAATGGGTAGCACACACAATTCGGTATTCAGAGCGACATAATTCGTACCAAGGAATGGGAAGCGCATCCTAGGATGGTAGAAGGTTAAGTGGGGTGATGAAATTAGGTAATCTTCAGGCATACAATGGAATCAGCTCAAGCAGTGCTGCGTAAATTGTGGATCACTGGGAGAGGTCTTCGCCCTGCAGTGCAATTTAAAAAATCGGCTGATGAAGATGAGCTTACGCAATTCACAGCGACCAATCTCGACGTGTGTCAGCACTGATAATATGCAGGGTCAAAAAAATGTATTCATTCGCACAAGTTACACTGTAAACGAAAATGTACCCAGCTGGGAGGTCTTGGGGGATGATGCTCCCGCCTAACTCCGGTGAGCTCTCCCCAACTCGAACACATCGGAATTTGCCGGAGTATATACGTTCATTCACCGCCGTTCTCCTCCCGCGGGCGATGGAGGGAGGAAAAGGGCGCCCTTTCCCTGATTATACTCCGGAGCTCGTGCCTCAAATACTCCGGAGCATCGCTCAGCGGCTTTCCATTGGCTGTTGGAGGAGTGACGTAGGCAGCCTCGCCGGCCGGCCGGTTTCCACCACCACCTCCTAGACAGGTTTTCAGGCCTGCGAGCAAGAATTTCACGACACAAGCCGCCGGCCGTCCAACCCGTCCGACGAGTTCGCTTGCCTTGCATTCCAATCCCCTGTCTCCTCAGTGACCCTGCCTGAAGCGCGTGTGTCCCCGTCGTAGTGCAGCGAGGATTGTCCGAAGCCTTCGGCCGCGTTCGGAAAAAGGAAATCGTTCCGTGCACCTTGTGGACATTACAAGCGACTGCAAGCGTCAACGAAGTCATCTCATCGATAGCAGCAAGTTGCGGGACCCTAATGGCGTGATGGTACCTTGCAGCAAACGACACATGGTGATCTCGCGAGTGGCGAACAAGCGGACGGTCGCGGGTGCGGCGCAAACCTGGTGAGTGAGCTCTTGTTAAATTATCTCCGTCATTTTTGTCGAAAAGTGCTAAAATTGGGTACTGTTAGGTTGATAACCAAGGAGGTTACCAAGACTAGGTTGGCGTTACAGACTGGCAATAAAAAATCCAGCAGAAATTTCGAAAACGCGTTGTTTGGACCAGATGTTTTTTTTAAGAAATATGGATATCTGCGGTAACTTTAGACACAGCACTGTAATATTTGGAGCGTGGAGTGACCAGCGATATGCATTGATGGAAAACATCATATAGTTGTGGGTTAATTCAATAAAGAGTTGTTAAGTGTTATAAGTAAACCTAATTGTTAAAGAGATATTGTTGGTCTGGTTAGTATAAACAAAGGGTAATTTTTGTCCGCTCTCGATATGAATATACGCCAGGTTGAGGTCTATCATTACGTGTTAATAAACTTGATCTTTCATGTAAACTTAACTAATAGAACATGAAAAACTGAAATCAGTATTATTTTTATATATTTTGCGAATTGAGCTAGAGAAACGTGTTTGGTACAGATTTTTAGAACGCATATACGTGCTCATTTTGGTGAAAAATTATTTGATATGATAAGTTGTATCTGATATATCAATATAGAAATGTAATTGAATGTGGTCCGTCCATAACAAGAAAGGGAGAGAGGGGGCTGATGAGACCAGTTTGTAGGCGAAGGGGAATGCGAAAGGAAGGCAGGGGTCGCTTGGCACAAAAACGGGTTGTGGGGCGCTTGACGTTTCGTTGGAAGAGGGGTTATTGTCTGTCGACCCCCCTTCCATGTTTGAGGTTACTAGTAGTACTGGTTTGAGGATTTAAAAAAACGCTTATTTCTGCAACGCATTAGAGAGCACGGCTCAACGTGGTTGGGGCGAGGGGAAATGGCATATGAAAGAAAATGAAGGAGAAAGAGAGGGCACCTTCTTGAGAAATTAGCAGTCTGTTCCGTGTTGCCGGGGGGGGGGGGGGGGGGGGAGGTACAATAGACCTTTTTCAAGCACACGAGCTTTTTCAAGCACACAAATGAGCACACATGTGCTCACTTCTTTGTACAGCGCGTGACTTGTCAAATAAAATAATATAATCATCTGTATACCTGAACACTGTAACACCTCTCTACAGTTTGGGTAAACCCTATCACGAGCCACTATAGCATTAAATGCCGTAGTGGCTTCTGAACAAGTAATCATTGAATAAATACGAATTCGGTGTTCCAGCTCACATTGCTCCCGATAGCACGTTTTTACTGCATGTGTACCGGCACGTGATAACTCGCATGCCGCTTAACTGACATCCGCTCGGTAATATACCTACACTGACTGCATCATTTCTTTCCCATTCCATGCGTAGAGATACATGCAGGTGCGTTCAGACGTGTAGTATTTAGGATTTAATAATAGTCAACCAGCAGCGACGCGTTTTTTTTTTTTTTGTTTGGTGCTCCCACGGCGCCAACGAGCAGTGAGCGACGCAACAGCCGGCGGGCTCGCCGTACACACTTGTCCCATAGTGCTTCGCGCGCCCTCGGGGGGTTCTGGGATTGCTTGAAAAAGGTCTATTGCGCTGCTGCATTTAATTTTCTCTTTTCCGCCCTGCTGCCAACGCCGTGTATGTAGTTTTTTTTTTTTTTTTTTAGGGGGGGGGGGGGTTGGAGGCCTAATAAAATCTCAGTTTATCTCCCGGACCAGATAGTTAAAACTGTCAAGATGTTCACCTTCAAGTAGAGTGTCTCTGTAAATAAAACATTTCTCTCTATCTCTTTCTGACAAACAGTGCTCGAAGACGGGACATAGTTTGGACCTGCAATGCAACGACGCTGGCCCGTGAACAAAAGAGGGAAAAAGGAAATTCCTCGAATCCTCGTGCACACATCGTGACACCACGGCGTGCAACACCATCCGTGGCCTCCTGCCCGACGTTTGCAAGAAACTGTGAGTTGAGTAGACTGGTCGTCATTCCCTCATTTCTGTCAGTATGTACTGAAGATGCAATCGGCATAGGTGGCGTAAAGTTTGTATTTTTTATTGACAATTTGTTTTTTGTTAAGTGGGAGTAATTTTTTTTAATTTATGCTCGAGGCTGTAGGTTTGGAAACTATACATGCCCACGCAATAACTATTTTGAAAAATGTCCGTTACGAAAAGTTTCATGACAGAGCGGGCGTAGCAAATTAAGAAAGAAAGGTACAACGCCAACTTGCCCCGAAGTCTGTCTTGCAAAGCAGAATACAGGTACGCTTTTTTTTTTTGGAGCGGCCGGAAGCATACAAACTGGAAGCGCCTAATTTGCGGCAAGTAGGACGATAAGCACAGATTGAAATGCAACTGTAATAACCAGTAATAATATTTTATAAAATTAGCAAGTTAACTGGGAGAGGTATTCGCGATACTTTCGTCGAAAGTACCGAAATTCGCTCATTTTAGTGAAAAAAATGGCTTTGAAAGATTGAGCAGAAGTAGAGGTATCGATTTAGAAATTATGGAAAGGTTTCGCGCGTTTTGCACTTTATTCGCGGCGCGGAGGTGTGTTTTTATCACAGAGCGGCTGGCTGACACCAGAGTACATGGGATGTGCTTCTTGATATTGACTTCTTTGTGATATTGTGTTCTTTGTGTGGTCCGTTTATTTGTACTGCTCTGTCAAACTTTGTCGTTAATTTTAGTATTGACTATGCTGTAAGAACCTGGGTGTTCTCATGGACTGGCACCCTGCATGGGATTTAGTGAGTATCTGTGGCTTTAGTGTCCTCAGTTTTCGTGTTTGTGGCATGACTTACAGTTCTCATGTACTAGTTTTTTGCTAAATTATGCAGGAAGAAATCAGCTGAACCCTTGCGCCGTCAATGGATCTGATGGATGGTCCGTCGTGGATGGTTTCCGGCGACTACGCTTCCTGTTGTGCATTCTTTTGCAGCATTCTGGACTTCATTTCGACACGCTGCGCTTAAAACTTGAGTACTGTTGATATCACATGATCTGACTTCTGCTTTGTTTTTTTGGTGGCTTTTTGCATCTTTGTTTCTTCTTGTATTGCTTTCCCAAATGCTGGATCATGAACCGAAAACTGCAGCTTATTGTGAATAAATGAAATAATAAGAACTGAAGTGTTCTCTTGAATTTCATCTGCTACAGCTCTGTGGAAAAAGTACACAGTGACTCTGCAGTATTTTGATGATAATTCCTTTATTTAACCAACGCGTTACACGATCAGCATAGAGTAAAGAAACTGTAACAGCGGAGCAAAGAGAAACATACTCCCGATGAATCTCATTGAAATTCCGTCCGGACGGAGTAAGAGAATTCGTAAAATACTCCGGAGGTGCCACGAAAAAACTCCGGATATCCGGAGTGAAAGAACAGCGAAAAATACCCCGAAGGTGCCACGCAAAAACTCCGGCCAGCCGGAGTGAAAGAACAGCGAAAAATACTCCGGAGGTGCCGCGCAAAAACTCCGGCCAGCCGGAGTAAAAGAACAGTGAAAAATACTCCGAAGATGCCACGCAAGAACTCCGGCCAGCCGGAGTGAAAGAACAGCAAAAAATACTCCGGAGGCGCCACGCAATAACTCCGGCCAGCCGGAGTGAAAGCTTTACTCCGGAAGTCCGGAGTATAAAAAACTCCCAATAGGGGGGTCGCTAGAGGACAAGCATTTTACTCCCACCTGGGAGTAATTTTTTTTTACAGTGTACGCGATATGTTCCGTGTAGTCGAGCACCAAATCTGCATACAAGTTTCCAGGGTTGGTTTCGCCCTCACGTTCTCAGAAAGAGGCCCCTTTGCAGAACGTCACAGTCCCAACAGGAAGGAATGCGACCTTTTAAAATAATAGCAAGCTCCTCTCAATCTCTTCTCTGGTTATCAGGGTCTTTTTGCCGAACGTGCAACTGACAAACGAATCAATCTGCGCGCGGGGCGCCTGGACAGCGCCGTGCAGTGTCGGAAGCAGTGCTTACACTCGACACCTTTGAATGTCTGGCCTCGTCGACATCGAGCAAAATTGGCATCTTCTGCGCTGAACGAGAAAGGCGTGCGCTGAATGCTCAAGAGCGGCGTCTTTGTGCAATCCGCCGCAGCGATCCGTCTTGCTCGCGGCGCGCGCGCTGTGCGTCACCTTCGCCGAAGCCGCGCGGTCGAGTCACCCCTGCGGCTCCGCGGAGAGCAGGCTCTACTTGCGTTTTGGCAGCACTCCTGCGGTTTTTACAAGCTCTGATGGAGCCGGACGCGTTAGACGGAGAAATTTTATTGAGTAAGGGCCAAGGATTGTGATTAGACCGATTCGCCTGAGCACGGCTAGAGCGCGTGTTTGACTGCGTATACGGCCTTTGTGGAGCGCCTTCAGTTTCTGCGTTTTGACATTTTCGTTTTACATTATCTTCCAGTCGTATCACCGGTGATTTATAGGAGTAGCTAAGCAATTATTCTCGCACTAGCGTTTCTGTATGTCCTTCGCACGGTAATCTGAAGGAACTGGTCCGTCCCGAGGAGTATTAATCTTTGTGTCGAGCATCGTACGATCTATCTTACACCAAGTAAATAGCTCGCGTGGAGCATTTTAACATTGGATATAATGGATTCATACACCGCTGTTTCAGAACGGGAGAGGAGTAGGAAACGAAACCGCCAACGATCTCTTCGCGGACGATCATTGCCCAAGAGCATGCGTTTTCTGGGTTTCAGGTTGCGTCGCAGACATTTCAATTGGAAGCAGGTCCTCTTGCGTCCTAACCCCCTGGAAACTGGTTCACTCCGGCTGCTTAGCGCCTCATTATTTTGCTGTCATCTGCAATGTGAAACGTGGTGATGAATGCGGCCGCTAGTACGGACCTTGATACTTCATGTCACTATATCAGATAAAGTTACTGATGAGGCAAAACCACCTCTGCCGCGAATTTCGACTGTAGCTGCAACTTGTTTCTTTTTTTTTTTCTACTGTATATACTTCAGCCTCGTTGATTCCAACCATCACTCTTTCTGGCCGTTCATTAAAGAAAGTATTGCCTAGGGGTTTGCTCAGCTAAAAACGCGCGCTGGTATGTATAATGCAGTTTCTTTATTGAGCGCAAATTCAGGTAGTTTGGAGGAGCATTGCTGTAAAAAAAAAGTTGAAAAAAAAAATACTCGGCAAGATGTCTACAGGGCCTCACAGAACCTCTACCTAAGCAGTTAACTACATAGGTCGGCAAAAAATGTGGAGCTCACTCAGAGTCACTCACGAAACATATCTTACCCTTAGGGCTCACTCGGACTCAAACTCACCAAACTTTTCCTCATGCGGACTCACTCGGACTCACACTCAATATAATTTTTCTCAACCGGACTCACTGGGACTCAGACTCACCAAAATATATTTCACCCGGACTTACTCAGACTCACGGCTCGATCTGTGTCTGAGTGAGTCTGAGTGAGTGGACTCATGAGTCCGCTAGCCTATAATTAGCCTTTTTCGACCATAATGTCAATGCTCTTTAACGCCAATATCTCGTATAATCGGTGCGCTACTTAGCGCATTTTGATCTCGTACCTTCAAAGACGAGTTATCTGAGTTTGCAGTTCAATAAGGATCTTTTTATTGAAAGAGATGACTCACACGTGATATTTTGATCAATAACTTCCCGTGAAGAAGTTTGCGGGGGTAGGTCAAGGCACCTCCTCCCCTTCTCCCTCCTCAACTCATGCCTCTGATCAATAAATATTGAGCTGACGTATGAACGATAGCGCGTTGAATTATGTGGGAGTATACGTGAGTGTAAACGTGAGCCGACATAAGGCTGATAGTGATGCTGAACTTGAGTAGATAAGACCATAGGTCGGCAAAAAATGTGGAGCTCACTCAGACTCACTCATGCAATATATTTTGCCCTTAGGGCTCACTCGGACTCACACTCACCAAAATTTCCCTCAACCGGACTCACCCGGACTCAGAATCACCAAAATGTTTCCCAACCGAACTCACTCGGACTCAGACTCACAAAAACTTTACTCACCCGGACTCACTCAGACTCAGACTCACGTCTCGATATGAGTCTGAGTGAGTCGACTCGTGAGTGAGTTCGCCGAGCTATGGTTAACTATGACATTCCGGTATGCAGAACATATACTCTCATGTGATTCTGAATCTGTTGTGGATTTAAGCGTTAAGACATGTATAACTGCAGCTTCGAGGTTTTATTTGGCACAGTGTAATTTATTCTGCTAGCTACCGAACACAGCAAGCATTGCGTCATGCTCGCCTTATCGACACCTTCTTTTCGCATTTTTTTTTTTCTTTCTTTAGTTCGCCGCATAGAGTGCTCGCGAACACGAGGTAACGAATTCGAGCCCTTCACTCCTTTCTTCATTGCGCAAGTCGAGGGGAGGTGCAAGTTGTTCTCGGGACAGGACAACCGCGTCTACCTCCGCCCCTTTCTCGCGGTCTGCCATTTGGGGACCACATTTGGCCGCAGCACCGGTAGAGAGCCCCGTTTGCGCGGGGACAAAGGAGCGCGGCTGCGGTTGCGTCCCCCACACCCTCGGCGGGGTCGCCACAATCCGAGCGTGTCCGATGAAATCGCCGTCCAGGCAACGCCGGGCTCGGCAGCTGCGCTGCCTCACTGCTGACAAGTTGTCGCGGACTCACGCCGCTCTCGGCAACGCGGAGCGAACAGGAAATAAAAAAAAGGGGAAATGGAAGGGGGATGAAGAGGCGAAACTCTGAGAAAAGAAGAAGACGCGTCGGGCGTTGGCAGCCTGGGCTTCTCGCTCTCCTTCGACCCGGGCTTATTCTGGGCGCTTCTCCTCTAGCCTGACTGCGATGCTCGGTTGTGTTGACACGTTCCCAGGGCTGTCGCGGTGTCTCGCCGAACCGTTCGACTGATCGCGCGCCTGCGGCAAAGCCGGCGAGGAAGCGGCCTTCGCACGAAAGGTGCCTCTTTGGCCCTTGTCGCCCCGATTCGCGAACTCGAGCCCTTGCTCTATGCTTGCGTTATTCTCGACGGTGTGTCAAGCCCCGTCTAAGATCGGCAAGAGTTGGCGGAGCTTCCCCGGGGCTTCCAGATTTCGCGTCGAGATTGTTTTGCCCGGAGACGTCAGTGATGAAATGCACGTGTCAGAAGGCGGCTTAAGATATACACACACGAGCGCCGACGGCACCCTTCGCGCCTTGTAACTTCCCTGATTGCACGCTCTCGTGTTTCTTTTCTCGTCCCTCCTTCACTTGGCAGCCTCGGCTTCGAACGCTGCGCGATTGCAGACGCCTCGAGACGCGTCGCAAAAAAGGAACGTCTTCTTCTTTGTTGAACCAGCGGTGGTGACACGACTCCTAGCCAAGACGACTTTGCGTTGCGCGCTCCCGCTTTCGAAGCCCTCCTCAATTAACTCCGCTACGCCGCCCACATGTGTCCGCTAAACACGTATACACTCACTTCCCTGTTGCGTCCGTTATGGCCTTCAGGCGACTCTCTTTGCGTGCGTTCAAAGTAGCTACATTTTCCATTCGCGACACAGGAAAAGAGAAGCCAAATGGATACTTTAAAACTTCGATAGGGATTACTTATAACAGATTGCGATGCCTATTTTTATAAATCGTGCATGTCCCTTATACTGAAACCATACGATGATGATCTCGAGTGGTTGCGTTAATGTGACACTCTGCTTATATTAAAGGTACCTTGAGGCCTTTCACATCGCCGATTTCACCCTGTTTCATGTACACACTATAGCGAGGGCTTCTCCTCTTTCTCTCTCGATGCCTCGTATGCTGATGAACGGCTACATTAATCGTTAAGTGCAGCCTGGATGAAATATAGTCATACGTCCCCGAAATAGAAGTTCCGCTTTGACTGTGTCAACGAAAACGCCAGTACAAGCGTGAATGCGAAACGAGAACCTCTAGCCTCTGTCCATCGTTCCCTCCATCTCTCTCTCTTCGCTCCCCCCCCCCCCCTCACTTGTATATTGATCGGTGCAGCTATTGTGTGGTGAATTTCAATCTGAACAAAGAAGACTCGGTGACACACGTACGCGCTGCCCGAAGAGGTCGCAGAGTCGGTGTACAGTCTCGTCGAGCGCCCCTGTAACGGTGGCGCTGGGCTCGCACCCCGGGCCCTGACGCGCACGCCGTGGCAGCGTTCACACGATTGGCCCGCCTTTGTGGGCCGTTGTCTGGCGCTTGTTGCTCTGTTCATTTTGTTTCCCCGACATGCGTACACGGCTCTTACACATCACTCGCCCAAGGTGTAGTTGGGTTACGTCGAGCCGCCCCTCGGCGCAGCCGCAGGAGGGGCGCGGGGAGGCGCATGCATGCGTAACGCCGATGCGGCCTTGGGAGGCGATTTCTATGGCTCCCAGCAATCGTCCTTTGTGCCAGGAGCAAATCAGCGCGGCTGCAGAGTGCAAAGTCGCACCATCAGTGAACCCCCCCGGTCACCACCGGAGCCACATTTTTAGCCGCGGCCTACAAGCCCAATGTCGGCCGCACTATACGCACGAGCGAACGGTCCCCGCCAGTCGTTTCGAGCAGATGTTCGACGACGGCAGATTACTAGGCTGCCTACACGAACGCGCACGCTGTTGCGACGTTTCTTGAATAATGTAGAGCGGCATAAAGCGCTGTTCGTCTGGCAGTGTGCTTCCTTTTTTATCTTTTTGCCTCTTTTTTGTCTCACTTGGCAGCCGTAATCTACGAGGCAATGCAAAGAGGCCGCTGCATGCGATTGCCCTTTTGTGGGTCGTAACGGAAGCTCTAAAGGTCGCGGACGTGAAATGAGGAAGCGTGCTTCGCTATTTTATTTATTTGTTTTTCATTCGTTCGCTTTAGAACCGGGATTAGAGGGGGGGGGGGTGCACTTTGGAAGACCCTTTGGTTGAAAGAGAGACCGTAGCGGAGAAGAGGGGCGGCCGCGTATTATGCAGTATCGAGGGACGCGTTTCATTTCTATTCACGGTATCGCCAATGGGAAGCAGGGTCGTTCAAGAAGAGCACGGGAACTTTTTTCGGGTGCACGCCAACGACTGGTCGCGCTTTGTTCGCCCTCCATGGTGTCTTTAAGCGTGGCTGCCTGAAATCAACGTTTCCGTAGGCGGGGCTGAGGTTACATGGACGTGGCTAGTTTCTTTGTGTTCACAGGCCTGCCGCTAAAAGTTGGGGTGGAAACGGCGACGCGCCCGCTACCATGCGCTATCACTTTTCGTTTCCCTGCCGCACGGTTCTATCATTTTTATTCTACGGCTTGAAACTCAACAGAATAGTATTCTGGTTTGAGTACATCTTGCAGATGTTTGCGGTTTGACATTGTAAGTTCCTGTCATGGCGACATTCGCCCGCTCACTTTTAGTGTAGAGGTCCCTATACTTAATTTGTTAGATTCGCGCTCAACGCGAGGTCCGCGCGCAGCGGGTTTTACTGTTGCAATATTGTCTTCACAAGAGTATACGACAGCTTCCTGTCACAAAAGTGCCGATCACGGAACTGTTGAGGTGGTGTTCGAAAATGTTAGCGATGTATTCATGCCGACCGTCTCACCTTGTTTCACTCTTGAGTGTCAACAGATCGATGGCACGTGTTGCGCCAATAAGAGTACCTTTAAAAATAGAGTGATACGAGCAATCTGCTTGCAAAATTGTTCCTTGCTCTGCAGCCTTATAATGTTGTGACAGAATTTCCGTTTGTACGGGAAAAAATAACAAATATCCGGTGAAGGCCACAACTAAAAGTAGTAAGGTGCGGGAAAATGGGGCCTATAGTAGCCACCAATAACTGAGCAGCAAAGATTCAATAGCTTGTTTTCTTCAAGTTCGGCTTTCTATTCTCGAGCGATGGGTCGCACAAGCACTCTCAGGGCGAAGCGTCGTCAGCGCCGGAACAAACGACCACCTCAGTGGGTCGCGCCCTGTGGCTTCTGCCATAATGGGCAACGTTACAGAACCCGGCGGCGGCGGTGCCAATATAAAAACCACCCTTAAATGGACCTCCGGCAGAGCTTGTCCTAACAAGCTGGCGCTTGTAGGTGCGCACCTTTCTCGCGAGAGCAGTGGGATTCCGTGTGCAGGCCCACCATTTCACGGCCGCGTGGCCGAAAAGGCGAACCCGGAAATGTTTACACGTGACCACGAGTGCGCTACTTGGATGATAATTAAAAGCACCCGTCGAGGTCAATATAGGTGCCCCGCGGTCCGCGTCCCGGGTCAACACGGCGGTCTGGTCTGGAAACGGGTGCTCTTGTGCGGGCTGTTGCTATACGGCGTCTGCTTTGATATTGAACACTCGCCGGGCGCGCAAAAGCATCAAAATTGCCGGGAGACAGAGCGGTGGACCGGTATGAGGTTCCTCCCGAGGGGTACACACTCGGTTGCCGGAAATTGCCTACACTGAGGAAGACAACGCCTCGAGTGCATTACGAGCGGACTTCGCAGCAGCTCGCTTCCCCACATATATATATACCGAGCTGTCTTCAGCTTTTGTCTTCGTGTATGCTCGGCTGTCGGCGGTGGCTGCGTGCGTGCGTTTTCTCTTATCTATATAAAGTGTAGACACAGCAGCTCCAGACGCCCTGCCTGCGTTTTCTCTGGT
The DNA here is from genome assembly GCF_013339695.2 of Rhipicephalus sanguineus. Classification (NCBI taxonomy): domain Eukaryota; kingdom Metazoa; phylum Arthropoda; class Arachnida; order Ixodida; family Ixodidae; genus Rhipicephalus; species Rhipicephalus sanguineus. Next base: position 241,736,377 of record NC_051176.1, read on the forward strand.
GCAGCCACTTCTTGCCGACCTGGCCTGGCTGCTTCGAGTGTTTGTCACATGAAGAAAGGCGGTCACGGGACATCCTTTAAAGCCCTCGCATGTATATATATACACCGGTGTCAACCGCGCTTGCACTGTGTATGTTTTCTTTCTTTCTCGTTTTTTTTTCCTGGTGCGCTCGCTTTCTTTTCTACTTTGGCTCACAGCTTTGACGTCGTGACGAGGCGACAACATCTTGCCGGGAGAGGTATATGGTGACAGAAACTTTACAAGACACGAATAACTATACCGTTGGATCAGCGCCAAGTAACGAGGAACGGTGCTTTGCCGCCAGGATGATTTCGTAACGTTGTTCTGACATGGTTCTGACATGGTCGTTACCGTGAACGCTTCGATGCGGACGCGGAATTCTACGCAGGGCCTGAATATAATACAAAGCTGTTCGTTCAAAGCTTCTTTTAAAAATGGTCTGCCACTCTGCTAGTGTTATCTTAACAACCACGGGTGGTCAGCACGCGTATACTGACAAGCCCATCTGCTCCTGCGCCTCCTTACGAACATTTTAATAGAGCTCTTGTTCTCTCTCAACGGGGCGGGATAAATTTTTAGGCGACTTGCGGCTTCCATCTTGCTGGGCCTTTCTGCTGCTCAGCAGTCAGCTTCATACGCTCGTAGAAGAGGAGCACATCACTCTCCGAAGACACGGCACTTTCCGAGATCCCGTGTCTCGGGACAGCGAGCTCGGCCAGCACGTCTACGCGAGCGAGGAACAGAGGAAGTTTGCCATAAACGCGGTACACAAATTGCATATGCGTGTACGCATCGCCTTGTGCGCGCCCCATCCATCAACCGCAAAAGCCGAGGCCCGGACAGGCCTCGCAGCGCCAGCGCAGGCCTCCGGGCCAAAGTCGTAAACCCTACGCTGGCTCCAGTTTCGGCTTCGACGAGGAAGATATTCTGTCGTGTGTGTAGAGAATGGCATATTTTTTTCTCATCCTCCCTCCTCGAGTAAGTGCACGGCTGCCTTCCTGTGCGTGACAAGAAAGGCGCACACGGTTGTAGACTCCTTACGTAGCGCATTATTCACCTCGAGTGCTGCTCACATAATGTCGCGGCGTGCACCTCAACACAGAAAACCGCTCGCTTCTTACGAACAACCACCTTGCGCAAAAAAAAAAAGACATATATATTGTGTTTATACACGTATTTTTTTTTTTTTTGGCAGCCTTTGTTATTCTCGCCGGTGGAGAAGGGGTATTGCACTTTCTCTTTTCCTTTATGTCTTGTCCTTCCCTTTGTCTCTTCCACCGTGCAGGGTAGCAAACCGGATGTTGCAATCTCTCTGAATTTATCTTAACTGGTCTCTCTTTGCTCACAATCGAATAAATCAGAACTCACACGTAAAGCGAACGAAGAACCTCCATGACATTGAAAATCAAGTAAACCATGCAACGTTATCTATACGCAGTGGAAGCAACACGTCCGACTTGTGTTCTGTTTGATAACGAATACTATATAATTCTTTGAAAACGATTAGCGACACCACAAACGCAACAGAAAAGTTTCTGTGGTTCAAATTTTCTGATGTTTTGAAGTCTTCAGTTCGTCTTACTTGCGCCGTTTATAACGCTGTGGCCGAAGTTTAAGACCACAGCTTTACCGTGTCCCTGTTCTCATCAGTTCCGACTGCTGCAGAGCCATGCCCATTTTTCCGTTGGACTGACTAGTTTTTGAGCAGAGCTAATTTTAAACGCGTTTCCCGCAAAGCTGCATGACGGGTCCATATTTCTTTTTTTGCCGTTGCTTCAAATAGACGCAGCTTTAGTTGTTCTTGTTGGTCACCTTGTCCAACATGCCACTGTAAGGGATTGGCCATGAATGAGGAGTTCAAACAAAATACTATACAAGATAACAATAGGCTAAATTAAATGTTCGAAATTGCGAACCAAAGATGGAATTTTTTTTCCGTATACACTCGCTCCTCCTTTTGCAGCAAGAAAGCGCGCAGCCATGCAGCTATAGCATTGCTGAGAATCAGTGCGCGTCCCTTCCGTCTTCAAGACGCGTGTCTTCGCATATAGCTTTCGTGCCGCCACTCGTCTCTCAATTACGAGTGGCATGGCCGGCGGACAGCGAGCTGAACGAGCGTTCCGTTACCGAGTAGCACGCCAGTGTCGTACGAGCGAGCGAAAAGAGCTGTGCGTTCCATTCCACACGCTCCAGGACCGTGTCCGTTAGCTCTCGCCGCAGCACTTGCAGCAGCAACATCGGGGTTCGAGCGCGGGCCAGAAACTGCGCGCTCACCTTCGTGCGCAACAAGCGTGGCATTCCCGGCGTGCGTGCGCGTGCTTCTTGTGTTTATTTTGCGGTGCGCTCGCCGCAGGGCGCCAGGCGACGCTGTATTCCTGAGCTGCCACAGAGAGACGCCGGGGTGACATTTAACGGGGAGGAGCCGGGCTCGTAAAAGTCCCCCCGCCCTGTCTTTATGCCGTCTTGAAAGGGGGCGGCGGCGGCGGCGGCTTTATTGCCCGTCGCTTTTAATTTTACGCCCAAATTTACATTTACGGTCAGCGCGCGATGGAAGCGGCGCCTGCGTTGACGCTTTCCCGAGAATATGCGCCTCTTCTGCGCCGCACAAAAGGAAAACGCGCAGTTGCGGCGGCAGCGGTTTTTCTTGGCGTCTTCAGTGGGCGCGCTTGTCGCCCATGAAGTTCCTCCGTGGGGGAGGCACGCGTCTTGTCGCCATCCCGGCGCGTCGCGACGCCAGTTTGCGGCCGAAAACCGAGAGCCGCCACTGCTCTAACGGGCGGAAATTGGTTTTGCTGGTCGACGGTAACGACGACCTTCGTGAGATGTGGAAATGAGAGCGACGTGCATTAACGGCGGACAAACTAGAGCATGTGGCATGCACCTTGTCAACGAAGGCTATACCTGGCCGCCGTCCTAATCCCCTCTAGGCTGGGCTGTCGTTAGTATGCGTGACCCCCTCAAAATGCACTGCCGAGGTTGTGACGTAAGCGTTTGTACCCTCGTGCAACAGTCAAGAAAGGAGGTGATTCTTCTCTCCGTTGAAGAGGTCTATATGATATATCCCGTTCAATCATGCCCTTTCGCGTCACTTTTCAGGACGTCAATCGCGGCATGTGGAGGCAAAGGGCGAACCGTCACGAGTGCTACCAGTATCTTTGGGATTTATAGGGCGCACGGGCTAAGTATTTATGTATACAGAAAGAGTAATGGTGTTTTCCTGCAGGGTGCCTGTGCTTATGTAGTGATGAAGCTGCACGAAGCTTGTTTTTTGCTTTTTCCTTTCCTTTTGCAAGTTGGTTTCACATTGCTACTTTGAGGGGATTAACTGGATCCATGAGGTTAACCTGCGATAGGTTCGTCAGTTCTCAAGTTCTCACTGCTGGTCACACGCTCATCAACAGTGGGATACCAGTGCGCATGATAAGCATGCATCTGTTGTGTTTTCAGATGCCTCGCTGTTTGTAACGAGCTGTGCAACCAGTTAACCAATCCAACTCCGCAGACAGCTTATAAGCTGTCGGATCAGGAGACAGCCCATAGGCTATCTAATGCCGGTAAAGCTGTATGGTAGCAACCTTTATGCAAGATACGGGCCGGATGTACGCACTGAGCATTACCCAGCGAATGTACGATGGAGGCAAAGCTGGGTTTATTTCCTTGTCTTGGACAATGGTTCCACACAGCTGGATCTCTCTCTCTCTCTTCTTTTCATTTCCTTTTATTTCTTTTTTTTTTTGTTTCTTTGATTCGCCGGACCTACCGCCACAGCACTGCATGGCATGTGAACAACGGAACAAGTAACGTCTTCGCGGAGCTTGGATAAACAGCGCTTGACGAGCTTGCGGTTGATGGCGCCTCGAAATGGTCGAAGCAGGCGCGAAAGATCTGCTTCGAGCGGAATCCTTCGTTAAAGGCGGAATTCTGTTTTATATGCTATCGGGGCAAGGCCTCCCTCGTGGTCACAGACGGACGTCCTTGGAAGAGCACTGACGGCGCCTTTTTCGCTGCCGCTGTTTGTTTCTTCATTGGCCCGACGCGCATACGCTCGCGCCGCCCGCCGCTAGTCGCGCGGCGCCTCTCGAGGTTGCAGGGGCGATGTGCGTCGCATAATAACGCCCGATCCGCGTGTCGGATTGGCTCGTTCGCGCAACGGCAGCCGAGACTGGAGCCTGGCGTAGACGACATATGCCGCCTCGTCTCGCCAGCGGCGCTCTCGTGGCACGTAGATCACGCGAAGAAGAGGGAGAGCCGACAAAGGGGAGCCCTGTGACGGCGACGCAGCCCAGACGGGACTCGGACGCGTAGCGCGGCATGCGCGCGATAAAAAAGGGGCGAAATTCTCGAGTCGTGCTGGCGCTGGTATGGTGGGCGTGATTGTAGATCGAGGGGAGCGCGAGAGCATTCGCTGGTGCGGCCAGCATGTTCAGATAAGGCCGGAATGGTGTAGCCGCGGCCGCTGACTTTCCCCGGCCTCTGAAGGGTTCAAAGGGGAGAGCGCGCGAAGTGGTTGCGCGCGAAACGAGATATTAACAAAGGGGAAAGCGGCACGTATGGAAGCATTGCAAGAGACACGGCGCCGTGATTGTCAGGCTCCGAGAGCTCTGGGGTGTTGTTTCTCTGGAGGGACGCGTTGCTGTCTGCGGCTGTCTGATTTGTGGGTCACACAGATAGTGGCCTGTTTCTGTCTAGCTTTTGTTTGGCATTGATCCTAATATCTCGTTAACCTAGAAAGAGAGTGAATTCAGCGCTTTATGTATGAACTGATTGGTCGAAATAGGACGTCGTGCTTATTATTAATTCATTTTACTTTTTATACAGGTGGCCCTTTTAAGGAAAGAAGTACAATTCAAAGTGGCCGAGAGCGTCTGTAAAACCCTAACAAGGTCTCTAAGGAAAGTGCATGTAGGATGTAAACAACAACAATAACAGTAATGACATTTACGACCATGCGACGGCGGTTATGAAGTACGCATGGATTCTGTGAACAAACGATGTCCACAGGCAGGTGGTCGTTCCATGGCTGCGGCTAGAGACAAAAAAAAAGAAAAATAATAGTAACTTGTAGGACGCTTGAGCTTCGCCTTCAAGAGCAAAACGCGATAGCGTAATTGGGCCCCGTGCGCATCGCCTTCTCAATTGCTAGCCTGCATCGGTTCTCGGTGCATGCCTTAACCATGCCGTAAGGAAACGAACGACTGCGAGCGTAACATTGGGCGTTTGAAACTACTTTAGAATGCCTGCGGCAAGTACAGTTGTTAAGTGCATGTCCACTACATTATAATTCTTCCTTCTGCGAATCAGCGAAGGGCCCACTACGCGTCCGTAAGGCAACACGCCAACCTACGCAGCTGCTCACTTTGTTGATGCTTTTGCAGCTGATGATGATTTAATATGTATGAGCGCTTTGTAATGTGTGGGCCTTTAAAACACCGACTCGTTGCGCAGTTTACTACTTTTGACGCCTGGCGCGATTCTCCCTAACATGCGTTAGGGAGACTCCTTCTACTACATGACATTCATATAGTGTTTTTTTTTTTTTTTCGGAAGCAGTTTCAAGCAATAGTGTGGCTCTGTGGTAGCACACCTGCTTGCCCCGCCGACGGCCTGGGTTTGATTCTCGCTCGAACCGATTATTTTTTTATTATTTATTTTATTTACATCTTTCTTGAGTTTTCGGTCACGGACAAGATGACGATTTTTTTGCTCACAACCAACGACGCTGACACCAACGCCGACACCGGAATTTCCTCGAAACGAGATCTTTAACGCTATCGCGTTAAAACAGAATATTTAGGTAGGCTGTTCTTCGAGCACATGTTTTATGCAGGCTGATACGGCCGGAGGTCTGGTAGGCTGATTTGCAAACTTTGATATAACGGATGTCATGGTAACGGATGATGCTCGTTATCATGATAATGGAGCTTCCCATTGAGAGGTGATGAATTCTATAGCTTGCGGAAAAGGCAAACTGGCGACAAAAGGGGTAGTTTGACTAAAATAATCTACTATATTCCAAAGTTGCGGCTACAAAGGATGCGCTAAAAAAAATGTGAAAATAAGGATACGAAACTTTTCACATCAACACAAATGTGAACGAAAAGCGTGCCGAGAACAAAAATGAGTACTAGAGCAAACTATGAAATTAACAATCTATGCAAAAATGTAGTGCAATGTAAAATCAGTCTGAAACCTGTGACGAGCATGAATAGCTTTCAGTCACGCTGTCATAGTTGAGACAGCAATGTGTATAAAATACATATAACAACCAAAAGCCTTCGTGGTGTTAGAATGGGATGAGGAGAAAAAAAAAAACATCGCACCAATGCTCACCAAACGTTATTAAAGCAAGGAAGTCATCAGTTACAGTTAGAGAAGCAAGAGGGAAAGATAAAATTGTCACACCAGTGCGTATTCATTGGGAATACCACTACATAAAGAAAACTAAGGCGGTAGACCGTATCTGATGTTGTAGTAAATGGATTTGCAGCCCGGAGGTAGTCCGTTATTTTTTCATGTTTACGCTTTCCGAACGCATCTTTGGCATATTAAAGAAAATGCCGTGCCAGATAGCAACCACGAATTGGAGAGACACGCTTCCTTATATGAAGCCAGCGCGATCATTAAGTTTGCCATTTTTGTTGCCTTTCCGCCCCTATATTATGTCTCATGCATATGTGAGGACGACGCCTGCAGTGCATTAATTCTATACATATTCCGCGCGACCTGCGCGCTGGCGCTAGGTTTCTTTAATAATTCACAAGTGACGACGCGCGCAGCATGGAGTCGCCAAAACGGAACGACCACCGTAGATCGAAAATCCGATCGCTCGTCGCTGCCTTCGGCAAAAAGAAGAAGGAAAAAAAAAATGAAACATGGACGGCCGCACACGAAGCAAAACTCACTCGCCGCTTTCCGCGGTTAGGTGCGTGCGTGAATGCAGAAGCAAATCGTGTGTGCCCGTGTCTTTCGCGTGAGTTTGGCGCAACATACAGATGCCGCTTCACTCACGGAGCGCCCTAAATGTTTCATATCGAAGATGTAGCGCGGATTGCTTGGGGAAAAGACCTTTCCCGTGTTCAGCGAAAAAGCGGGACGACCGCCTCGGTTGCGTCGCCGGAACTGGCGGACAGTGATTGCACGTATTCCCCCTCCTACTGCAAACGGTTTGGGAATACTCCGCGCGAGGCCTGCGGACGGGGCCCGGGGTTTGCAAAATTGATGGGGCTTGTGACCAGACTTGTGTACGTCCGAGACGGCAGCAGTCGTTAGGCCGTGGCAGAATGGCCGGCAGAAGTCATCGCGAATCGGAAACCGGTTACTGCGTCTCTCCCCCATGCCAGTGCTCGGTCAAGTTTGATGACGAATCGATGGCGACATCGACTCTCGGGACGGACTCTTCTTGTTTCGCTTGACCTTGGCCAGCGCTGCTTCGCTTCACTTCACTTATACGTGCTCCCTCGCGCTGAGGACTCCGCGCGGAACCATTTCCGAAGCAGCGCGTCGTTATGAGCCGCGGCCCTACAAGTATTGTCCATATTTGTAGCTCGGCTATAGAAACTCCGATGGCTAAATGCCACGCTATAGAATCAAGTGGCGTGGCTGTGTCGCATAACCACAGCGTGTTTACTTTGTGCTGTCGGCTTTTATCTTTTACTTGTTTGGAGTTTGCAGGAATAATGACTGCACGCACGAAGCGAACGAACGTCGGACGTGATACGTTGTTAAACATCTTTGCTGAATTGTACCGAGCATGTCAGTTCTGGGCACTCGTGTATTTATTACCGCAGGGCTTCTCATGGCGTAGCCGAATTTTTGTATTCAGCACACGTTCACTTCGTATTTACGTTATAGGATTCTTTGGTGCTTATACGTGTCTTTCATTTCTTGCAGTACTTGAACTGAATGGCGCAGCAAACCGGCGAGGAAGCAGCGCGAAGAGGAACAAATGATATGCAGTACAAGGCCTCATCTCTTGCGCCGCTCGCAGTTTGACACGAGAAGCTATTGCCGGCTGTTGCAACGTTGGCATGACTATTCTTGACAGCTGAATGTCGTCCCCGACTTCGTTAACAGATGGAAGGAGTCGCCAAGAAGAACCTTACGCAACGAACTACCCGAAATGCAGGGTGTTTCTTTTTTAGAAAATACATATTTTTTTCCTGAAATCCTGTGGCAATAAGGCTCCTGTCGTTTTCACACACGAACTCTGCATCGAGGCGGAAATACTGTGCCCGTGCTGAAGGGACACTGCTGTGACTAATTAACAAAAGCTCGTTAATTAATTTTTAATTGTTCACTTGAGGGCAGTTGTTTATACTAGAAAGTTGTAATTCATGACAGTATATGGCATACCAATTTTTTTTAGAAAACGCAAACGTTGCACGTAATTCGAAGTATTCATCATCGAATAGACCGATCTCGCCAGATGATCTGCGCATGCGCGAGTTTCCGACAGCGGCACTGCCGCCATCTTAGTTGGAGTACTCTGAGCTCTTCTCGTGCGGCTGCTTGCTGCGTGCTTCAGGTATATTGTCGTTTGGCATGGATCCTCGGCACAGAAGACAATTGAACGCTGTGTTAAACTGTGTCCGGACCTCTCATGTATGTTATTTTACTTCAGGTTACACTGCATATCCTAGCTTTAAGGGGGAAAAAAAAAAACAGTAGACAACGTTTACATGTTAGCAGGTCGGTCTCCGTGTTGATGGGCGCGCGTCGCTTCGCTGAATAAGTTTTAGGTAAAAAAAAAAATAATAAAGACGAGAAATCATGTTCCTGCCGTCATGAGAGCAAAAATCTTTAGTGAACGTCAGCACGCGAGCGATACAAGTTACAGTTTACGGAAAATAACTTGCCCAAACGTAGAGCTCTCCGCGACTACGAAGACGAAAAAAAAACAAACCCACGGGACGAAAAAAAAGAAAGCTTTTTGCGCTTATTTTTTGTTCAAGCAGTACTTTCAATGTACGTACACTGTGTTGTCAGCGCAGGAGTTGGAGCACAGTGATGCGTTAAACGTGAATGAATATGAGATAATCACCGTGAAGCAGGTTAAAAGCGCGTCCGCGGGGCGACGACTGGCGGCATGCCGTTTGCAAAAGTTTAACGTCAAGGAAATCTTGTGAACGGCAAAATATTTCTTGCTGCACAAGGGATGGATGAGTAAGTAAGAGGTTTTGGCGACACACAATGTGGCGGATGAGCAGTAGCCCGCTCAGGCCGGCGGCGGCAGCCTCAGCTGATTGCTCGGCGCCGATATCGTCGCTAGGCCTATACTGCTTCGAAGCTGCATGTATACGTACGTTAAGCGCCGCCTACGCTTATATAAGAAGCTAAGCTTTGCTACCGCTGTTGCTGCTTTACGCTGCGTTCGCGATAATATCACATTTAGAGAAGAATAGAGAAATGCCGGCGGCGAAGTTGGCTGCGACGCCGGCACGGTCGAATTTTCGCCATGCACTCCATGGCGCGAGCAGTAAACATAAGATTGGCTTGTATCACAGGTATCGTTCACGCTAGACACTTCACAGTCGTGATCGCTTTTGATGAAAGGTCGGTTTAGGTGTCGCTGTATCCTATATATTTAAGCGATCTCTGTTTTGCCCGGAAAACACGTTGTATCCAACCTGTCGCCGCTGGCGGCGATCGCCCCGACGAGGGGATCGAGCACACGTTGTATGAAGTTTTGCTGTCGCTGACCGGCACATCAGTAGCGCAGAAAGCTTGTTATGACGCAATAGATTGTTGCTAAATTACCATGCATTACACACACAATTCACAAACACGGTGAACAATATTGAAAGTGCGCGGTAGTTGCCGCTCCGTCCGACTTTGTTGACTGTCGCACACATTCCTGTCGGAGCTTGGCATCCTTTGAAAACACGTAAAATCCGAGTCCTTTTGCTTCAGGTTGCTGTTGTAGCATCCCAGCATGCAGCACGTGAACCCAACCATCGCGATTCATCGAAATACGGCCCCGAAAGCTCGATAATGCAGCTCGCCGATGCACCAGCCATATGCAGCTGAACGTACCGAGTACTCTAAGTACCGGCATGCACTGCGGCAGCGGTGGCGTAGTGCAACTCGCGGTGAGATCGGTCTATTTTAAGGGAGCTATCGACACTGATCGCGCCCGGCGCACACGAAACGCGGCGACTCTGTTACGTCAAACCGGAACTACCCGAATCTTGGAGCTTAACAGCGCCACAGCTTACCCGCTCAGCTATAACGCCGGGTAGTAAGCGAAAAGTAAGCTGCTTTGCTAAGGTGATTGAAATTACTCAATGTGCAGCCGCAGCGCATTGAATAGCTTTTTAATCGTTAATTAGGTTTAAATAAGCGAACCGACAGAAATGTATAGACGTTGATAGAGACGAGAATATTAACAATCACAGTAAATGCTTTTTTATGCTACTTTTAGTATAGCTTTCTGGGCAGTTGAAACAAGAAAAAGAAACCGTTGCAAATATTGTGATAAGCCGAAGTGTTTCATTGCCAGTACTCTAAAATTGGCTGAAATATGTTATTCACGTGCTGACCGCGATACCGAATCTGAACTCTCAATGTCGTGAAACACACAGGCGCGAGGCGCGTATACGCTAGATCGTACTCGAAATTGAGCATTCAGGGTGCAGAATTCTGACTGGAGACGTTATATCAGTGGGCATACCTACCGCATGCGAACAAAATAAGCGGATGAAATTGCGAAATGTGCGCGCGATCATGGTAACCCTGCAGCGCACGATTCTGCCCTCCAGTCACGAGGTAAAAAGCAGAAGGGAACATGCAGCATGGTTCGATGAGACGTCAAAGATATCCATCCCATTTGATGCCTACCCTCGCCTCGAATTATCTCACTGTATATGAACATATCACGAATTGTCAGGAGGACTTGACAGACGCTTCTTACACAAATCAAGTTACATTTTTTAATACTTCCATCGCTTTATATTGAACTGCGGTGCACACAGTTGCCCATCTTGCTTGTGCGGTGATGTGAACCATGACATTATTCTTGCGTCACGGGACTAATCACCTTATGGCGCGATGTCAAGCAACTGATTGATTGATTGATTGATTGATTGATTGATTGATTGATTGATTGATTGATTGATTGATTGATTGATTGATTGATTGATTGATTGATTGATTGATTGAAAACATTTTTATTCGGCATAAAGCCCGGCGAGTCGAATAAGAGGGCAGTTTGGCCCCCTGTGGTTTCCAGCGGAGCCAGAGCCCGGCCGACGAACTGTTGCAACTGACCAGAATCATTGATGCGAAAGATTGCGCCTCATTTCCCTCACAAATTACCCCTATGCATATGGTACTCCACTCGAATTACAAACCGCAATTCCCCCACTTCGGAGAGCTCGCGTCAGTGCCACAAATTATGAGGCTTGCCATGCAGTTTGACCTGGTAGACCTCATCTGCAATCCGAAATAAAGGATGTAAGCGCATTGGTTATAGGGCGAGTTGGTTTTGCATAGCAGAACACTTAAGCGCGCACAAACAAGGATATAGCGAGGTGATGACAACACAAGCGCTAAATGATTTAGTTCCACGAAACATTCAGGGTATGTGGGCAGCCGCTGTTAATTGGGCCAGTCTTTTTTGTACAGTGTAAATGGGCTCGTTCATTGAATACAAAACCTTTGTTCGCCACAGACGATGGCTCGCAATCACACTATCAGTGCGAATTCTCTAAGCATGAGAACGTCATAAGACATCGCATCAGAGGTCTCATAGGGCACTGTTACCGTTTGGAAGGATTATACGGACCTGTTCAAGTGGTATCATCCTGAATTGGTGTTTCTTGTCGTATAATAGTTACCTTGAGCTGTGCTAATATAGTTACCTTGAGCTGTGCTCTCCCTATTCTCTCGTCTTTCCAACCCCCTTGCGACGCATGCCAAGTGTAACAGAATAAACCGGATTTTTCCAACTGGTTAGGTGTCTTGACATTCCCTTTTTTTTTCTCTATCTTCGTGATAATCTCGGACATATGTTGAAAATCTTATTTCATATTTCACGCTTAATTATTTGTTTGTTTGTTTTATTTAGTCAGAGAGTGAGCAAGAGAGCTTTCAAAGCACTAATGTCGTCTTGGAAAGACATCTTCTTAAACGTAAACCCGGAGGTGGAAGCGTGCTTGTTGTTTCCAACCTTTGCTTTATTACCTGTATATCCAGATGCGGCAGTATCGCGAAGGAGCTGCATCATTTTGATCATTTACTACTTCCTTTGAAAACATGCGTACTCAAAGCAAGCATGCATGCAGCAAAAGTCTAAGCAGTTCTAACTCCCCACCCACCCCCACCCCTCTTTTTCCTCAGTGCAAGGTCTCATAGTTTGTACTTGACTGCTAACGTCTGAAACTCCTTGTTAACTTATTGCTGCTCTTATCCCGAAAGCACACAAAATAAAGGAATAACAAAAGCATGGATGCTGCCATTCCGTTTACAGTTATCTTTATTCTCTCAATGCGTCCGGGCTTACCGAGCGCCGGCTGTCTGGGCCGTTGGGCGCTTATTCCGTTTTAGTTTCTCGAACTGCCACGTCTGCATGCGACAGCGAGAATTAACTACAGCGGTGCTTCCCTGGCGCGGCTGTTGTGTACTAGCCGTACAGCATGGCGGCTCGCGCGAACGCTGATATCGCATATGGTGCTCTCAGCGAGGAGTGCGCCTGCCCCCGGCGTGTGTGCGTGCCGCGTGTACGTGAGAAACGCAGTGTGTCGGCGTAATAAGTGCCCAGCGTGATGACTCGCAGGCAGCCCGCCGCTGTAGTTCTGCTCTCAAAAGGGCTCGATTTCCCCTGTACTCGTCGCGATAACAGCGATTAAGCAGGCAGCGAGAGAAAGTCTTCAAGGAGCTGTGACCGGGCCCTTTCGCCTCTAAGCGGATTTTCTGCTCCGGCGGTTAGCTGCGCTGTAATCGAGTCTCATAATGCGAGCACACGCGCGCACCCGCCTCCCGTCGTCGCGTACCGCGTGGGTTCACGAGAGCTAAAGAAAATTTATAACATGTAAGGTGCGTAGCGAAAAAAAAAATCATATGAGCAGAATAAAGCAAGGTCTCAATATTGCAGCGCTTCGCTTTGACGCGCTCAGCTCTTGGTGACTCGAGAGACGTCTTGAAAAGAACGCCCCCCATGGATGGACACGGTTACAGCATGCACGGGAACCCGGCCGTGGGATGTGGGCACGCGCTAACAGTATCGCAAGGCAAGAGCGGCTTTCTGCCTTATCTTTGTCTTTTTGTTTTCCGCAAGCGTTTGTCTTCGTGACAGATAACGGAGCAAAACTCAATGAAGCTGACTGCAGTGAGTTCGGCTTAGCCTTGCCTGTTTGTTAACGAAACCATACTGCCGTCATTGTTACGCGAACTCTGACACTTCAAGTCCTGTGACAAGCCCCGCCGCCCACCGCAAATCTCGTCTCTTCTCTTTTGATCAATATTACACGGAAGGAAAGCGCTTGGTGAAAGTCTACAATTTTTTTCGCGCATTCTGTTGATATATACTCGAGGTTGGTGACAGCCAGAAACGGACTCATTAATCGCCTAGAACGAACAGGGGTCACCGCAGCAACCGTATAATCACAACTGTATCTAACGGCAAGATTTTTTTTTTTGCTGCTGCTGCTGCTGTTGTTTCAGTCAGTAACTGCAACTGGCTTGCGAAGTTCTGACGATATATGCATAAACTTTGTGCGCTTCCACGCATGCACACACAGTGTCGCGCACTATTAGTACTCTAACCTGCGCTTGCTCTGTAGAGAAAACACAGCTTAGAGAGCCAGTACTATGGTCCTCTGACACTTCACCGCATGTTCCCGCGTCAAAAAAGAAGATATCAGAGCTTCGGTGAACGTGTGTGCGTGTCCGATGTGTATTCTGGCGTCCTATACAGCTATTTCGTCGCGGTACGTCACCTTCTATAAGAATCCCAAAGCACAGCTGCTCTTCACACAGCGATATTAATATCCGATGTTCGAGATATCTTCGCGTAAGCGCAACAGTCACCTCTATGCTTTAGGGTAAGCCGCTGCTCATGTTCACCGTGTATATTTTGCCTTGATTCAGTAGATATTGATTTCTTATAGCTGTGCCCGAAAGTCTGGCATCTAGCATGACAAGTCCTTCAGCGCAATGTGCGACACAGCAGGGGTCGCTTAGTGTGCTATTTTTGCCCGCAGGTCAATATTTAATAAAAGAAACGTGTCCAGGCTGCTCCGCATGTTTTTGAATGATACGTACCAGTTTATTGCCATGGTAACGCTTTTAACAGCGGAGCTGTTTAAGCTGGCCGTTCTGCCGTTTCGCGTTAACAAAACTGTCTTCATCACGAACGGCCTCGGCCTTTCTAGCGCGCGCAACGCAACAACTCGGCCCGCGCGCGCTCTCTTCGTCCTCTTCTTCACTTTCCGCTTCGCTCCCCGAATACGTGTGGCCGGCTCGCCTCTAGAGAACGAGTACAGAGGGAGAGAGAGAGTAAGAAAGAAAGAAAGAGAGGGAAAGAAAGACAAGAAAGGATAGAAAGACAGAAAAAGAAATACTGAGAGAGAGAAAGAGATAGGAAGAAACAAACACAAAAAAGAGATAGAAGAAACCGAGAGCAAGCCACAAAGAGAGAGCAATGAAGAAATAGAGAGAAAGGAATAGAGAGACAGAGAGAAACAAAGGGAAGAAAGAGGCAAAAAAAGGTCGAAAGAGTGAAAAGAGAGAGAGAAAGAAATAGACAGAGACAGAAAGAAATAGAAAGAAATCGAGACAAGAAAAAGATAAAGAAAACCGAGAGAAAGAGTAAGAAAGAGAGGAAAAAATGAAAGAGAAAAATAAAGAGAAGAAAAGGAAGGCCGCCCAACTCCGCTGTTCGTTCAGGCTTGGCACCACTAGAGCGAAGCTGCCTTACTTTTTTTTTTTTTAATCATGTGAACGGTTGCTCTTAATGTTCATTGGCCTTCCTTGTTGACTGGCACTGCGATTTTATTTCGCTGACATCGTGTGAACTTCAGATATTGTTTCATAATTACGTCCGCATGAGGGTTGTAGCCAACGATATTCGCGCATCCAATGAACTAACAGACACTGAATAACTCACCCAAACCTATTTGTGCTGCAGCTTGTTTGAAGGCCCCACAAAATCGAGTAAAAGCAGGAGCTGTAGACGGAGTGTCACGGTCGAGGGCCGGAAAGCAGGCTGAGAATCCGCTGCGGTTTCGAGCAGGAAAAGGAGAGATCCGAAAGCGGCGCATTATATGTGTAGAGCACGTGCACACATGCCTTTACAGGAGGTATTTATTTTAGATCAGAATAATCGTGTATGTCTCGTAAAAAAAAAGAAAAAAAAACCGATAAGGGTGTGCGAAGAATTCGGAGAATCAGCAAATTAAGCATCAAAAAAGAAATAAATATTCAAACGACAAACAAATATCACCTGTCGTTTTTGAAACTATTCAAGTAAAATTCTCGGAAGTCTTCTCTCCTTCAAAAGACTACACGAGTCCTTTCTTGTAGGAGAAGGTTAGAAGGCCGACTCGGGGCTTGCTGGCTCAAATCCAGGTACGTGAGCGAGCGCAAACACTGGCACTGAAGCATGCACCTGCGACGGAATTAAACGAACCCATATATATCTGGTGCTCACTCGTCCGTCGGTCCACGAGGACTTGAAAGCCGTTGTAAGTGGCAGCACTTTGATGTCGTCACCGAGCTAATCCCGAGGTGCTAACCCTACGACCCCTTGCTGATGAAAAGCTGTTCCCCACGGCCCGCTAAGCGTATACTCTTATATGCCACCGCCCTCGCAGCAGCTGCAGGCCCCTTTGGGGAGCGTTCGAGTGGCATCACCTCGTACGGTGTGGGCGGGCAGAAAGTGCGAGAAAAGGTGCGCACCGGGTGCGCTACACGTGCGGGTCTAGTGGTGCTCTTACCGCTTGCACTACTGTCGGCGGTGGTCAGCGGGGTGTCCGCAAGCTTCAAAGGCACCTCCTGCGCACTCGACAAGAGTGGGCGGCTGGAGGAACTTCGGTGGCAGTCCTTTACTGCCCCACGTCGGAATCTTGCGCTTCGAGAGCGTCCTCCGGATTCGTACAGCCTTTCAACCGAATCGTGAGGAACACGACGTTCGAATAGCGTAATTTTACGATTTGCGAGACCTGTATAGAGCGATCTAGTTTTACCTTTCACCTTCTGTTTTTGTTTTCTAAGGAAATAAGAGGGGGGTAATGGAGCATGCACGTTGGCTGACTGTATCCACGTGAAAAGGATACAGTCAGTCGTTCTACACATTCTACCTACACAGAGTGTGCAACGGAAACTTTACAGTTGAGCGAAAACGGTTCAGTTCCGGTTAAATATAGTAAAGAAAATAACGATTGAAATAGGTTTGACCTGGTTCACGCACATCGGCATAACGTATAGCATTGTCGAGGCAAACTTCATAAACAAGGTAAAAATGGCAACAGATGATCACATAACTATAAAGCAATATACTTACTCATTGGGTGGCGCTCGTGCGTTTGCTACTCGTGATAGCGAAAGGTGGGTAATGAGATGATTACAGTGATCGAGATGAGCTGAGACAGGTGTGCCTACTTACGTAAGTATACTTTACGACTCACAAGGTCAATTCTTTATTTCAATATTTGCTTTCTGCTTTTTTTGTCGGCAACAATCTCAAAGCATACGTGATGGTGGTAGTCGTTGACATTTAAAGGGGTACTGACACAAAAATTTTGATTTAGTGTTCTTTTGCTGCAATATGTTGCTGAGGGCCTTAGTCATAACATGGCACGTCGCTTGCAGCACGCGACAGATAATTAATTACGGTCTGTTTATTACCGACCAGTCTCAGCATCGGTTTGGGAGAGCCTCGACAACGACAAGCCACCGGTTGCAACAGACGCCATCGTGTGAAAAGGCACACTGAACTGTGACGAACTTCCGCGCTACCTGCATTGTCTGCTGGCGTTCTTTCGCCTGCCGCATGTGTTGCGCCGTCATCGTCGTCGTTTGGTGGCAACGACTTCCTCGAGGCTTCCACACCTTCCGCACGTTCGCCGCGTGCACGGTATCGCGAGCAGCCGCCGAATAGCAGCCCGCTGGTGCAAGCGCGGCAAGAGAGAGAGAGAGAAAGAGCAGAGGAAGGCAGGGAGGTTAACCAGAAGTTTGTATCCGGTATCCTACCCTGCACTGGGGTTGGAGAATGGGGGGTTAAAAGCGAGAGAGAGAAAATAAATAATAAGGAAAAAAACAATCACAACCACACACACAAAGCGAAATGGCAACTATGACGTCATCATACTAGCTGCGCCACCTCGGAGCTCGGCCGTAGTGGTGACGCCTCGGAGGTTGGGTGTCACCTTCAGATCACTTTAGATGATGTCAATGTCGCGAGGTGTGGTGTATATCGCTCGATCGCCACGTGCGAACTTCACGATTCATATAAATTACCTCCTAAGCTTATTCGCTGTTGAGATTTTGCAGATGACATGCGCATGTTAATGGGAATCGATACCGCAGGCTATCCGGCCGCGAAATTGTGTGTCAGTATTCCTCTAAAGAAGATGGTGTAAACGAGCGTAACACAGTGATGTCACCAGACAAGTGCAGCTACGATATGGAAAGCTAATCAGGGCCGTACCCAGGAATTTTTTTCGGGGGGTGTTTTTGTGTAGAACGGCTAACTTTGGCAACTAGTGGTCGCTGTGAAGGCGTGAAAACATTTTAGTGCCACCCGAAAAGTTAAAGCATGAAAAAATTTCGGGGGTGTCAGAACCCCCTCAATCCCCCCTTAGTTACGGCCCTGAAGCTAATGTTGGCTGCGAATATTTCATTAGGATGCGCCCTCATGCATGACGCCAGGCTACGAGATCAGTGTAATCCTTGAGATATACACTAGAGCGTAAACCCAAATAGGTAAAAACACAGACTCGTAGAATAAAATTTTCGCGCTCCTAGCCCTAGCAGCCGAATGGCATGGTCCAGAAGGTCCCAATTTTTAGACATTGCTGGGCACACTATAGAAAGCGATAAAACTTGTGCTTTTTTCGCTAACGTTTCAGACTTTATCAAACATGGCCTATCGGTGTGCCTGAAGTGCGCAAAGGTGCATCAGCATGTGGAACGTTGTTATCTCTGAGCCTTTCTCTCTCTCTCTATCTATCTATCTCTCTCTCTCTCTCTATTTTCTTTTTTTTTTTGCCGGTGCCATACGGAGCTCGCACGCCATGCAGCGTTGTTGATCAGCTTGATATTGTGTGGCAGTAATCCCGGCCGAGTTCTTTGCCATTATGCAGATTCTCTATACTGCTGCACTCGGAAATTTGCCCGCAAAAGCCATTCGCGCACTCTCCTTCTGTACATTGTGGCAACGAAGGTAACTTGCCTAATGACGCTGTGCTCCTTTTATTGAACGGGCAGCGAAAAATCGCTGGTACCCAGCAGATGCGCCGCATGTATATACTGCTTCTAACAGAGCTTCGTTCTCTCAGAATGCCAAATCTACTCGCCGAGTCAAATAAAATCACCGATCAAATGCATGGTGCGCTGCTGCAAAGGCGACCGAACGTCGCTCGAGACAAAAAGCGTGTCACCTGTGAATTTGTATTGTTTGCTGTGCACGGTATGTAGCTCGGCCTTGATAATTCCCATGGGTTTAGTCTTTGTATATCTGCCGACAGATCTGCTGTTGCTACGCGCCGAGGTGTTTGTTCTGTCTTTCGCACCACTCTCGTATCTTTGAATAGACAGCCCCGTATTAACCCCGGCATCTCCGCACCATCAATATTCCGTCAAGCAGAGATTCGTAAGAGCATGGTGTCATTACTGAATTAAGCACGAAGCGATGTTTATTTAATGCCCTAGAGCGGGCGTTCGCGATGACATTGGAAACAGGAATCGTGATATCCATCGCGAAAACAATGCTTCGTATTCTGGTTTACGAGTCTGTTCTCGCGTTATTTTTATGACTTCTACTTGGCGCTTTCAGTGACAACACCGAGTATATGCCGTTCCGATAGCGACACCGGCACTATCGGTGAAAACAAAGTGCCTCACGTCGATTTCATTTCCTCTTCGACTCTCATTTCCACCCCCACCGCCACCCGAGCCCTTTGTTTTGTTTTCTTTTATGCCGCACATATGCAAAGCGAAACTCCACGAGATAAACGGTCAAGCAGTTTTCTCACTGTTTAAATAGGGGCTCCTCGTTCAAGTGGGCAAGCAGCTTTTAACCTCTTTTCGCTGGTGCTGTGTAGCTGATGTTTAGTTAACGCTCTTTCTTTGTGTTTGTCTCGCGTACGAAACGTTTGCGCACATGTACGAATTTGTATTTGCCTGTCTCTGCCCTCGAAAGGTGTTTGCTCTCTTTTTGGCGTTGAAAGCACATTTGCCATCTGCATTGTAAATATCCTGCCGCATCATCAAACATTGGGCTTTACTCGCTGCATAGACCTGCTTATCTCATCTCTGAAGCGATTTTCTCATGGGTATTTTTAACTTATTCCTTTATCATCGTACTAAGCGAGGCGCGGTGGTGTTGAGAGAGCCCTGTGTGCGAAAAGGGGGGGCCTTGCAGAACGGGCGATATATGCAACCTTGCTTCATTTGTTCCTTTATTCGCTTAATTAAGGGATTCGTGAAAAATACAACCTGGTAATCTGTGTGGGACAGTTACCTGTTTTGTTGATTCGGCGTCTCATCTCCGAAATGAATGTCCGCTGCATGCAACGCCAACTCGCAAAACAATAAGCTTTTCTGAACATTTAACCATGGAATTGCCTCGAACGGCTGCGGAAGCCTTTCATTAAACACACGCCAAAGAACAATTTTGTGGATTGGCATGTGTTGTTTGGCAAACAACAACATATCAAACGACAGCAATTAAAGATCTCTGCTTTAGAATGCATGTCGTAGTGTTACTTATACATGTGATTTATTACGGAGCCAGTCATTTCGACTTTATCGACAACCGAACAGTCCAAATACTACAGATATTTCCGACTGAATCATTGAGTTTTCAGTGGATGGTGAGTTGTTGTTTGGGTAAAACGTTAAAGACTTAATTGTGAAACCAGCCGTAGCAGGCGCTTCTTCAGGCTTCCATCCTTTAAACATAAAATTTGTGCAAGTGTGAAATATAGGCGCGTAAAATGAGGGCGGGTGGTTAGGACATGGGTGCACGCAGTCCTGCAGCACGTTTGTATCTTAGTTTCCTATATAACACAAGCTGTCTAGCTTTAAGAAGATTTAAGAAGTCAAGATTTTAATCCTTTGAGTCATTCATTCTGTCTACACAGAGTGTGCAACAGAAACCGTCATGGTAATAGGCGTGCTTAGGGCTCTCCATTAGGGAGAGCCAAGAATCAACGCAGCGCCTCGCCCCCTTCCACTGGTCGAGCCTGAAAGAACAAACACAAGCTTCGCAACGGAGGCAAAAATGAAAATGAAGCTATGACGTGATGCTCACAACGGTTTGCCTTTGGTCACCGGCCTTCCAGAGGAAAAGGTGGGAAGTAAGCAGTTCCTGGAATGCATAATCAGGGGCCCTCGGCCGCCATTATTGTCATATAAACCTGCATGACCGTAAGTAACCCTGCGCATTAAACAATGACGGGACAGATCTTACTTAGTAAAGGTATGACCACACTTGGCGCCCCCTTTGATGACTCCTGCTCCCTCAGTGCGTGCGCCTGTGGTCATGGTTTTCGTTGCAGTTGAGCGAAAACGGTTAAGTTCCAGTTCAAAAATAGTGAAGGAAATAACGCTCGAAGCAGGTTTGACCGGGTTCATATTCATCCGCATGACGTATAACTATGCCGAGGAAAATTTCATAACCTTATTTCGTGCAAGAACACGAGAGTTCTTCAGAATGCCACGGAAGGATTGAAAATAATAATAATAATAATAATAATAATAATAATAATAATAATAATAATAATAATAATAATAATAATAATAATAATAATAATAATAATAATAAGGAGAAGAAGAAGAATATCGTAGTCATAGTGCCAATGAGGAGCGTTTGCTCTGAAGTGTATACAAATAAATGTTTACGTGGTGGCTCCGCATCCATCCCTATCACTGCACTTTTCAAAAAGCCTTATATGCCTCACTAAACACGAAATTTGATCATCGGCGTCGGCGTCCCGCGTCCTGCTGCGCCGGGGACGAGTGGTGCAAAAAATCATCATCACATTATGACGTCAGCATACGACGTCAACAAGACGTCACATATCGCAAACATTTGTGACGTCATCATGACGTCACAAATTCTGGCGTTGTAGCGCCCTCCTTAGATCGGCGAACAAAACCGGAGAACGCGCGACCTCAAGAGAAGAAAATAAAGACGGCGCTTCGCAGTGGCACGTGAAGCCACGGCTCGTCTTCCCTGCTGGCGTCGATTGTGGTTCAGCCGTCTCGTTCATTCGCTCCTGTGGCATAAGTCTACACCGTGATCACATGACATCGTAGTTTGGTCAAAGTGCGCTGATCACGGAGCCAGTGTAAAACCAGGTGAGGCGCACAATGTTTTCTGAGGGTTGCAGGGCAGGATAAATATATCTATGGAAGCCTACATGACCGGCCGTTCATGTAGGCTCCCTAATACATCGACTGAGAAGAAAAAGAAGATGGCTTTCGCCTTCGAGTCGTCTTAGCTGAATGCAGAAGGGACCCTGTGATTTTAAGTTACTGCTAGTGAACAATGGTCTCGGTTTTTAGCTATTCAGTGTTCATTAAATGTTATACGAAGTAACGTGAAAATAACAGCAAAGGTTAATATGGCAGACCCGCATTTGTGTAGGTGACAGCGCCTGATATGCTACGCGCTTGTCGTATTTAAATGTTCCCTTTCCCCGGGCGTATGGTAGCCAACCGGACTGCTGTCTGGTAAACCTCCCTGCCTTCTCCATTTTGTATTCCTTCCTTCTCTGTTTTCTTTTTTTTAGATGTTGATGTGTTGCAACATGAAGCTGGCACCTCGCTGTCTTTTCCCATTCCTGTCTCTCTCGCTCTCTTTCGAACCTTCTGACGTCTCAACAGAGCCCTTGTAGCTCCACATGTAGGCTCACAGCCCTTCATAGGATAGCAAATGGTTGGGTGTGCTACGAGCCTTTAAACAATCAGTTCAAAACTGAGGTGACAACGCGAATACCAGACGTGGATAATATGAGCGCTGTTACTCAGGGCTTCCGGAGGCAGTTGCTTGACACGAACGCAGCATGAAAATAGTGTTCGTCTTTATCTGTCTTTCGTGCACGTCTAATTTTCGCGCAGTTACCTCAGCGTCACTAATAACAATTGTTGGGTTTAACGTCCGAAAACCACGATATGACTTTGAGGGACGCCGTAGCGGAGGGCTCCGAAAATTTCGACCACCTGGGGTTATTTAACGTGCACCTAAATCAAAGTACACGGCCCTCAAGCATTTTCACCTCCATCGAAAATGCGGCCGCCGCGGCCGGGATTCGATCCGGCGGCCTTCAGGGTCAGCTGTCGAGCACCACAACCACTAGACCACCGTGGCGGGTACCTCAGCGTTACGAACAACCAATTTTAGCCCGCTCTAAAGCTTTATTTCAAAGGTCAAGGTCTGGTCACGATTGTGGGGCCGAGGCACCTTTGAGGACGCCCACACTTCGAAGTTATTTGATGGCGTTCCCGTGTACGCGAGCTGCAGTGAAAGTGACTCGTTACCTAGATAGACCAAGTGGGCCTGGCATAGTGCCCGCTTGATGCGAGGCTGCGGACGCAGCCAGCCGATGCAAGGATCGCTAGGGCGGGCGCTCTCCCACAGGCGGCGCTCGGTCCGCGTGCCGCTGCAGCGACAGGATGACGGGAGCAAGGCGCGCTTTACGACTTTATCGACGGCACGAGAGGTTCTCGACGATTGAGATGGTCATCAGGAAATCGTTTACTACATTTGCCTCCTCCGCCGTTCCGGGCCCTCCCCACGTCGACTCGTTTTAGCAGGGCGCATTTGAATCGCGCGCCCGGGGCTCGGATAGAGGAGTGTATATGACCGGCGCTTGTTCATGTCTGCCGCCGAAGCCATCCGTGTTTTTGCTTTCATTACTTACCCGTCATGCGTACGTCTCAACAGATGGAGAGCAGCCGGGCTACGAAAACCCCATTCGTGGATCAGCTCATTTTAAGGATGACTTTCGCTTCGGCGCTGTCGCAAAAAAGAAAAAGAAAGAAAGAAGAGCGACAGTAGAGCAGGCATACATAATAGTCTCATGACCTCCATTTTCGCTTAAACCACGCTGTAATCTTGTGCTTTAATCGAAGCAAGATTCGACGAGACTGCAGCCCTGATTGAGTTTCATTATACTTCTAAGCGGCCTATCAGGACAATGACAGCCGTACATGGTCTATATAGGAGACGCGATCGTGAGTTGTGAGCGCCTGGTGAGGCGAACGAGTTTTGAAGCGTACCTCAATAGACTGAAATGACCATCGCCGCGAGTTACCGACCTCTTCTGTGTAAACTGACATTTAACTCAGCGACTGCTAGCACCCCTTTCTTGGAAACTGTCACTTGACGAGTTTCTTTTTTATTTATGTTTGTTTACTTTTTTGCTTTAAGGAATTGCTAGGGGACGATCTTCAAAAGGCAGACGAAGAATGTCGCGATGAAATTTCGCTATAAGCTTCCTATAGCCATCAGAGAAGTCGGATGAAAAAGTTATTTGGCGTCCAATTAACGGAAGCCTTCTAACCATTGGCCCAACGTGCGGGATGAAGCGAATGATCGCCAGCATTAATTCACACGCCACGGTGCTTCTCGCTTCATTTGCCCATGTCTAAAATCAAGCTGAGGTTCATGATGGCTTGAACCCATACGCCGGAACAAGGCATCGGTGGCGTCGCTGTGTGTTGTAGTAGAACCATAAGGTAAGTTTCACAGTTAAAGGGCGGTATGCGTCATCGATAGACGTTAGCTGGGTTATCAGGTGGAAATGATGGCGCATCCTGCTACTCCATTTCGCTTTAACCCGCCGTGATAGCTTTGCAGGTAAAATGTCGCGCTGCTAAGCATGAGGACGCGGGTTCGATTGCCGGCCACAATGGCAGCATTTCGATGTGCGCGAAATGCAAGGTCACCCGTTCACATAAATTTAGCTGCAGGTTAAAGGGGCCCTGCAACACTTTTTCAGCATGGTCAGAAAACACTGCCGATCGGTAGTCGAGGCTCCCGAGAATGCGCGAGCCAAATATTATAGCGCAGCACGCGGCCTTGGATTTACAATAAATTCGCAAAGTCAGCTAAAAAGCACTCCCCCTTCTCTCGACAAAAAATTATGCTTACGGCGTCACAGGCAGGATCCACGCCATTGGATGATTTGAACATGGCGCGCTCGGTAGTTACTGCGGCCGCCGCGAGAGGCCGCCAATTGCCAGCGTGCGCGGGCGATCGCACTGTAAGTACGCCACGCATTCGAAGAAAAACAAAAGAAAATGTGCTCAAGGTCACCGGCACGCGTGACGTACCTTCTTTCCCCGCGCCATCCCCCCCCTGCTTATCTTCCAGCGCTTTCGTCGGGGCGAGAGAAGAGAGAAAGCAATTACAGCGTGCGACAAATTTTTAGATGCGAAGCGTCTTATGGCGAAGTTCAATCCGATGGTGGTAGTGGTGTGCGGCGCGACCACCCTTACTGCGCATGCGCAGACCCTCTCCACACACCTCCTCTCCACTCCCCATCTCCCCCTCCCTCTCTCCTCTCCTCCTCTCCACTCCCCCCCTCTCGCGCGCCTCATTCTCTCCTGCGCAACACCGCGATGAGCGCCAGCGTATGCGCGTCCCCTCCCCCTCTCTCTCCTCTCCCACGCTCGCCCCCCCTCTCGCGCGCCTTTCGACCGCGTTCCCAGCTCGCCCTGGGACAAGACACGACGCACGTAACGTTCCTCTTCGCGTTCCACGACGCGAGGTCGGTAGCATGCCCGAGGTCGGTAGCACGCCCAACGAACGCCAACGGAACGCGATCGTGCAAGTGCTCCGGCTTCGCATCGCCTCATGGTCCCCTTTAGCGGGAGATGGTGTCATTTTTTTTTTTTTGTAACTCTACTTGTACTGGACGGATTTTAATTTTTTTTTTTTTTGCGGCGGTCGATTCGTTAGCAATAAGTTCCTTTAATGAAGTCATTCCATGGCTAGTTGGAAAAGTGTTGCAGGACCCCTTTAAGGAACTGCAGGTGGTAAAAATTACCTTAAAGTTCCCGGCGTACCTCTTACCATGGATTTGACTTGTAAAACCCGATGACCTAATCTATTTCGCTTTACATAAATAAGGAGCTATGACTGATGTAACCTGCACGAAAAAAAAAAGAGCAAAAGACAGAAATGAAGTTGGGGCTTGCGGACACACATACATATGCGACGTGCGATATATGAATACTGTGGCTTGCGAGAGCTTGAGTGAACGAGTGGCGCTGGCTAACTACTCCGCCTCCGTACAAAGATGAATCGATTTAAAGAAGGCACTCGGGTGTTGTGGGTTCGGCCCCCAGCAGCGGCGAGTTTGTTCTTTATGCACTCTCACCTCCTGTACGATATCGCTTCAATATTCCTGTTAAAACCACAAATATAGCTTATATCTTCCCCTACACTTTCCTTGGCTTCATTATATGTTGACTTCATAAGGTTGCGAATCAAGAAAATCGAGCCCCTCGGTTCCCTTTGTACTCGCTAATAGTCACTTTCAGGTTTTCATACGTTATATGTGAAATTAGGAACTTCGCAATGAAGCAGTTGTAGTTCACGATTTACATCGATTTAGGTGAAGCGTTTTATTTTTTTATAGAGGAGGGGGAAACGGGTGTAGCACTGCAAAGGTAAAGAACGCTTCTTTCAACACATATGCAATAAGATAAAGTTACTGATTGAACTTTGATAAGATTGATAAGATGAAGTTACTGTCGAGGCTGATTTCCGTACGTTTCCGGCGTTCATTCAAGGATGACGTCAGCACGTCGGGTCGAACGGCGCACTCACGCATGCGTCGGTGCCGCGAAACCTCGCGGCGTTGCTCGTGATGTAAACATGGTGCCCCGGGGTATCCCACCAGGGCGTGACGACACATGGTGGCGGCCACACGCATGCCACGGACGCGTTCTCGCGTGGCGGGCCGAGTACGCGCTCCTGCCGGCCGAACAATCGGTGCGCGGACATGCGGAACATGCGTAAAACCCGTTGTGAATGGAATTCACCGGGGCGCATTCTTGTCCCGAATCCTCGTCACGGCGCTCCTCGGGAGGCTCCTTATGTAGTGCGCTGATCCGGCCGGAGGACACCTTTCTCGCCTTTCTCGCGCACAAACCTGGGTGGGGTAGCGCCGGGTCAGGTAGCGACCATTGTCTGTTTGGACCACCGCCGAATTTTGACGCCTCCATAAAGACTTCAGTGCGGCAGCGCATGGGCTGGCATCAGGTCGCGTTTAATGTACTGCAGGCGTTAAAACTCGGTGACCGTCTCAAAGGGCACCTCCTGCCGAGGATGGACGGCGTGCAAACACACGTGCGCGGGTGAAAGTCAAAATGGTGGAATGCGGGACTCGGCTCTCCCTCGGACCAGCAGCCATTGTGAGGGACCAGTTTTGTCCGCCGGCGAGGTGATGGATAGGTACGGCCTTCTTGTACCGGGCGACGCTTGATTGTATGCCCGTCCCGCAGCCGGTCCCAAGACGAGCGTCTGACTACACACGCACGCTGTGATGCGGTTCCACCAAGTTTCTTATTTCCTTCATTTTGTTATTTCATCACTTTCCTCAAGCTTCTCGTTTAAAGCTTCTCAGATACAATACGGCGTGTCATTTTTATACCCTCATTGGGATCGGCATAAAAACCGTAGCCAATGGGCACCCAGTTCTGTTATTTAGAAGAACGACTTTGAAAAACCGAACTAATCCCTTGCGAACTTCCAGAGACCTGACCTCACAGAAATAAGAGACAAAAAAAAAAGTAATGCGTTGAGCATGACATCATTAAGACACGATTTTTTTTACTTGACATTTATGTGCATCATATCTGCATCACTACTTAATCACTGTGAGATATTAAAAGAAACTTGAGGATGCTTGAGCTTCGCCTTCAAGAGTAGAACGCGATGGAACGCGATAGCGTGATCTGACCCCGGGAGTTCGTATCGTCTTTTCATTCGCTTGCCAGGCTTCGCTTCTCAGTGAACACCTCATCCGTGTCGCGAGGAAAGGAACGTCTGTGCGCTTAACATCTCTCCTAGCTCTCAAAACTCTCCTAAAATGCATGTCTACTGCAAGTGCAGTTGCAAAGTGCCCACTACGCCATAATTCATCATTAAGCGAAGTACCCCCTATGCGTCCGTAAGGTAATAGGCGCAGCTGCACTGCAGCTGTTGATGCTGTTGATGCGATGATTAATTATGCCTGAGCGCTTTGTCATGGGTGGGCCATTAAACCAGCTCCTCGTTGCACAATTCATATGGTGTGACGCATGGTGCAATTGTACCCTTCTACTACGCAATATTACATGCGTTAACAAGACTCCTCGCTCTACAAACGCCTGTACAGGTTCTTTTTTTTTTTTTCAGACGCAGTTACAAGCACTGGAAATTTGTTGTGCGCTTGTGGAATCGGGTTTGGCTATTTTGTTCGCTCCGCATATACATTAAGTACGTTTATAATAAATACATTAAACAAAAAAGAAACACTGTCGTGGCTCTGTGGTACAACACCTGACTGACATGCAGAAGTCTTAGGTTCGATTCACACACTGTCGTGGCTCTGTGGTACAACACCTGACTGACATGCAGAAGTTTTAGGTTCGATTCCCACTCGTGCCCAAGATTCTTATTATTTGCATCTCTCTCGATTTTTCGCTCACGGACAACGCCGATATTTCGCTCACGACCAATGATACCAACGTAGGAATTTCTGCAACACGGTCTCTTTAACGCTATCGCGTACGTTAAAAACAGAAGTGTATTGACATTCTTGCATGTCACCTCACCTCTTCTCAGTTTAAGGGCATCTATCTATCTATCTATCTATCTATCTATCTATCTATCTATCTATCTATCTATCTATCTATCTATCTATCTATCTATCTATCTATCTATCTATCTATCTATCTATCTATCTATCTATCTATCTATCTATCTATCTATCTATCTATCTATCTATCTATCTATCAATCATGTTCCTTTCCATTCCGTTTAGGTCTATGTGTTCTAAAGACTGTTGTTAGGACCCTTGTTAACAGAAAGCGAAGACACTAGAGAAGAATCTTAGCGCTACATGGGTAAAAGGGTAGGGGACTACAAATCCTAATGGAGCCTCTTCGTCTAGTACAAACTTGCCGGCATTCTCTTTTGAAATATTAACCGAAAGAACGCAGAACATGTCAAGCCTTGCCTGCTCACTGTTTCGACAGCGTTGAGTGTGAGAGAATAAGCCGTCGAATTCGATGCGATAAAGTTGTTACTTACTCACTCGAATTCGATGCACCAGAGCTGGGGTGCCAGAGAAGGTAACGTGAGAAAATCACATGGTCATTATCGGGGCCCCATACTACCAAACGTAGAATAATATGTAAGCTGCTGCTGCTATCTCTCGTTTACCGATGATTCACACAGAGTTTTAGCGTTCTTTCGCCTGGCACAAAGATCCTCCGTCTACATGTATTGTTGACACATAGCCTGCTGTTCTTTAGTAATAAGTTTCAAATGCGTATAGCATTTCTTGAGCTACCTGCCCACCATTTTTTTTTCTATTTGTCTTTCAAATTGTTGCAGCGCGCTGGTGCGTGAAAGTGCAGTTTCACTAGTGGCGCTACAGGGTAAAGCACAATAGTAGAAGTGAAGTTCAAATTTGGGTTGATTTCCTGGGTTGACACGTTGACCAAACAGTCGATGGACCGCCTGGCAAGATTGTTTTCTGAACTTGAAGGAACGCGATCATCGTTCAATCGTCAAGCGCTAGCTGCCCCGGAATAAAATGTAGCGACATTGATGGAGTGGTTCAATAGTGTGTGAGGCACGCAGCGCCATTCTTCACTGTCTCACTGTTATGATTCGACTTCGCACGTCGCGTTTGCGCGTCGCGCCCAAGGGACGAGATTGAACGCGGTGAAAGACGGACGAAAACGAAAGAATCGCGGTGACAATTTGCGATTTGAGCGATCACGAAAAAAAGATAAATAAAGAGTGCCGCAGTCATACTTCAGTTCATTATTCGAGCGAACGTTGTCAAGCGGTGAAAAAAAGAAAAAAAAACAGAATGGTGCAATAGACAGACAAATAATAGGGACACATTAAACCGTCCGAGAGTTTCCAGAGTGTCGTATCCGTGGGCTTTATCGTTCGGGGCCTTGCTCAAAGTTAGTTGGGGTCTGGAAGCAAAAGTTGTTACATCGGCAGAAGTGTTGTGGGGATGCACTGTATTTACTTTTAATAGTACAGCGCCATCAGGTGTAATGTGCAGCCCATTTCCAGCCAATAAGCGCTGACAAGATGGTGGCAACACCACGTGACGTGCAGAAAGCTTCAGTGGAGCGGTACGCGTTTCGTACGTGTTTCGCCACGTCAGTCGAGTCTATAGGAGCAGAGCCTGTAGCATGGAGACAGTGTTAACCTGTTATCGAATATTAATTCGCCACGTTCGTTGCTCTTGAGTATAACGACTTGAGAAGTCGTCGATCAAGAACGTCGCTAGAGCCAAGATTTCGACAAGGGCACTTCGCCTTCTTCAGGGCTTCCTGTCTCTTCAAGTCTAAATTAGGAGTTATTTAACACGCTGTTAACTACTCATTTGTTTTCATACCGGTTGTGATTTATTTGTATTATATTGCTCGCACACTTTGTACAAGTTGCTATTGTTGTATCACTGAAAGTTAACTAATTAATAATGCCTATGAAGTTCTCATAAAGGATAACATCTAATATAGCATATCTAATCTGACGTCCAATCTAATCAATATCTCCTGAGAAAGGAGATATTGTATAATTATTTGTTACCTGTTTTCTTGTTTTCATGATTTGCATATTTTGTATCTACCCAACCACTGCAAACTTGGTAAGGTGTAACACGGGGCAAGTTTGTACGGTTGAATACTTAAGTGTTCGTGCCATGTTCTTCTTCTTTTGTGTCTCGTTTTCTCACGCTTCCCATTAAGTTTCCAGTCTTGGTCCAGAGTGGGACCAATAGTATAAATAAATAAATAAA
Organism: Rhipicephalus sanguineus; assembly: GCF_013339695.2. NCBI lineage: Eukaryota > Metazoa > Arthropoda > Arachnida > Ixodida > Ixodidae > Rhipicephalus > Rhipicephalus sanguineus. The sequence continues at coordinate 241,766,601 of NC_051176.1, forward strand.
TAAATAAATAAATAAATAAATAAATAAATAAATAAATAAATAAATCTATGGGGGCACCTAAGCCACTCTTATGATGTGTCAATTCACGAGCATTACTTTTAGCTGAGTGTGTTGCTGAATCATGCTGCCGAGTTCAGTGTTGTTGCGACACATTGCTGAGCTCGTATGGGGTATTCTCGTGTACGGTGTGGGTCACTTCGAGTCGATTCTTCAATTCCTTGTGCCTTGCACGCTGTTCAATGGTTTAGGACGGCGTGAGCAGGGTGACCATGAGGCTCTCTCACATCGGCCAGAACGTCGCCTCGCTGCAGCCGCTACAGTTTGCCGAGCTCGCTCCGCAGCCGCTCGCCCTGCCTGTCAAACTGTCGGGTGCTTGGGTGCCAACTAGTCAATTGCCCGCCAACATTCGGTTTTTCGAACATTCGATTTCCGAAAATTCGGTTTTCGAGCAACCACTTGCACATACTGAACGTGATTTACGCTTCCATATTGCTAGCGAACACGCACAAAGGATGACATAGAAAGAGACAGGACAGCGTGTTCACTAGCAATATACAATCAATGCCAACTAGCCCAGCTTAATGCATTAACGAGTGATTTATGCGCCCCTTTTCTTTCTAGTACTCGTTATTACTACTCATTACTCAACTAATACTCATTATTATTATTTATTATTTGATATGCGTACATAAATACACAAGGACATAGAGGAACTAGGGAAAGAGCAGGCTAACAAATGTCACCTAGAGGGGCACAACGCCTGCCTACTCTTCGGGAGGAAGGAAACGAAGACAGCAGGAGAGCAAAAGGAAATAAGATTAGAAAGTAAAGCCTTGCGGGCGTTTATACAGCAGAGTTTATACAAGCATCGGTGAGTAGCGCTGGCGCTCTGATTTCTACTCCAGCTTCATTTGAGGAAATATATGCTCGCGTGCAACTTTCTTGTACGGTTGTACACGTGCAAATAACTGCATCCATGCGTGGCTAGAGAAAAACTTCTTTCGCGGTGTTTTTCAGGGGCCCATTTTCAGTTTCTCTTCTCCGTTTCTTGCATGATGATTTGTGCATGCCACGTTGTCAGCTTTCGAAGCAGTCTGCGTACATGGCGCACAGGAATTAGGCAAGCAACGAATCGTTAAGAGAGATAGATACGGACGCTGTTGTGCGAATAGCGCTTGCGACACGGCATGTCGCTTCCTGTAACCAGCTGGCTGTCTTCACGTCTTGTGCTTCCGGTCAAGTTTTGCACCAGGGACACGCATAACGGCCTCACGCGAGAGGTGCGATTTTTTTTTTTTTCAGCGTTCTATGGTTAGAGACGAGCAGGTATATGTAATGACTTGTACGTCGCTTACATCGAGGATAGGATATTCAGTAGCCGCGGGACGACGCATCTTGATATTCTGGGAAGTAAGCACAAAGAGGAACTACAAAAAAAAAAAAAACATCAATATACCATCCTACGCCAATTAGAAGTATATCTGCGAAGTTCAGCGAAGGAAATTTATAAAAAAAAAACCCTAAAGGGAGAAACATAAATAATAAAAAATAAAGAGAGAAAAGTGTTCAGCGAGAGTTCCTTCGCAGATGGCAGAGTCCTTACGAACATCGCAGGCGTGGGTGGATGATTCGCTGCTGCCCTGTAATTTTCGTAATGGACACCTTGAAAGACAGGCGATCTTCCGTGTTGCCACCGTCATCACCTTGGCGAGTGGACGTGTCGGTCTGTGTGTAGCATATACATGAGCAAGGACTTAAAGAAGAAAGAGCAAAAAAGAAAAGTTAGAGAAGTTTCGCTTTCTGCGGGCTATTTCCGTAACGGCGCCTCAGTCCACTGTATTCAGTTGCTTGTATAGTAGTTGCTGCTTAGGTCAACACATGGCAAACGACATGCATTTCCGCTCGTTTGATGCTCTCGGACTTCGTCTTGACGCTGTAGTGAGTACGCATACGTATCGACAACTGTAATGGGTAAACACACGAATGTCGGCCCACGAAAAGCTTTTCACTGCCAGGCCTGGCAATGCGTACATTTCTCTTAAGACTGGATGTAAAGACGGTACATTGATGCCAAGGAAGAAACCACCATCATATAGCCTTAAGGCTAAAAGCGAAGCAGTGTGAGGGGTATGCATTTTTACGGATTCTGTTAGCAACGCTGGCAGAGTGACCAGGAATTTGATGTATTATGGGCTGAAGACGTAAAAAAAACACATTTTTTTTACACCGATCGCTTTTAAAGCCATTGGCATAACAACTTATCGTCACATTTTACGCAATATTTTATCTGTCCTCTTTTGTAAGCATATTAAGCAGCTGCTTCAGCGAAGACACTCTGCGGCGGAGTTTCGCAAAGTTTCGTTTTTCGAGGGCTTCCTGACAGGGATGTCGCCGAGGATGCCATTAGTGCACGTATTTCTAAATGCGCTCTATTTTCCCGGTGCTCTGACTTTGACATGTCGCGTGACTGAGTCGCTGACAGCTTATATACCAAAACGACTGATGCTGATCTATCTGTAACCATAGACAGCCATGATGGTTAATTGTTAATTTAATTTTTATCCGTTTAATTTATGTAGAAGTTCTGCTAGATCTATTTTAAAGTCATGAAACAATACACGGGCTATAAATGAACGAAATAGGAGGGATTGGTCGAGGGCTCGTTTATTTTTGTTAGACACACGCTGCCATATTTGATTGCCTGAGCAACTTTAAAGTAAAGCCATAGCGTGATGCAAGAAAGGCATTGAATCAGTGGCGTAGCCAGGAATTTTGTTCGGGGGGGGCTCACGTTGCAGCGCGACCTCCTCATTGAATTTTTAGAACGACTAAGTATATGAATAACATTTATTTATTTATTTATTTATTTATTTATTTATTTATTTATTTATTTATATGTTCTTTATTTATTTATTTATTTATTTATTTATTTATTTATTATATCCTCAAAGGTCCCATATGGGACTTTACATGAGGGGTGGGCGTCATAAAATGGCGGTATCGATGAAGGTGTATGTTAGGATGTGGTTGAGTCTGCTTCCTGGATGGCATTTTTGAAGCGCGCAAAATCGCGGATGACTGCTGCTTCGTTCGGAAGGTCATTCCAGTCTCGGGTGGTGCGCAAAAAGAAGGGCTGCTGAAATGAGGTGGTGTGGGCACATGGCGGAATCACAGCATTTGGATGACTTGTGCGATGACCTCGATGGACCGGCTGGATGAGGTGGTTGTCACGCGGGGTTGAATAAAAGAATCTGTGAAAAAGGCAGAGACGTGCAATACGACGACGAAGAGCGAGGGTAGAAAGATTTAACTGGGATTTGAGGGCGGAGACGCTCGAGTAGCGGGGATAATCTGAAACAATGAATCTGGTTGCTCGGTTCTGTACTGACTCAAGTATTTCGATATGATTAGTTTGGTGGGGGTCAAAGACAGCAGCTGCATACTCAAGTTTTGGTCTGACAATGGTGTTATAAGCGAGTAGTTTAACGGAAGGTGGTGTCATGGAAATGTTACGGCGTGTGTACCCGAGAGCGCGGTTATCGGAGTGAATTATGTGATTTATATGGTCGCCCCAAGATAGGTTACTCGAAAGATGGACACGCAGGTATTTAATCGAGTCAGTAGCAGCTATATGACAGTTGCTGATTGTGTAAGTAGCCGGCGTGTGGTTTCGGCGACGATGGAAAGAAATTAGTAATGTTTTTTTCGCATTAAGGGACATCAACCAGGTGGTACACCACTGCTGAATGCGTGAGAGGTCATGCTGTATATAGAGGAGACATCGGTGGGGTTATTTATAGGGCGGTAGAGGACACAATCATCAGCAAAAAGACGGATGTTAGATTCAACGGAAAGCGGAATATCGTTAATGTATATTAGGAATAAAAGAGGCCCTAGGACGATACCCTGGGGCACGCTGGACAAGACATGCGAGAGGTCGGAGGAGTGATCATTAACATGCACGAATTGTTTACGGTTTGTTAGGAATGCTTTAATCCAGTTAAAAACATGCCGATGAAGGTTTAGACGCGAGGTTTTTTGAAGGAGACGGGAGTGAGGTACCATATCGAAGGCTTTTTTTAAAATCTAAGAACAGTGTGTCAATTGGGATGTTACGGTCCATATGAAGGTGAATGTCGTGCAGGAATAATGTTAGTTGGGTCTCGCATGAGTGATCTTTACGAAAGCCATGTTGGTTTGGGTGAAAGAAGTTTACGGATGATAAAAATGTAGCAACATGAGAAAAGATGACGTGTTCCATGATCTTTGAACAAACACTAGTGAGCGAGATTGGTCGGTAGTAACGTGCAAATGAGCGGTCACCTTTCTTGAAGAACGGAAAGACCTTCCCAACTCTCCAGTCTAATGGGACTTCACCTGTGTCGGGTGACTGCTGAAAAATGATTGACAATATGGAACTACATACATGTTTAGTATTTTTCAGAATTTTGGCGTTTATGCCATCTATACCGCATGACGAAGAGTTCTTTAATTGGTTAATAACTTTCACAATTCCCTCTAAATTGAATGTAATCTTTGGCATTGGCGGAAAAGCAAAATGCGGAAAATCAGGAAGTTCGTTGTTAGGTTCGTTAGTAAAGACTGAACAAAATGCAGAGTTGACGGATGGAACGTCGCAGTCGGCAACGGGGGATCCAGAAGTGTCACAAAGAGAGACTGTGGTTTTGTCGTCCGGTTTCATAATTTTCCAAAAGCGGCGTGGGTATGTACATGTATTACCATGTACATACATTGTCACTGGTATTACCATTAATATGTATTACCAGTGACAATTTGTATTAGATGCTGCAAATCACTTCTTTAATGCTGCCCTCTGTTAAGAACGAGTAAGAAATGTGTTTTTTCGTAAAAATATTATGTTGGCATGCCCGCAAAATCTTTCCAGGAATAACTGTCTTCAATCTTTTCAATATTTGTGTTTGTGTGTGTGTGTAACAGGTACGGCAAATATCACGTAAACTTCGGAACTGCATCAGCTTTGAACTGAAGAGGTGCCCGATAACAAAAAAATGAAGTCCACGAAATAACCAGGATTTTAATGCAGATTGTTTACGCAAAATGTTAATCTTTTTGCACAAATGATGCGGCCAGGGAAAAGCAAGAATGGGAAAGTACACCTCGAATACGGGCAAAATATAAGCCACCGGAAACAGTGCGCAGTATGCTTACGCAAAACTTCACAAATGTACATTTAAATATACAATCAATAAACGGAACTAAGCAATGATCACTATACATAATGGCCAACTGATATGTCATTGGGCCAAGCTGCTGTCTCGGACGCACCATGTAAACAGAACTATAAAGGAAGAGCGCAGAAATAACGAAAGAAACTACTTCAAAACTGTTTTAAAAGTGCGAACCACTATTGTGCACTCAATTTAAAGGAAGGTTGCCGCTTCTAGTTCAAAAAGCAATGAAGAACAAAAACGACAAATGAAAGTAACAAACAATGCTGTTAGTACGGCTTCTCAATAGTTGAATTTGTTTGGTAACGCCGCGTATGCCGACCTCTCAGTGAACAAGGTGAAGCTGTCGATTGGCTGGTAATGTCCACCTGATGCCCATATTCTTATGTTTATATTAGGTCACAGTGTTAACTGCTGAAAGGTACAAAATCCTCACGGCTTTAAAAGGTGGTGAACAATAATATTGCGTCAGAATTACGGGCTGATTGACCTGAACTCTGCAACAGTAGTGTCTTTTCCTTTCGTTTGCGCTGATTTTTGTCCTGCTCGGTATCAAAGGACAACGTTGACCCGGCGAGGAAGCTTAGCGAAGCGGTCAATGACTTCCGACACGCTGATGTCGACATTTCTGTGGGCGTACAGAAGTGCCTGGCCAACCATGCGTTCCTCAGACATCGTGGAGCGTAAGTAGTTCTTAAGTAACCTCATGCTTCAAAACGTTCCCTCTGCGCTGGCAGTGGTCACTGGAAGGGTGACTAGAATCCGGAGTAGCTTGTACACATTCGCACAGAACCTGCTGTCGCAATGAGAGAGGGCATCGGTTCCTGTACCGGGGCTCTGGTTTGCTGCTTTGTTCGCCCACTTTGTCCACCATAGTCGCAGTTCTCCAAAACCAGCCCTCGTTTCGACGTCATGCGCAAAAACGGTCAGGAGATTTTCTGCTCCTTTCTCCCGATCATCTTGCATTGGTGGTATTGCGGATGATACAATTAATGAAAAGTCCTTTAGAAGTGTCCTGTGTTGTTCGAACCGTTGGTTTAATTGGGCTAGTACGTGGTTCATGAACGGAATGAACAGGGTTCTGCGAAAATATTCTTCCGCACTTTCGAATGCATTGCTCCCAAGGTTTTGCTTCCGGACACCGGCTCGACGGCTGGTGATCTCCACATTCAGTTTTTCTGCCTATGCCTGCATTTGTGCAAATATTTTTGAGAAAGAAACATTCGTGTTCTTGCGGTCACTTTCAATTGTCTGCTGTATCACTTCTATGTCGTCAATGGCAGCGCTCATGTCGATACTCCTCGTCTGCAGCTTATTTGACAGGCAAAGTCAGTGCTAACACGTGTTCCGTCACATGCAGGCTTACAAGGAACGCTGGTGAAAAGAGTGGCAACATTAGACTGTTTGCCTGCACTGGACTTTCGCCATTTCCGTTAAACTTGGTCTCCTCTAGTGCTGCGATCAACGGCTGAAAGAGGCTCACAAATGAAAGCACTGCATCGTGCTTCTCGGCCCAGCGCGTTTCGCATAGTCCCAAAAGGCGCTGCCTTGTAGGCTCAGGACAGCTCAAACTTATCACTTTTCGCAAAACGTGTGAGCGGCTAGAAGATTTACGGAAAAAGGCTGACGTCGCCTTCAGAGTCCCAAAACAGTTTCGAATGTCTGTGATGGAGCATGCTGCACACACAACTAGATAAAGGGAGTGACACGCGCAGTGAATTTATAGAGTGCGGCTGGATATTTCTCACGGACAGCAGCTTGAACACCATTCGTTTTGTCGGCCATCGAACTTGCACCACCGTAGCCTTGACCACGGAGATGCTGCATGTTAATTCCCATTTCTATAAGGAGCCTTATGATGGTGTTGGCCAGGGCCCGGCCATTTGGTCGTGAATTGGCACAAAGCCTAAGAACACTTCTTCGATTCCGTTCGCATCCTTATTAAGGTACCTTGCACAAACAGTAAGCTGCTCGATACCCGCAACATCCGTCGTTTCATCAGCAAGTACGGAGAAGCAGCCTGCAGCGTTACTTTTGCGACTAGGCTTTCCTTGATGATTGCAGCAGAGATTTCTATAATGTGGTTTTGTACATATAAACTAAAATATGAGGCCTTATTTGGGCAACTTTCCAAATGCTTTTTTTTGATCTGTGTCGCCACAATCCGCGCGCATGCGAAGCAGCTCTTTGAAGTTGCCTGTATTTGTAGAGGAGGCTATGCTTGAATCCATGGGACCACTGTCTCTATGTCCACGGAGAGCCACACCTTGCCACCCGCAAAAGAGAACTGTCTCAACAATAGGCTGTAACTTCCTTCGGATCTCTCTTATTTGAATTTGCCTGCCATGGTCCAGCTGATCAACAACACTGGGCACACATCCTGAGAAGGTTTGAAGAAAACTATCGGCTACCAGATGAGCGTCAGTGTGATATTTAGTGACTTCATGTGCACCGAAGACTTCGAGGGCGTGCTTCCACTTTTGAAATGGATGGATACGAGGGCCTTAGTGCGCGCATGTTGGCCCTTGCCAATCTCACTTCTGCTAAAAAGGAAACACACTCGGCAAAACGCACCCTCTTGAAGCGCTGAGAAGCTAAGCCATCGGTACCTGTCCAGCCAAGCCACGTAAACATTCGTTTCTGCTTAAAATCGTTCATAGACTTAAACATATAGCCTTGCCAATCTCACTTCTGCTAAAAAGGAAACACACTCGGCAAAACGCACCCTCTTGAAGCGCTGAGAAGCTAAGCCATCGGTACCTGTCCAGCCAAGCCACGTAAACATTCGTTTCTGCTTAAAATCGTTCATAGACTTAAACATATAGCATGGCGGAGGAATCCAAGGAGAAGCTAGCAGTTGATGTTTTGTGTCATCATCCACTTTTGAGCCATCTGTGTAGAGCCCGATATCAAACTTGCTTCTGCTAACATTTTGAGGGTCATAAAAAGATAAATAATTAAATAAATGATAATCAGGCTGAAGCCCAATAAATCCCACCACCCGGGTGACGCCGCTGGTTGGTGGTGTATGAGAGCACGAAAAATTTCGGGGGGGGGCTGAAGCCCCATAAGCCCCCCCCCTGGCTACGCCCCTGCATTGAATATTTCAAGATTCGCACGCATAGGAATGTGCTACTGCGGGAGCACAGTCGATTCTCGTCTGGAAGCAAAACTGACAAAACGAATATGTCGTAAGATAGCCATGGTGTTCTCTAGAACACGTTACGTCTTAAGAAACTGCAAGCAGTACTGAAGAGAAATTTTTATTTTAAATTGCTGACAACAAAAGAGGTAATTTCACACGCGAGAGTCGTTCTTAAGGGCACTCGACGGCCGATCATAACCGAACTAGGTGATACTGGCAACGTTGACCCATCGTTACATAAAGGCCCTCTACATACTGAATGTTTTGCGCGTTCCATTTCTCGCTTCTTTTCCACAGCATCCCGCTGTGGAAATCCTGCTGCGTTTCTTTTCCACAGCATGCTGCGTCTGTGCGGCAAGTTGACCATGTAGGCTCGTTACTTGAATGTCTCGCCTGTCACAGGCGGTGCTCGCGACAGCCGTTGCCCATCAAGACAGCGCGACATAAGCGAAGCGAGACAAACGATGTTAACAATTTGTTGCACAGCCAGTGAAGACTGTCACGGTACGGGATTTCAATATTCGCGAACACAAGGGCGCGCCGGCATGCGCGAGCATCAGCGGGAGCTCCAGCAACGGCCAGCGGCGGCGGCAGCCGTGTAATGGCGCACTTCTTTTGGCTCTTGTGTGCTGCGTTTGTTCCGTCGCGCATCACTTGCCAGGCGTCTGGGCGGCACACGGTCATCGCGGATGGGGCTCATTGGCCGCATCCTGCTGCCGACGGTGATGCTGCCATTGCTGCCAGGAGGCGGGTCGTGTTAGCCTTGCTGATGATAGTGCCCGTCCACGAGGAAGTCCCCGGACGACGACGATGCTGGCCCTCGTCGCGCGCTTCTTTGTTGGCCCCGGCTCGGCGCGCCAGACAAAGCTTGACACACCAGAATTGGCAAATCGTGAGCGCATTCAACACGAGCGCCTGTCATTAAAGACGTGCGGGGGCGTCCGCCGGCCGCTTCGTCTCGGCGTCCTATCAACGAGAGCCCCAAATGGCAGACACACGTAAGAACGCGCCTCCCGAATTGTGAGCCCCGAGCGAGGGGGATGCACTGAGCGGCACCTTGTGGTTTCCCGGATCTCGAGGAGCGAGCGATGCCGCCCAAGGGTCCCGCAGCAGCTGCCGTCGGCAGCCGGAGGCGGAGCGCTGGCCGCGTTTAACCCCGGTCCGCCATGGCGCCCTGCCGTCGGGCGCGCGCTTTCCGCTGTTGCCTCACCAAGCGGCGCAAGTCGCAGCGCATTGACGACGATTCCACTCGCCGCAGATATAAAGCACTGCAGTGTATGAAGTACCATGGACCGGATGCGCGGATTACGGCGAGTGGAGGTGTATACTTTCTTCCCTGCTTCTTGGAAGGACTCTGGCATTCCTGTGTATACTGCTGGATAATGCGACCAATCGTTTGCATGACGAGGGTAATTGAAGTATCTTTGAAGTGTGCTCGCAAAGTAAGTGTTTAGATGTTCGTGTCAAGAGCTCGAATGACAATATGGGGCGTTCGCATGGTCGTCAATCGTTGCCGAGGCAGCCACGCTCTATTGTATTTCACGCGGCATATGAACCTCGCTGTCTCTTGTACCTGTATAGGCAAGCCATCGCAAACGATGTAAAAGCGAATTTCGTAATGTTAAGAAAGAGCTTCATTGTCATTTCTTATATACTGTGCGTGCGTTCTCTCGCGATGGCGTTTCGAGAAAACGCGAGTAGAGACTCTAAAATTGTACATCTTCTAAGAAGCTTCGTTGCCATTTAATAATAAGGAAGGTGTTAACGTTTTGTGTAGAAACAAATCTACACGCTATTGTCAATTTTACATCGAAATGTTTAACTTGGAATGACTGAATACCTGACGTCGGATATTTGTTTATTTGTTTGTTTTCCAAGTGCCCCTCTTGATAATAACGATATAATGCAAGACTAACTTACTCATAATTAGATATATTTATAATCCCATTAACACCTCGAGGGGACGGTTGCGCTGCTAGTCGCCGTGATGCTGAAGCTCCCTGTCCGTGCCTCAGCGTGCGGTGTGTGGCTGCATGCGCGCCGAGTCGCGGTTGACGTGACACGCACAATGCACGCGCAGTTACATGCACCCGCATATTGGCCAATGAGCATGTTCCATGTATCGCGCGTCACCTTCCCCCTCCCTCGATTAGTCAAACACAATGGTGCTGTAATAGTGTGCTTCGCTTTGACTAGCTGGGCCGTAGACAAGACCTGGAAGATAAAATATATATGTATACATCTCGCAGTGATCTCGCTGTCGGCTGAGAACTAAAGAACTTGCGCTGTATACCACAGCTTGTCAGCATCCCACAAATAGCTTGATGGACCCCCAGGAAGTACCAACGGATGAATGTGGAAATTAACTGAAAAACATGCGCGTGAGCTCACTCTCTTGTGTTGTTCGAATCAAATCAGATGGTCATTGTTTCTACACATGCATACACATGTGACCTGAATTCTGTTTAATTTGATACTAGCAATCTTCGCGAGAATTTTATCCACATAAGAGGGAATTTCGTCGTTTTTTTTTTTTTATTTTTCTAATATGCCGACACAGGCACTTACAAACTTATCATGGCGAACAGCACAGAAGACGTAAGAAGTGCTAGGAACTACAAAGAAGAGAGATACGCTGAACGTATCACCTCTAGTCGTTAAACAATATTCCAGACTATATAGGGCCTTGCTGCGATGACGACTGCGTTGTTCTCTGTTAGTAGGAAAAAAAATATTACCCACATTTATTTCGAGCGAAGGTTTCATGAATATTGGCACTGCCCTGTATACACATCACAGATGCTGAGATTACTAACAGAAGCTCCACGATTCGTGCCCGTGTATTGTGTCGGGCGGCTTGTTTCTATAGTTTGCGTTGGCAGCTCCAGTCGACTGAGCTGTTCTTTTCGTGTCGGTAAAATGAACCGGCACTTTGCTTGCTTCCCCCGCTGAGCAGGCGCTCTCGATCGGGTTTTCGATCGCTTACACAGCGGTCGATAAATGCAAAGCGCCGACGAACTGCTTTAACGTCAGGCTGCTTCTGCATGAACGCGCATTTTTTGACGGCCTCCACTGCACTCTGACTGCTGCCATACTTGTGCTCGATCCGTCTTTCCTGCTGCAAACGTAGAGTCGGGTCCTCTCTCTTTCCTTATTGCTATATATATATATATATATATATATATATATATATATATATATATATATATATATATATATATATATATATATATATATATATATATATATATATATATATATATATATATACATATATATATAAACAGACACAGAATCTCCGACACCCAGTGGGCTATACAGCCTAAAGGAAAGTGCTACATTTAACGAAGTTGCTTCACGCAAAGCGCATTGACGTAAACGAGCTTATACAGGACGCTCCCGCTCAAGTTGGCTGTCACGATAGGCTGTACGTGTGTTGTGCTATCCCTTGATGCTGTACGATATTGGATTGCCTTCTGCCGGGAGGCTATTATGTAAAAGATGTAAGTTCGCTCACTAGCGACCCGAAGAGTATACTCTTCGGGTCGCTAGGATGTCGGCGCTTGCTCAGTGTTGAAGTGCATGGGATTTCTGTGTTTTGTAAAACTTGCCGCCACAAGCCCGATACCGTTTTGCGAGGAATGTTACCGGAACTGTGGCGGTACAGCATCAGTGCGTAAGGGACCCATCGCTGCAACTTTGGTTCGTGGTATACCACCAGTGCTAAACGGACACACACATTATCTCTCCCTCTCCCTGTCTATATATATATATATATATATATATATATATAATATATATATATATATATATATATATATATATATATATATATATATATATATATATATATATATATATATATATATATATATATATATATATGCACTTTTGCGGCCGTGCAGTTCATATCTCAAGACACAACAGTTAGCGGCATCTGTGTCATACAGTGCGTCCAATGGCTCGATCCCAGGAGCTAAGGTCCAGTCAGTCCCCTCTACCTGTCTGTTCGACCAGGCTTTCCTGCGTTGCGGAAAGTTCAATGTGCACGGTGCTGCATACTGTGCCACATCGGCTCTAGTCCCGGCAGGACCTTCGATGACGTCATATTGAGGTCAATGCTGAGTACGTAAGATAACCTCCGACTGAACACACGACTATCATTCAGTTTACAAATGATTAAATTTTCGCTTCAGGATCGGTCTTCAGACTCATCTAAACATTGATAAATAGCAGTAGTTTCAGTGAGTACAGCAGCAGACACTAAATCGGCGTTAATGGCTCCAGTACAACCTTCTGAGGCAGCCATTCTTTTCCTCGACGGTGACAAGGCTGTGATAAATGTAAGTTATTTGCTTTTCTCAATGCAGTTGAATTCATTTCACTATCTTAAGCTGTGCTATAACATCGGAGTGGTGTCTGTCAATTTTTGCACTAAGGCTTTTTAGTCGCGCCACGAAGTCGCTACTGTTTTTACTTCGCTCTTATTTTGTAGGGCCTGGGTTCAACTCAATGGTTCCCTCTATCAGCAGCCACGTGATAACGTAGCTCTCACAAGCAACGTCTAAAAGGATGTGTGGGCATGGAAGCAGACTTGTGCCCTTAGAGAAATGGGACTAACCTGCTCAAGAGAGCACAAAAAATTTCGGCGAATCCACATGTCGGCCGCGTACGCATGCCCACACTTCAGAAGTTACTGCAGAGCCTTAACTTACGTCTTGCAGGCTCCATATGCAATGAATGAATGAACAAACTTTATTAAATGTCCGGCAGTTTCCTCCGGGCGAGGCGGGGAGAAGAGGGGATTAACCCCTATGCAAGGTTATATTTTTTTTTATCTAGAGTGCTGGAAGAATTTATACGAAGCCATCCTCTTTAAAATAAAGCAATTAATCCATGCCTTTATCATAGTCACATTTCGGCGTCTGTTGCAACATCGATTCTGGACGCAGCCCCTACTAGCTGCTATGCAGCCAGAATATCGATTACTTGGCTACTTATCTATAGGCCTGGCATACAATTTTAACGGTGAAACAGTCCGTGAAAGACGCGATACACAAACGCGCTGCTCGGTACTTCAGCCGCTACCGTGTTTCATGCGCGTTTATTGACAGGCGATGCCACCAAGCTTTTTCTTCATATATACTGGCTGTCTCATGGTTGTTCGTCGATACTGCACCACTCTACGTACAGCTCAGGACGCATACGAGTTCATTCCGATGGTGCTTCGCGAACAGCACCACAAGGGTGCGGCGAATTAAAGAAAGGCAACCCAATGTGAAAGGGCGGTCGGAACATTGACTATGGACCGGCGTCTCAGCGCCCAAATCAGTTCATGCGGCTGCTCCCCTTTATACCGTGCTTCGTCTTTTCGGTGTCGACCACTGTGTGTGTGTGTGTGTGTGTGTGTGTTGTTTTCCGAGGTCCATGCAACTCGGCCTAATTATATCTTTGTAAAGCCTTTTTCTGCTCGCGACGAGAGCTCGTACATTATTAAACAGCGCGCATGTGGCAGGCCGGGCCGGGCTCACGCAAAGGAAGATGTCAGACGCCTCCTCCGCTTCAGCATTCCCGCTCTGTGCTCCCTTCCCTTTCTGCTTCGAGCGACCTTTTTTTTCTTTTTACTTTGCGTCTCGTTTCGCGCTCTGGGCGTAAGGCACTCTGCTTGAGACCCATTTAGGGGGAAATCATTTAATTATCCCGTTTGGCAGCAGCGCCGTGGCGGCACAGAGGCACACGGGAGGTGGGGACCGACGGCCGGGCTCAATCCCCCTCCCTAACCTAGAGCTGCGGCGGCTCGTTGCTTCGACCTCGACTCTGCGAGAACGCGCCAGCAGCGGCCTGTATGGATATGTATAGGCTGCCCCCGGCCGGGATTAGACATATGTACCCTTTAATAAACAGCACGCGAACGCGAAATGTCCTGGGGACTTTCGCTGTGCGCGCCGCCATCGCCTTGTCACTCTTCGTTTGGCGCATTAAGAGGCGCTTTCGCTTTCTCAAGGCGCTACCGCGGCGCGGCAGCAGCTGCGGCCAGGCGCACACAGCTTCCACAACGAGCAGATTGTGAAGGCGGCTACGGGCGCCAGAAATAGCAAGGGGCCGCGTTCATTCTGTACATGCGGTGTCGCAGGAAGGATAAAAAAGATGCGTCGTCGCTGTTGCAGGAAGGTGGAACCCCGGAAGTGCGCTCGTAAAATTGTAAGCACGAGATAGACGTAACGATACAAGCTGTTTGATTGTCACTTTTCTCTTGCAAGTTTTAGTACAATGATGGAAGTTTTACACTTTGGCCCAGGTGGATCTTCCGGTCAGTACTGGCAGATCTGATGAGATCACACGCAATGGAGAGCCAACGTCATATGTATAGGTGAATGTGCACGGCTGATTGAGTCTTGCCGCCGGTGGTTAGCATCTCACTCGCATCCCACATTCATGCGATTGTGTAGACGATTTAGTGTACCGGGGCATTTTTTTCTGACCGTCGGCGTCAACAAGAGCGATGCAAAAAATCATCATGTGATGACGTCCCCCGATAATGACGTCATCATGCGATGACGTCACCCAGCTTCCAATGACTCCGATTCCGGAGGCAGTGCAAGACCACGTTGGGTGCGGAAAGCCTTCGGAGAGGAAGGGGTTAATGCATTTGACAGAAAAGAAAAGGAAGACGGAGATGGATTTCGCCTTCCTGTCGGCAAATGCATAAGGGTCCGTGCGACTTTCCCAAGGCAGTTATAGCGAGGATTTATATCTTTTTTCCTTACATCGGGCAGGTTGTTAATGTATGTGCAATAGATTTCTTTATTGAAATAAAAAAGAAATGAAGCAGTTGTCACCATTGCTTGGTGACGGCTACCCCTTGCCACTTGGTTGTTAAAATAAAAAAAATAAGAAACAAGAATTCTCTCTCTCTCTCTCTCTCTCTCTCTCTATATATATATATATATATATATATATATATATATATATATATATATATATATATATATATATATATATATATATATATATATAGAGAGAGAGAGAGAGAGAGAGAGAGAGAGAGAGGATGTTTCAAGAAATGTGTCCAACCTTCTCAAAAAATCTGGAAAATGCGATATTTGATTGCTACCTTCAGAATTGGTTTTAATTAGTAGAGTTAGGTAATTGTGTCACATGGGAGAATTGAAGTTCTTCATGCCATAAAACCCAACCCAACTTTGAGATTTCGAAAAAGTGGCGCCTAGTAATAACTGCGAAGTAATGAAATTCAACCAAATTCAATGGCGAAACCTAAACAGAAACATGGAAGAACGCAACTGCCATATTCTTCTGAGACGTCCAAAATGAGTGAATGACTTTTCCTGTAGCACTAGGCATCTTAAGATGGTTAGAGACATGACTTGCGACAGTAATTAAGAAAGTTAAATTAATTAACTTTTAATTAGTGGAATTAGGTGACTGTGTCAAATTGGGGAATTGAAGTTCTTCGTGCCAGAAACCCATCCCAACATGGAGATTTCGAAAAAGCGGCCTCTACTAATAATTACGAAGTAATGAAATTCAACCAAATTCGATGCCTTTCGCTGTTGAAAGCCGTTGCATTTCGTTGAATTTCATTACGCTGAATTTCATTTCATTACATTAAGATTCTGCATTTTTTCCATCTTTTGTCTGAAGTCGGAGTCTCTCTCAGGTTTTATTTTTTGATCAAATCATAATTATCTCCCACCTCCCGTTCAGCTGCACATAACCCACATTCAGAAATAGCGAAACAGCAGGGTCCTTTATTCTTCATCTAAATACGGAAGCTATAAGAACTAGCAAAGAGAATGTCAGTGAATAAATATAGCTAGCCTTCTTAACCAGAATCAATCAGTGTTGGCGTGTTATTCTCTGTTCATGTTTTTCAGGGATCGGTTTCTAAATCACATACTTGAAATACACGCTATAATTAATAACAGCGCAACACCAGGAGGGTCAATAACGCGTTCATCTACAAAAAGAATGCAGAAATTTTGATCTCTAGCCCACGTTCTGCCATTTAATGGCCTGCCAAGCACTATTTTAAATGCAGAAGTCTTCAATATCAGCCTGGGAGAGATGAAACGCCGGATAATGATAATATAGTAAACGTTGGGGTTTTACGTGCCAGAACCACGAGTTGATTATGAGGCACGCCGTAGTGGGGACTCTGGATTTATTTCGATCGCCAGGGGTTCTGCGCCTAAATCTAAGAACACGGGTGTGCTTTTTATTTCGCCTCCATCGAAATGCGGCCGCTATGGAATGGAATGGAACTCGCGCCTTCGAGATTAGCACCGCGACACCTTACGTCGTAAGCCACTGAGGCGGGTAAATTGTTATACTTAGGGGTCCTTAGGTGTTATCAGATAGATAGATAGATAGATAGATAGATAGATAGATAGATAGATAGATAGATAGATAGATAGATAGATAGATAGATAGATAGATAGATAGATAGATAGATAGATAGATAGATAGATAGATAGATAGATAGATAGATAGATAGATTAGCAAACAAGTATATAGGGTTGCAACAACGTTTTTTTTTTGTTCTAGTTAGACCCTCTTCCTTCCTCTTCTGCGCCTTTCTCTCTCGAGTAGAAATTAAGATACACATCTGTTATTCCACTCCATATATGTTGAAACTCTTACTATAAGAGCTACAGCGAAGTATCTTGCTGCAGCTGGTTTTGAATTAACGGCGACGGGCATGCGCCGGTTATTATGACGCGCACGTGACCCAAGCTTGATGCGCGCTTGATAGAGCTTTCTTCGCAAATGGCGCTGTATGCGATGAACTGCGCATAGCAGCGAAGTCTAATTCTGCTTGATTTCTCGAAAGTGTGCTTCCAGTGATTCGGGCACAATAACTCTGCACACTGAGGGCATGCCTCATGTCACCCACTGATTTGATACTTCCCCAAATCACCAACAAGCCGACATCGTGCTCAAAGTTATCTCGCACTCACTTCTTTTTTTATCTCCTCCTACTTAATGGATCTGCCTAGGTTTCTTATAGCAAACAAATAATTCGATGGCTCTGACGGAGAAAAGTCCTGATGTAGGAGTTATAGCTGCACCATTGTTTCGTCAGTAGTGATGAAATGCTTGAAATCCACAGAAAAAGCCTACTCTGTACATTGCAAAGCCCTGCAAGAGTCCCTCAATTGAAAATAATGATGTTTCAGGATGGTCAGAGAGACACTTTTCTGAGCGCGAACTGTTTTATGTGCCTACGCATTTTAATGGCAGTTCCTCAATTATTCTATCTTGACTTTCGAGGACCGTGCTGTCCTGCAGCCACAGAATGCGCATCATGAGCAGAAAAAAAAAAGCAAAAAAGAGACAAGCCCGAGCCACGCGGCCGGCAGGGGCACATGCTGGCTGCACATTAGGACTCGTTGGAGCACTGAACTCCCGTTTTAGTCGGATGCGGCTTCACCCTGCTGTCACTCGCACTTAGGCAGGAAGCACACGCTGGCAGCCCGCGCACAGCGGCTTGCCTCTGCCCGTTTTATAATTCAGCCGGTGCTCTTCGGTGTCCCCGGCTTACACAGATGCAATTAGAGGTTGATCTAAAGGGACCGAAAGTTTCCTCGGTCTGAAAAGAGCATTCGCCTCGACAACTGACATGGTTCTTTCCAGGTGCGGTGCTTTCAGCGCGAGCCTGTGTGAGCGTTCGTGCGTGCTACATGCGCTGGTGTCAAGTCAAAGTTAATTTCTGGTCCCTCTGGTTCATCTATTTTGCAGGCATTAAGTTGTACGTTCGTTGGAAACCGTAGTACTGTAAATGGGATACTTCTTTTCTCATGGGAGAAAAAACGCGCACCGTGTTAGCGCGCCAGCCGAAGAGGGGGCAGGTTGTTTTCTGCCGCGTGAAGGCGTTGAAACAATGAAATTTACGAAAGGGAAGATGTGAAAAGCACATATCTTATAAGGGTGATCCTTGAAAATTAACGTTACAAGCATACTAGCCCAACCTCAACTGAGTCTCTGCAGCATAAGTAACAGTCTTATGATGGGTGGGGTGCACTGGTGTAGCCAAAGAAAGGGGGGGGGAGGTGAGGTTTCAACCTCACCCCTCGAAATGTGCGTGCGTGCGTGCGCGCGCGCGTGTGTGTGTGTGCGTGTGTGTGTGTGTGTGTATGTGTGTGTGTTTAATTAATCTGTTTTCGCTTTCCCGGCAGCTATATGCTAACATGTCAAAGGGAAGCTGAAGAGGTTTTATAATTCGATAAGACTTCGTGGTTAGCAAGGACCGACATTACTGTCGACGATGGCGCAATTTTTTCCGCGGTTGTTGCAGCAGGAGCTTTAGAATACGCGAAAGAAAAGCCTGTCTTGCTCCCCCCACGCTAGCGCGCCGCAATCGTGGGCCTGGAAACCTACGTCATCTCCAATTCCTTTGGCGGAGCCATGCTGCACTCCGACAGAAGGTTCCCGCCGCTCATTAATCCGAATTGCGAGAGCGCTGTTTATGTGACGAAGGCTTAAGTAAGCATAGCGAAGCTGAAAGTTCTGCAGCTGGATTACTATATCTGGAATAACGGCAAACAGCCGAGCGTAACGTGAACATCTCACGAAGCCTTGCGGCTAAGCCTCGGTTTTTTTCCCAAAAAGTGCTATTTACGTTCACGTTTGAGAACTCTCACATCGCTTTTTGAATTCAGCAATGATCAAGCTGTTCTTACACTCTCCAAAGTCATTTTTTTAATAAGTGCTTCAGCTTTCCTTTAACCACCACTGGCAGTCACCTTGCTCGAACGAACAGTTCTAAGGTCAGAAGTCTTTTTTTTTGTGTGTGTGAATGCGGTGCTTGATATACTAGCAAGCATCATTATAACCTTTGTGGCCAGCTCTCAGACTTCTAAGATAACCGATTTGAGCTGTAAACATTAAGCCTGCTCTAGACCTGCATTTATATTGTTGCATGCATACTGTGTCTATAGTTGCTTGGACCATGCGCGCGAGCGCCCGACGACGACGACGACGACGAAGAGCTGTCTCCGCCCACGCTGTGAGCTGAACCGGTCAGCGCTGCAACAGCTGTTGTAAATACAACTTGTAAATAGGTTACAGTATACAAAGATGCCTCATCATTCGCGTAACAATATGATCTTTTACAATGAAAGAGTTATCAATGGAAAGTATGTATCTTATGACAGACGGTAGAAGCAAAGCGTGCGGAAAAAACGTGTATCGTATGGTTCGACTGGTCACAATCTACAACAGCGCTGCAATAGCACGTTACAACGTGTACAACGCGATAAACGGGCACAGGGAACATCATGTATCTTGAAGCTACAGCAAATATTTGTTTTTATGATCCAGAGGGGCTCGCTCACGACATCTTTTTGATGGGGTATTGTTATATCTGCGAGGTATTCTCATAGCGTTGCCTCGCGTATCGCCCTCATTTGCGCGCAAATGTCGATTATTCTGGAACACAATTGTCCCCTTCGTGAAACAAGGAGAAAAGATGGCCTAAGTTTTGTCATCAACACTTTAGCGGCCGCTTGGAACTTGAATGAGCATTTATATATCAGACGCTACCCTGCTCCCACATCACCACCCTGAATAAAAGACATAAGTTTGTAACGTATCTTACTGGCTTGCTTAATTCGGGTGGGAAGTGCATGCATAAGTCTAACGCTGCAATACGACGGAATAATTTCAGCCTGGCTTGACCACATGAACCAATTATTCGTGTACCACAGTCACCGTCAAATGCTTAGAGACAACTATAGGTCTGAGAAAACCTTAAACTTCCCAGCAATTTGTGTCTGTATTCGGTTGTAATGCACAGTACATGTTGTCAGCGCGTTTTAGAACAGGCCGGAAATCTAAATTCAAGTGGAAATAATCTAAATTCAAGCGGGAATATTCACCTTTTTCTTGCGTCTTGTGGTCTCTATATAAGCTTTTGACGCTGTACATGTATCATATAGTAATTCAAAAGAAACAAGGCCTGCAGAGTTTCTGATTACTGCATACACGTAAAAAAAGAAGAGGCATTATAACTCGTCGAAGGACGCCACAAGCAGGCTATCAACTGTTGTCGTTGATCACGGAGTCGCGTTCGCCAGAAACGTCCACCGCGACATCGTTACAAAGATTCGTCGACTGAAATCCCTCATGGAATGAATGTCATCCAGTAAAGGATATGATAAGGAAAGATTCGAAAGCAAAGCGTAACACTCATACCGCTGCTTTCTTATTATATTTGCTTGAGTCGACGCTATTGAAAATCTCCAGTCCAGCAAAGCCTAAACCGACAGAAGAAAAAAATATATATAGTAGAAATAAGTGCAGCCACCGCGAACAGGGCGTCAGAGGTCGGCGTCGATCGGCCACCGGCGAACCAACAGAAAATTACAAGGCGCGACATCCGTGTTTACAGATCATATATTGGGCTTGCCTCTTGCAAGGAACCGAGGAAGAAGACGAAGAAAAAAAAAAGCTGCAGGAAAGGCACAACCTCAAGGGCTTTACCGCCCCCGCAAAGAGCAGACGCAGTGGCCGGAAGGCAAAAGAAAACGATGAAGCCGGTCAGAGTTTGTCCTCCGCAGATGGCCGGCAGGAAAAAAAGAAGAAAGTCAGAGGTAAGCTCAACGAGAAAAAGAAATAGTGGCAAGACAAGAGAATATGAGGGCCGCAACAAGTAAGGAAAGAATGGGAAATTGTTATCTACTTCTTTATTGTATTTTCTGCATGACAATTGCGAGCGTATGCTGCAGCCGCGACGTATACGACGCCTGCTTTGACCGCCAGCCGAGCGGCGGGAGAAGTAAGCGAGGAAAAGAAGTCGAGCAACGAATGGAGCGCGTAGTTTACATGGCTCGAAAATGCGGGAAAGGAGAGAAGCGCGGCAAACGGAAGAGGCCCGCCAAGAGAAGCGCGCATGCAGCCCGAAGGGAACGAGACGCGAATGTGGTTGGAACAGGTGTAATTTGGTCGTTCGCCGGCATGGCAGCATGCAAGGGGGGGGGGGGGGGGGGCAGCGTGCGGCACTGCTGGTGTGGCCCCATATGGGACGTCGTCGTTGGCTACGTGGTCCTGCGGCGGCAGCCGTATGTATACACAAGCAGAGAGAGAGAGAAAGGGAAGGAGAGCGCTAGCCTCGCCGCCGCGACGCTGTTATTAAATGCGACTTTGGCGGGACCCTGCGGAATGTCGTTGGCCTCCATTGTTAGTCGACGCTGGCGTCGTCGCACACGGGCTCTGCGGCTGCCGCGAAGCGACCCGGCAGATGTCCGGCACGACCATTTCGGCGAAATAGTCTCTGCGCTTCGTGTTTTCCCCGCGCGGCTGCGACCTCTTCTTCTTTTTCGGCTCCTGTCGCTGCTTCACGGACGCTACTGGTCGTTAGGGGCGTCCTACAATCTCCAGCTCACTCCAGTGCGCAGCGCCGAAAGCTTGTTGGGCGTTCGGTCGTCGTGTCCGCTCACTGTTTTTCTACACGTCATCAACAACGTATACCGTCCTCGGAGTTTCGTTCGCTTCTATCTTTATAGTCTCTTTTTTTCGTTGTGTCGCCCTCCCTGTCTCACTCTGAAAGAATTTGCTCCACGAGGTAAGAACACGACTTGCTGGCCGACACGCCCGAAGTTTTTAAAGAAAGAAAATGAATGGGACAGGGCGGCGGTCACAGAGACAACATTGTTTGGAAGCTATTACGCGCACTTGTCCTGAATACTGAGAACTGCATTCATAGAGAGAGCTGGAAATCTATCGTAGCAGTTCGGTAACCAAAAAGAAAAAAAAATGTAAAATAGAGAGAACTGCTGCCACCAGACAAAATAACATAACGCATGGCTACACCAGAAAGATAATTAATACACTGTTCCTGCCTCATCGGTTAGGACACCTGAGGCAAAAGCTTTGTGTGTTAGATGAATGGCTTCAAACGCATCATCTGTACAGTTACAAGAACTCGATCTCGGTTAGGTTCGTCGACGTGAATTCGAAGGGATGTTGAGTTAGTAGTCAGGCTGATGGGCCAAGGCGACACAGTAACCTTTTTTCTTGAGGTGTTGCATCGCAGCTTATTATGCGTCGAATCCCGGTAAAAGGACACAGCTTTCCGTTTAGAAGAGCGACGTGTTGGGCAAGTTGGTTAAGGTTCATAGCTCTTCGTATACTTGGTGGTTCGCAACCAACCATCGACTCAATCCGGCCCAGCGCTGCCCGGCCTTGTTTACAATCACCTTGCCAAGCGCATCGCGCCGAGTCTTAGCTATCGGAATGTCCGACACCCTATTAACTAAACACTCTACACGAGTTAGACGCACATATTTCACCCACACAAGACGATGCCGCCCGCTTTGCTGCTGCAGTTCATAACTCGAATGTGCACTTCCTCGTCTTCAACAACTACAGAGCCCGATGCCCTCATGAACACTGTAACAATTGCGTCAGAAATACCGATACTGCTTCTATAACGTTGATGCGTCAGACCCGAAGATCGCGGAATCGAATCCACCCTGCGTTTGTGGCGTTAGCGCCTACATCGCCCAGCACGGCTACCCTACAGCGCTGATATGGCCGCAAAAATCGCCGTTGTCAAGCTCGGAACAGCTACCGCAGCTCGTCGTGTTGTCGGATTACATCACCCGTTTCGTTTTTCTGGTGCAATCCCCAAATGTACTTTGTTTACGTTACGCTAGGGCGAGTTGTGACGTCATCGTAGATAATACATGACGCTGCTACTCGTTGCGGTTTTGGTTTCTATACGCATCGTCTTCTGATTATTTAAAGTAAATAATGAGTTACTAAGCAAAATAAGCCAGCCTATCAGTTACTGTACTGTCAGTCAATACCACTTGAAAACGGAAATATCGTAATATGGTTTTAAAAACGCCGGAGTTGCTCTTAAAGCCCACTTCGCTAAAACAGCATGTGAGCCACAGACAGGGACAAAAGAAAATATTACAGTGGAACATAAATCTCCATACGTGCAATGAATGCGAACGCAGCGCGCTGCACCCAAGAGAGAGAGACTGTATTAAGAGACTGGTGTGTCTGCGCATGTCGACTATATAACGACGTCTATAATATTTCGAGTCCATGTCACGCGACATTGCCACATGACGTCATCCCTTGGCAATGCGCCCGAATTGGGCAAGGTCACTTTTGAGGGTGGGCCACTGAAATTTTGGCGGCGGGCCAAATCAAATTTGGGAGTGTGACAGATCAGCTTTAAACGTATAGGTCAACTCAGCTTTCGAATGGGGCGAAGTCAACTTTTCGGGTGCTGGCCAGGTCTATTTCTATTAACATAGGAACGTGACGTCATCACGTGTTCTCTCTCTCTCTCTCTCTCTCTCTATATATATATATATATATATATATATATATATATATATATATATATATATATATATATATATATATATATATATATATATATATATATATATATAAAGAGGGAGAGAACACGTGACCAAAAATGACGTCACGTTTCTATGTGTGTTTGTTTGCGCGTGTCATGTCGTGCACACACATTACTGTTTTTTATATTTACACACACCACGCACATGAGCTATATGCTGCATATTTTTGTACAGCGAATAGCGAGCGCATTTATGCGGTTTTTCTGCAATATCTTCGAACAATTATATGTGTGCATGTTGTGCAGGAACACAGACGTACGTGTACAAACAAACAAAAAATCCACAAAGGTTTTCGTAGAGAGAATGAGCATCCGTCAGTACTGCCCAACTCGGTCACTGTCCTCCTATTCGAGACACAGAGAGCAGCCAGCCCCATATTTTCACTTCAACAACTTTTTTTTTATATAACGGTCATAAAGAAGAAGTAATAAACAGAATGTTTAGTAAACAAGTGTTTGCAGCCATGCGCTCAGCTGCAGGTCGGTTAAATGGACCAGCTCTGGGCACGGCCTGGTCGAACAAGGCGCGTCGTGCGGTGGGCAGGTGCATTCCATGGGCGCTAATCCAGGCGGGGAGGAGGGTCGGACGGCCGCGGCCGGTCACAGGTTCGGGCCGGGGCCCAAGCAGAGAAAGCACACAGCTGACAGCTCTTCCTCGGTAGCGCCCTGGGGCCAGGGAGGCACGGGGACCCCGAAGGGCATTATAAGCCGGCCGATTATGCGTCCTAAAGTAGAGGATGTTTAGGTGGATGAGCCGCAGTGAAAGGAGATTATATCGGCGCCGTCCGTATTCGCGCCAGGCAAATTGGATTTCGTCGCTAGCCGAGCAACAAGATGTCTGCAGAGCCTCTCTTTGCGCACTGTATAGAAAGGAGAGAGAGAGAGCCCGGGCTCGCCAAGCGGCGCCTTGTCGTCGTCTCGCGAGCAGAAAACAGCCATAGGCAGGGTGTGCACAGGCGGGAAAAGTGGCGCGCAAATGGAAGCCAATTCGAGCGTGTTGCCGCTGCCGAAACAAAATCGACGTTCTCGTGAAAGGGATGTAACAGCCTTGCCGCGCTTCTCCGCTGAAGCGCGCAGCCCCGCAGAGCTGCGCTATTCGACGGCGTGCTGCGAGCGTCCAAGTTTTGCAAGAACCTGCTGTGTACGGCCGCGCGCGTTGCAATAGATCGACTTTGGCCATCGAAAAGGTGCTGTCGGGGATTGCCGGGGGATTAAGTTGCTCCGGCGCTGCTGGCTGCGCGCTGCTGAATTCGCATGCCAGTCGTCGGGGGGCTCGTGCGCTTGACTAAGCCGTGGGCTCCGACTGCTGCGGCGAGTACCTCTTCTTATTTTGTTTTGCAGATGCTGCCGTTAATTGGGTTCCCGCCGGAACCCTCCGTCTCCTACCGGGCTTTTCCACGTGCTCTGCGCCGGATTCGACCGGGCCTGCAAGCGCGGCGTCTCTTCTGCTCGCGTTCACCTCCTCAGCAAACAAGCTTGTGCTATCGACTAGCGTCCTTCCCGAATAAACAATCACTGTGCCGCACCCATTCGATTCGCGTCCAAGCTAACATCACTTTTCCAGCGCGTGGACCGGCCTGAATTAGTGCCAATTGGATATTTTGGCAATAGTGCTGGAAATGTGTGCTGTTTTATACGTAACACACACACGCATACATATACACACGTGTGTGCGTGCGTGTGCCTTCAAAGTTTGCATATGTCAGCAACTGTAATGTATCCACGTGGTAACTGTTATCTGGTAGATAAGATGTTACGCGAGGCCATATGGTATGTTATGGTGTATTCAACCTGTTTTCCTGGGTGACAAACTCTATAGCAATGTGGGAATACGCCACTGAACCACCTTTAACAATTGCCGCAACGGGCCCCCTGATTCAATAAAAAGGAATGAAACGAGACAACGTTTCAGCTTTGTAGTACCACGTGCCAGTCAAATGCGAATACATACCCTACATATTTGTAGTGTGCCCCCATCTCTACTCCCAACTCTTTATTTGTTTTTCCGAACTATGATCCTGTGGTATACTTGTTGTTGTAGATGCGATGAAGCAAAGTTTTTATGCCTCCTACTTCTATGCTATTTTAATAAAATTAAAATGAAATAGAAGAAAGACATTTCTTTACCTCAGTGACGGCCGCTTTTCTTGGGTTACGTACAGAAAAGTAAAAATCAGCTTGAATAAACGTCTTCCCACTGCTACGTAAGCATGAGTCATATTGTGTAGCAAAACAAAATTTAAGTGATTATCTTTTCGAAAGCTTCCCCTTCAACCTCATACCATCGAGAGCGCCAGCCTTATTAGATACTTTATATTAGAGGAGGCCTCTGACTACCCTGGCGAAGCGGTAAATTGCTGGCTAAAATTTCAAGCAGTCGTTTCTTTCTTTACATTATTTTTGCCTTTGCTCGGAACCCTTCATGAGTTACGCTATCACCAGAAAACCTTATTTGTTTCAGCTATGCTGCAACCAGGATTCTGACGCGCGAGAAAAGAAAAAAGAAAAGATGCAGAGTGGGAGCACTATAGGTGGAGTAGAGGCGGTAAGTGCTGCCAACGAACAATCAGTCAATAAAAATGCAACCATCTTAAATTGTCTTTAGAAAGAAGTTTAAGCCATAATATCGGCAGCCATTTTAGCAAAAAGAAAAAAGTTAAAATGAAAGATAAAACACAAAATTAAACACAAAATTTTAGTGACAAGTTTAATTCGCATAAACGATAGGGTATATTGAGCAACGTTGAGTTGGGGAAATCCTGACGGTGTGAGGTTCGTATAGCATTAATATATGATCAGCGAGGTTGGCGGAGATACTAATAATCAGGATGTGCGAATATTCGAAATTTCGAATGCGAATCGAGGACTGAACAGTCCTTGCTATGCCTTTCTAGGATCTACTGTTCGATGCTCGGTAATATTTGTTTCTTTCAAATACACGTAAAAGGCGTCCGTTGGAACCGTGAAGCAGAGGGAACGACGAGAAGGAGGGCCGTTTGGGATGGTATTTTTGCAAAACAGCTGCGAGCCATGCTGCGCAGGGGCATCGTTTCTTGGGCGAATTCATCCGGGATACCCCAGTTTTAAGCAGCCCGTACGATAATTTGTTGTCTTGAGTTAGGCAAACTAATTTATTAGTTTGCCCCTTGCACCATGAGTTCATGCCTTAAAAAATGTGTTTTTTTTTTTTTTGCAGAGAGATATTGAGAGAAACACAGAGAAATCACAGTATCGCACTTCTCTACGAACGAACTCAACTCTCACGTTTATCGTGTAACGTGCTGTTTTATTATTTTTCCATTACATTGATTTTCATGTGGACCAGATAACAGTACACTATAGCTGCTTTTCATTGGCAGAAATTTTCAATGTGCCTTGGACCTTGGACGTGTATTTCAGAAGGGCAATATATGCATTCAAATAAGCTTGTAAATAAGATATGTAAATAACGTTAATATGATTTTTTTTTCACCAGGAGTACTCCACGCAAGATTCATGGTTACCTGCTTGCAGAAATAAAGTCCTTCGGTTTACACGCCTCAGTATGCTTGTTAAAATGGCCTGATTAATTGAGATACAAGTCAGCCGACATGCTCACAGCGTTTAATCATGCGCTTCGCCGGCCACTTTGTATTCTGGCTTTTTACAACTATACTTGCCGCATGTGCCGAAGTTGTTCGGAGATTACACCTTAGTGCCAAACTAAAGTAAAAAATATACACTGAACCCAATGGAGAGCTTATGAATTCAACTCCGCCACTGATTTGTGCATGTTTATCCGTATTTTCGCGTTCCGGAGAACTATAATATGGATCGCACTGTTGCTTGCACAGAACCCACGCTCGGCTTTAGTCTTCGTGTAAGATTTTGGGTCTAGAGCGTTCCATAGTCTGGAGTGTCCATTACGTATACAATATACCGTAACTTTTCGTCCTTTATTATCAAACTATAGCAAATTAACTTGCCACGCGAAAGGCCATTACAAAAGCGAGGCCCTTTGTAACACGCATATCCCATCTGGTGCCTCCGGGGACTGCAACGACTGCACGCAAGGAGCGCCATGCACCGCAACTACTGCTGGACGCCTTTCCCATCATCACTGCGCCGATTAGAAAGACCGCGCTCTCCCGCTGCTCGCACATCCTCGCCATGTCTCGCGCGATAAAGACTCCCATGTTTTTCTTGGCCGCGACTCCGGCAGCATCGCGAACCTGGCTCCTTCAGCAGGTTTGGAAACAAAAGTTTCAATTTCGATGACTGCCTCTGGCGCGCGGCTCGTTGTAAACACAGCAACACGCCGCGGCGCCGACGAGCCAAGCAAGCACGAGCTCCGGTGAAATGAGGCGCGCGCGTGCTTCGTATTGTGTGTACGGTCGGATTGTTGGGGCGGCGTCCCGCGGGGGCCTCGCGTGCGGCGGGCGGCTCCCGTGGTTGAAATCAAAATTCCGTAAGTCGCCCGGGGTCGGGCCCCTTGTCTGCTCGCGCGCCTTTCACTCGGGCTCCTTCGTAAGCAGATCATGCTGTCTGGCAGAGCGAAACAGGCTCCGCTGACGCACAGACGCGGCGGTGGTGTGGTGCCGCGTATAAAGGGTTGATATACAGGCGCTCACAGATGAAATGGAAAGCTATAGGGGTCCCATGCATATGTTTTCCCGCGAAGATTTCCCCAGTGGTTTAGGGAAATTGTGTTCTTTCACGGTGTCGCCCCTTTTATTTTTGTCTCTCGCGCGCTCCGCGGGTGCACGCCGGGTGCAGGGAAGGGGGGGGGGGCTCCTCGGCAGACAGCGCGCGCCAAGCGGCCGAGATAATGTTTTCGTTGTGGTAACCCGGTGCTCTATGCAAATCAGAGATTCCAGGGTGACGGCTTTTGCGCACTTTCCGTTTGCACTCCCCCGGAAATAAGTTTTTCAGCCTCGTAGGTGGGAAGGCAGCCGCCGCGATCAATTGCGGAGCTCGGCATCCGCAGCGACAGCGAGCGATTCGTCTGCACGGACCTACGCTGAGCCACTGCCGCTCGCGAACGTTTGACGCGCTGCTTGCTCTCCCTCTCTTTCTCCTCCCTGCAGATCTGTTTCCTCAGTCCGTTGTTGTCTTTAAGGCGAATACGATGCGATCCCACAGGCTCCTTATCAGTCACACCTGTCCGAGCAGTGATCTTGCAATTTATGCTGGTTTTTATTAAAATGCGCGCTGTTAATTGTTTTTAGTAGCGCGTCGTCTTCATGTGGCTGAAGATCTCGCAAAAAATAAAAAAAAAGAGACCTACGCGCAGTCACAGACTGAAGGACAGCTACAGGAGGCAGCCACGTGCTACAGGAATGGTGGAATGGTGCTTACACATCCCATGCACTAATGACATTTTTTGGATGTCCTCCGTACGCTTAAACAATAGGATTAAGTTAGCATATAAGCTCAAGAAGGCATGTAGATTTTGCATAAAAATGCAAGTCCGGCATTTTCGCGGCAATGAGATAGGTTACTAAAATAAATGTGCACACTGCGCTTTGAAAGTGCACATTACGATGATCGGGAGATAGCATCGGTTATATTGCATCGCGACCATGATATATATTTTTCTTAGTCTTTTTCGCACTTGTTCACTTCATAACAAACGAAAGACGCTTAGTTTTCCTGCAACCACGCTTCGGTGCAGAAACACTGTCTCCATGACACAAATGAAACACTCATCTCTCACATAACTCGAGATAAGTTTCTTTCTGTCCGGAGATAAAGGCGTGTGTTAAAAACGCACAGCTTCCGTTATTTTAACAAACGACAGCTGTCACTATCCATATGCGTCGCATTCATTCGGACCTTGAATATGTGCGCGCGTATGCTAGAAGTGGCTTTCCGAATGAAACTGTGTTGTTGAAGACGTATATGCACACATAGCATAATTTCGGAACTGCTTGGTGTCCTGAGTACTAATTTGAATGTTTTCTGTCTACTGTTAGCAAATATACCTGCTTTTGTGCGCATTTTTTAAACATGCAAGCAGCTGTGCAATCCACTCCACCCTTGACCATGCCCTTGGCTGCCGATGTATTCAGATATCTACAGCTCAGGTTAAACGAACGCTAAAACGATACAGTGGATCAGTTCAGACTAATAAATGATTATGTGAAAACAATATACTGTCATCATAATTTCGCCGTCGTAGATTTACTAATACAAAAGTAAATGAAGGTCAAAGTTTGATTTTTAAATCTCGCGCCGAGATCTCCCCTCACGAATGTCAGCGTAACATTGCGAAAAATTCGTGAACACGAGGTGTTGCTGGAGCCAAGTTTTCGACAAGCGGACTCGTCTTCTTCAAGGCCTTGAAGAAGACAAGTCCGCTTGTCGAAACGTCGGCTCCAGCCACACCCCGTGTTTACAAAGTTTTCGTCTCTTCAAGCTTCCATCTTTCCCCGAACTTCTGCCTTTTTTAGCGTGACGTCACAGATTTCAATGGTTTTTTTTTCTTCGTAATTTGGTTACATTGGCACGATAAACTTTCTTGAAACTTGGTACGTTAAGTCTCTGGCCCTCTAAGAGAACAATCTACTTCACTTTTACAGATTAAGTATGTAGGGCCCTAGTAGACGCCGTCAAAATTACGCTGTCACAGCAAGTTGGCGCGGGAGCGTCAAGGTGCCGTCGCCACCTGCATTTTCTTTTTTTTTTTGTGTGTGTGTTAGAAACTACTTAGGGATCAGAAAAGTACGTTACCTTGTTCCTGACAAAATTTAAGTCTAGAAACCACGTTGTAAGCAGCTTTTGGCGAAGCAGTTTGGAAATGATAGTTTTCCTAAGAGGCTCGCCCCCCCCCCCCCCAAAAAAAAAAAGAAAGAATGCGAACTGAGAAAAACGAGTTTAAAGATTTCACAACATGCTATTTATTTCAATGGCAAAAAAAAATATGAGTGCCTCCAGCATAAACACGGCCTTCCTCATAACCATGACACTGTTCTGTGACAATTTCGTGCAATCGTCTTCAATTTTTCGCAGCTTTCGAGCTGTGAATGTTGCCCACAACACGTGTTGGTCACAAAACGGACCACGCGCTGATCGCTATGAACTTCCGTGAAACCGAACATATAAGTCGAGTCAGGCACGTAGGCAAGGCCCCCCCCCCCCCCGAAATTTTTCCAGCCCTCTATATTTCCAGGCAACTTTTTTTTTTGTTTTTGCCATGGAAAAGACTGTCTTTCGAACAATTAGGCCTTGGCCCCCCCCCCGAAAAAAAATCCTGGCTACGTGCCTGAGTCGAGTGGCACACAAGCACAGCAGGAGTAACTCAGAATTGGCGCGAAAGCAGCGGCGGATGGTCACGTGATACGTTTCTGCCGATTTGAGCTCCAGTACCAGTTTTCCAGCGATTCTGCTGTCGGCGCGCGGCTCAAAATGTACGTTTTGAATTTATGTTTTTGTCCTCTGATATACTCTCGACAGAAAGCCTTCCGTGAGAAAAAAGCGCGAAAATCAAACAATCTAACATGGGCATTCACTTCGCGTTCGGCTTCTTGCCCGCTTTGCAGCCGCGTCTTGCAAGGGGCGTTTCAGAGACTCTCTCTCCAGCAAATACGCGCCACCCTCTCCTAAAAAGAATTTTTTTTATTCCTTTATGCTGTACAGATGACAACCAAAATTGGTGAGCATGTTCTTTAATGAACCATCCATCCAAAACAACTCAAATTTGAAAATGCATATTTTTTTTTCGAAAATCGTGTTTTTTTAGCCCCGCATCCCGGGGACCCTTAATGTCCCTTTAAAGGGACCGACAACTGACCAGAACGTGTGATTAGATCATGGTAGAAATGAAACGACTGTGCACTATATATTGACAGATTTCGGGATCCTTTTCGCGTTGCGAGTAGGACTTATATTTTTAAATCTTGTTTAATAGTAACAAACAACCGGTATGTCGCGCGGCCTAGCGGAAGAGCCTTGAAGCTGGATTATGGTGTCGATCACTTTGTTGTACGTAGTCACGTAGTCTGATGCTGTCCTAATTAGACCTCAAAATTAGATTATATTATTATCTATCCCCGCTCTATTCTGTGCTGCTTACGAGGTAAAAGGAGTTGCACGGTGAAAAGCGGCGCTGCCTTCGCGGCAGCCAGTGGTTCATGTTAAGCCGCAGCGCATGCGCGCGGAGTGCACGCATGCGCAGTAAACCGACACGCTCGAATGCGAACCGCTCTCGTGCTCACTGTTTGCAGCATGTGTTGTCGCGTGTGTATACGACTTCATATTCGCCGCAGGTAGAAAAATTCTGATTACAAATGTCTCACGGAGTTTTCCACGTTACCATTCCGTGATGAAACGCTCTGACAGGTAAGCTTTCCGTTGCGCTAAAGAAAATAGCTATAAAAAAAAATGGGTTGTCGGTCCCTTTAAGTGCATATATAAACAGCGGCTGCAGTGGCTTCGATTACTTCCAAAAGAGCACATTTTATAATGAATCGCAACGGTCTCGTGGTGCGTATGCCCGAGTGGTCGTTTCAGAACTCCCAGGTTCCGTTGCAAGGTCATTCGAGCTGTATATCGAGAGAAAATAAGCCGGCACAACGGCAATAAGGCTGTATACGCCACATTTGGGACTGCTTCGGGTTGTAATAAAGCTTAGTTACTGTTACACACACGCTCTGATATCCCTCTGAAACGGCCAGTCATTGACGGCGTTAGAGGATTTAAGCATGCGAAACATTTTTTTTTTCTTCAAAACGAAAAAGAAAGTATCACCGCAGTAAAGAAAATGATTGGGCTCGAACATGGGAGACACGCAACGTGCGTTGCACGCTGCAGAGGGATCGTCTTCGTCTCGCCTTACAGGGTTCGTATTGAGCCAAATTCGAGAGCAGGACAGGCAGCTCATATCTTCGAGCACGTGTATACGACCCTCCTGTTAGCAACCGACTGCAACGTCCAGTGTAGTCGTCTGAACAAAACGCGATAGGCGAGGTTGTTGGATAAGGCCGAGTGTAGTTCACGCGGGGAGGAACGACGCACCGCGAGTGTCTGCGCGTGCATTGCAAAACGGCTTGTAAGCAACTCTGCAGACCTGTTTTATTCGCGAAATGCTCCGTGAAAAGCACTCTCGGGAGATACGCGGGAGAGAAGCGCCTTGTTTTTCTATCCACGTTTTCCGAGGGCGTGCTCTACGTGAAATACCCTTATCGAGATCGCCATAAGGTTGCACCGCGTGCAAGATACGCCGTGGTTCGGCTTGCAAGGCGCGTGCACGAACACAACTCGACGACAGCGCGCGCCACAAAACGACGCTGTATCTCGCGCCATATTACGCGCCATAAGGATCGCGTAAGGCGAACAGAAGAAGAGAGGAGCCGGAAGAGGGCATGCGGGGCGAAAAGAATAAGCAAATGGGCCGAGCGCATAGGGAAGGGAGGTTAGCGTCAGGAACGCCAGTGCGCGTACATTTTATATCGCGAGCGCATCGTCCTACACGTATCCGCATTCGGGCAGCTCGCCCGGCGCGCGGGGACCTTTACAATAACAGCGGTATCGTGCTCGAGGAATATTGAAATGGCACGCGGACTGTGCTTGTCTCCCGCCAAGGGGAACTTGGAAATGCATATATCAAGTGCACGTGTGCACTCGACGAGCTCTCCGTGGCGCTTGGATGGCTCTTCCCCCATTTCTTTCTTCTTCTTTTTTTTTTCGGTTTCGCGCCACGTACCCCCTTTCGGTGTCTCTTTCTTTTCTTCCTCTTCTGCCAAAGTGCGGACGTCCGCCGCCAGCGTTTGTTTGCATCCGCGGTTGTTCTGCTTCTCGCAGCCCTCAACACCCACGACGCGTGGCATCTTTCTCTTCCCCACCCGCGGACTGTTGCGCGAACGTTGGACGAATGCAACGAAATGCGCATGGCGCCACCCCTCCACCCGCGAAACACAGGATCCTTTTTATTAAAGCGGTATAGAAGAGATATGCTGCCCCTACCTCTCTTTCCTAAAGGGGTGCACAAACATCTGGCATTAATATTTTACACTGGTGCATTTCATCTTGCTCTGTCCGAGCTGATATGCCCAGTTCTCGCGCGTCCCTTCGTGCGCACGTAGACGAAAAAGTACACTGAGCAAAAAAAAAAAAAAAAGTGAGTAATAATACGGAGGAAA